>NC_051184.2:10536920-10848187 GCF_013339695.2 Rhipicephalus sanguineus
CAACCCAACCCAACTAACCCAACCTAACCTAACCTAACCTAACCAACCCAACCCAACCCAACCCAACCAAACCCAACCCAACCCAACCCAACCCAACCTAACCTAACCTAACCTAACCTAACCTAAACCCAACCCAACCCAACCTAACCCAACCTAACCTAACCCAACCTAACCCACCTAACAACCTAACCAAACCCAACCCAACCCAACCCAACCCAACCTAACCTAACCTAACCTAACCCAACCTAACCCAACCCAACCCAACCCAACCCAACCCAACCCAACCAACCAACCTAACCTAACCAACCTAACCTAACCCAACCTAACCTAACCTAACCAACCCAACCTAACCTAACCCACCCAACCTAACCTAACCCCTAACCTAACCAACCCAACCCAACCTAACCCAACCCAACCCAACCCAACCCAACCTAACCCAACCTAACCCAACCTAACCCAACCCAACCCAACCTAACCAACCCAACCCAACCAACCTAACCCAACCCAACCAACCCACCCAACCCAACCCAACCCAACCTAACCTAACCTAACCTAACCCAACCCAACCCAACCCAACCCAACCCAACCAAACCAAACCAAACCTAACCTAACCCAACCCAACCCAACCCAACCTAACCCAACCCAACCTAACCTAACCTAACCTAACCCAACCTAACCTAACCTAACCCACCCAACCTAACCCAACGCAACCCAACCCAACCTAACCTAACCTAACCTAACCTAACCTAACCTAACCCAACCTAACCCAACCCAACCCAACCCAACCACCCAACCTAACCTAACCTAACCCAACCTAACCTAACCAACCCAACCCAACCCAACCCAACCTAACCTAACTAACCCAACCCAACCCCAACCCAACCAACCAACCAACCTAACCTAACCTAACCTAACCCAACCCAACCCAACCCAACCCAACCTGACCCAACCTAACCCAACCTAACCTAACCTAACCTAACCTAACCCAACCTAACCCAACCCAACCCAACCCAACCTAACCCAACCCAACCTAACCTAACCTAACCTAACCCAACCTAACCTAACCCAACCCAACCCAACCCAACCTAACCTAACCCAACCCAACCCAACCTAACCCAACCTAACCTAACCTAACCTAACCTAACCCAACCTAACCTAACCTAACCTAACCCAACCCAACCCAACCTAACCTAACCCAACCTAACCTACACTGCAAACGGGTTTGAGCCTTTTAGGGAGTTTCGGGCTCGACGCATAACGTGCATCCAAAAGGTACTACGCAAAACCCCCTTCAAGAAGAGGTTCAAAAGGAGGTTTTATTTACATCCTTTAAGGGAGTGATTAGACGGAACTAAGGAGGTAAATTTGTGTTTTTATTGAGCTCATTTTGAGGGCTTGAACGGAGCGCATTGGAAGTTTTTTCTGCTTCTTTTGAGAGCTTTTAAAGCCTCCTTTTGGAGGTAATGTTGGTGTTTTTATGTTGTTTTTATGTAAGCCATTTTGGGGGCTTGAACAGAGCGCATTGAGAGTTTTTCTGCTTCTTTTGAGAGCTGTTAAAGCCTCCTTTTATACGAGGCCCTAGAGCGGTCGCGAAATGAAAAAAAGTATATTTTAGGCAGTATATTACGTTTATCGGCCAATTTCCACTACTATTCATCGCTAGGACATAGTAGAAAATGGACATCAAAGTATTTATGCACAAACATGACATTTGCATACAAGTACGCACGACACAGGAATCGAACTCGCGACCACACGCACTCAAAGCAAGCACTATAACCATTACACCACAGCGCCACCACTTGCAAGCTTGCTTTTTTCGTGGGCCTATATATGCACCAATGCATGTACAAAGCGGCTGGTAACTCGTCCGCACAACTTCGAACTTCTGTTCTTGTACCATCGGCGTGTGTTTGCTCTTGCGGAAGGTCAATACATAATTTGTGGGGCATCATGGAGGCCGAGCCGATCGACGTAAACACCCTCGGCTGCGAATTCTCCGGTTCACCGTGTCGTACCGCTAGAAAAATTATAAACGTGTGCCCTCTTCGCTCGCGCTAAATTCGTGAATACCAGCGTGACAAAGGTATCTTCAGAAGAGCGAAATTATGTGCATTCCATGAGCGTATGCTGTGGAGCAATTTTCGTTATTTCTGCAGCCGCGAACTGCGCGCGTCCAGATGCGGCAGCGTGTTCTGAGCGGTTCGAAGACCGCCTGCGTTCTAGAAGAACTTTGTAACGCGCCGTGCATTTAATGCGCGCGTACTGCCGCGAGCTGCACGCAGGGGCAGCAGCGCACTCTGAGCAGCTGAACAAAAATCTGTTTCCGCAATTAGCGCTTATTCGCAATGCACCCTTTAGCGCGGACCGCCTGCGTTCGCATGTGAAAATTACACACGCAGAAAATTCCAGAGTTACAAGGACTATGTAACGCGCCTACATAAAGTGCGTTGAATGCGCCCGTACAGCCGCGAGCAGCGCCTTCTGAGCAGCTGAACACTTTTCTATTTCCGCAATTAGCGCTTATTCGCAATGCACGCTTTAGCACGGCATTCAGTGATTCTCTATAACGCATATTCAGTATTTATTTGCTTTCATACTCGGATACTACCTACATTTCTTACTAATTAGCTTTTATTGGTAAGCATCACGCCACCACGTTAAAGCGAATGCCTAACGCGTGCCCCAAGGTCAAGGACAACCTCCCCAGTTTACCAGCGACAGGTCTCCCACAAAACAAAAAAGTTAATGTACTTGCACTTCTCTCTTGTGAACGTCCATGTGTACTTGGCCCTCCCCTCAGACAGATGATGCAGTACCCATTAAAAAAAGCATTACCCTCTTCCTCAATGGAACAGCTGTTCTTGAGAAAATATGGTTCTGTTGAATTACTTCACCACAGCAGCAGAGAGGTTGGCCTGTTTGCAATTCAGAATTTCACAAGCGTAACACAGAAACACGAGGAGTGTAGTAAATATGCAGAAAACTGGAAAAACTATCATATGTGTACTCCCTCGTCCACCTGCACACTACGTTAAACTTTATTTATACAACAGCAACCTTCAATTATGCTACTATTGATAAAAGATCACCCAATCTACGTTAGAACACAGTGATGACTGTCTTTCTGTTGCCTATCTTCTACAATGTGTCATAATCTGTGAATCATCTGTTCAATGTGTTTGGTAATAAAACACAAGCAGTTACATTGAGCAGGCAGTGTTTCAGCAATTTGTTTTGCAAGCACAAATTCATTTCTTCAATTTGCATGCACGACAAGTAGTCATACTTCAATTGATACAAGAACCAGTGGTTGTAACATTTTATTGGAATCAAAACAGCAGCAGTTCTCGTGTCAATGTAAGGATATAGGTATATATTTCCATCGTCGTGCACAGAACCTACTCCCAAAACTGAACACGTGGAACAACATATACAGTACAGCCTAAGCACTATACATAATTCACAGCAGTAAAGCAATATGAAAGTAGGGTGTAAAATCTCATCATGATGCGCACTAACGTGTGCACTTCACCGTGCCAGTATGTAGAATAATCCAAAAAAATAAGCTACCCAAGGAACTTGGTGTCAGCCTACACACGAAGGCAACTAATTAGTACAATAAGGCTAGCATCACTTTTGGGAAATATGAAACCGTGTAGACAGGCAGTTGTACAGTTTTTTATTGCATTAGTTTGCCCTATGGCATCAAAACATGTCGCACATGATTTTGGAGTTGAGTTTCCTACAAAAAAGCCCAAAATAGACCTGTGGTGTTGACTGTAGGTCCACTTTCCAAGGTGCATAAAAGCATTCAGCAATGCCCACAAAATTACAAGGTTGCCTTCATATGTTGCTGTACATATTTACTCACGGATACCTTGAAGCCATCGTAAATTTCTGGAAGTGTGCTTGGGAACTTGTCGGCATAATCACATGACTGCAACGTAGCAATACTTCTCATATGCATAACAAGTATAGCCATGCTTCAATGTTTTTATGCCAGCTAGTGCCATCTGTAACTCAAAAGTTCATCCTTAATTCCTCACTTGATGGCTTACGTATAATTACCACATTGAAAATAATCCAAGCACCATGGCTGCAACGTCAACTTGCAATTAGGCAATCACAGGCACTAAATTAAAAAATTCCTGTAAATAGTGACTGGTCGTTTTGCACATTGGATCCTAGGACTTGATATGCCATGAAGATGAATAAAAATTGACCACACATATATACAGTCTGTGAAACAGTCAGGAGTTCAGTTCATAGGTAAGGAAAACGTGAAAATGAAATCAGAACACATAGCAACAAAGGGGACGGAACGACGCACTACTAACAACTGAAGTTGAACATGTGCTTGGCTTTTTTAGTCATGTGCGTATATCTTTCTGTGGTTTTGATTACACTTCAGTTACTGGTAGCGCATTGTCCTGTCTGCCCCCTTCATTCCTCTATGGATGTGTGATTGTTTAGTCTTGTAATTTTTTCGTACTGTGTGTTTACATCTTTCTGTGGTTTCGATTAAACTTCAGTTGCTAGTAGCGCGTCATCCTGTCCCCTTCATTTCTCTTGGCTGTGATTTTTTTGCACCCTCTTTAACTATGAATATACACCAACTCGCCCAACTGCCCCTGTTAAGACTTATGTTTGCTGAATAACACTGGGTCCACTCAGCGTCTTTTTAAACAATGCGAAATTTTCAAATGCACACGATATCAGAAAGGTTGCACGCAGTATTGCGCATAACTCTGCATCAATACCAGTGTTGGCCTAAATGTGGTAAGATGTACGAGCTGTTCGACATAGTGTAAAGTGAGGCACATCAGGGTGTTCCCACAATCATGGGTGTCGACAGGGGTTTCCACAAAGGGCACCTGCCGCCATCAAGACACATCAGCACTTGACCCCACCCAAGCTACACCAATGCTCTCCTGCTCACCAGGCCGACACGTTACGCCGCCTTGCACCCCCAAGACAAAATCCTGCCGACACTCATGCCCACAATACACTTGTCTTGAACACAGACTGGTGGGCAAGCAACACTTGCTGCTTTGCCAAAAGTGTATTCCTGAAAATTACACAAAAAAGAAGTCCACTAAGATTTCTGTATACATAAAAATGAATTACTTACCGAAGATTCGCACTTGACTATCCTTATTGCAGATATTTTGTCAAAACACGAAATAAATACAAAATTGAGATGCTGCTTAGTATTTCCTTGTGAGCGTTTCACTTCGTGTGCACAGGGCGAAAAACAAACGGATGTAAAAAAAATGCGAAACACCACCAGAAGTGAACTCTTGCCATGTTTACCATTATGTGGGTAGTTTTTGATGTCAGTCAAGTTATCATTATAAGTACACTTTAAAAGGGTTGTGAATGTTAGCAAGGTCTTGATTAACTGCACCTACTCTGTTTAGGAGTGAATATTGGGCAACTTGGCACTGAACCATGGCAAAAATAAACAGCGCACTTCTAATGAGGATAAACTAAGGCCTGGGCACAATAACAGCGCTTTCACCTTGTCAAATTGTGTCAACAGTCATGATACTATGTATTGACCTTGAAAACTATGGCAACATAATGCAAAACAGCAAATTAACGAGAGGGAATAAACAAGATGATTCAACAATATGGTTCAACAGACTCAACAGCTGACTTATGTCAATGCGATTAAATTAGCCTTGCACATCTCCTAATGGCTAAGAATATGCACATGTAACCTTGGCAAATTCCACTGTTGATACCTGACCAATGAAGTTGCATTCCTTCCATGCCGTTGAATGGCCGTTCCTTCTTTTCTGTTTTCACTGTTTTCTGATTTTCATTGTTTTCACTAGCGTAAATGTTTACCCTTTTTGATTTTGTCACTTTGCAGATGGCGTAGGTGTTTGCCTTTGAATATGCACGTTTCTTCTGCTTTGTCTTTCCTACTTCTTTTTGTATGCGTATATGTTTTGCCTTTGAACGTGCACACGTTTCTGCTGCTCTGTCTCTCTTTTTGCTCTACTGGGCCTTGTGCACTCCTCAAGCTACCATTGTCGCTTTTCACTTGAGGCCCATTTTCTGTATTTTGCTGGAATAAACATTTATCCATTCATTCAATACCATAAAACGCATGTGCTTCACAATACACACTGCACTTAGCAGATGTCTGTCACATGATATGGCCGTCATTGTATAGCTTTAACATGATTTATTCATTCTAGCTAAATGAATCCAAGCTAATGATGTTAATGTACCTTGATATGCTATTTCACTGTTCCTTGATGCATATGTATGAAGGTACAGTGCTTATGTACCTTAATATGCTATTTCAGGAGACGGGCAGAGTGCACAATGCAAAATTGTTGCCAAAAAGTCTTTTCTCTTCCTGACAATCTGTGCTTCGGTGGGTTCTCACAGTTGCATGGCGGGAGAAAGATGTCCAGGGTAGTTGACTGCATCCAAGGTAGATGCTGCAAAATGAGAGCGCACGGTCTTGTCACATGTCAATGTGCGCAAATTGACACGATGGTGAAGGATTAAAACAAACAAATGAAGTTAGAGAAAAGAATAAATCGAAAACAAAGTTGTCCTTTATGCACATTCCTTCATGTTACAATATGATAACCGTGGCCTTTTGCTCTAATGTATATTCCCTGAAAGCATCATGCCTCATTCATGCTTTATCGCAGGCAAGAAAATTATATCGTGCAAACAACTTTATCAGGGCGCACTCCTGGGTCGATTGACTGGTCGTATGAAGCATGAGTGATATTAACAGAAGTTCCAAAACATGCATCACACATCATTGCTATCTGAGTTTAACGACTTAAATGCGAAGCATTTGTTAAACACTTCTACGACTTTGAACGGATCTATCTACCTATATATATAGCCGCCTACGACTCATAGCTCGTGTGGTTGTTTCGTTAATGGGATGTATGCCAAAATTCGTGAGGCATGACACGACTGCATGAAGAACATGAATGATGGGTCTTAACTTGAAAAACATGCTATGCATTTCATTAACCACATGATTTACACGTCACTCCCTTGGTTCTCTTGCGACTGTTTCGTTAACTTGAAATTTACCAAAATAGGTATGGTGTCACAAGAGTGTATGACGCACATAAACGACAGTTTCTAACGTGCAAATCATGACACGCTTGTCATGTATGGCGTTATTTTGACAACATGATCTCGGGGGCGCTAGTGACCGTTTCGCCTGCTTCATATACACCAAAATTGGTATTGTGCAGTGTGACTGTACGTCCAACATAAATGACAGCTGGCAACATGAAAATAATGACATGCATGTCATGTACACACGCCACGCTCATGGTGCGCTCGCGGCCGGTTCGCTAGCTTGACATAACCTAAATTGATATAGCGTGACGTGATTGTGCGACGAACATAAATGACATATAGTAACATGGAGATAACGACATGTATGTCATTTACGGCATGGAGCCTGGTGCACTCACGTCCGGTTCTCTAACTTGATATCACACCAAGATTGGTATAGCGTGACGTGACTGTATGACGTACATAAATGACAGCTGGTAACATGGAAACAATGAATGACATGCGTGTAATGTACGGCATGGGTTACATGCCACGCTCATGGTGCGCTGGCGGGCATTTCGCAAGCTTGACATGCCGATTTTACTTTTCCTTTTTTTTTGCTTTTCATTGCACTTTTAAAGCGTCACAATGTGCAGAAGGTCATCTACAGGTGCATAAGCGACGATAAGGGCCCGCAAGGAGAGAGAACATCAGTATTACTTACCATTTTTGTTCCTGACTGTGCCGAGCACGCAGGGTGCCCATCATCTGCTTGGTAATGCACAGCGGCACGCTCGCTTGAGTCGACAGGCCGTCGCGATTATCGCACTCGCAGCGCAGCGTGTTGCACTGTCGTCAAACCACGCATATCACATCCAGTGGCGAGAACACAGTGAGGCTGCAGGCACAAAACACGCACACACGACCGACACAGCTGATCGCTTGAGAAGTGGCGTTCACAAGGCCTAGCTGGCGTAGCCGGCCTAGCTACGACGATCGCGCCGCCGCGGGAACGACTCCCTCCTCGCTTATCTTTCTTTTTTCCTATGTTTTTTTAAGTGCGAATGCACTTTATAAGCGACCCTGAATCCGCCGTCCCATAGCAACGCCGCGGAGAGCGGAGAGGAGGAGGAGCGTCAGTAGCAACGGCGCAGCGACGTCACGCCCCACGTGACTGCGCGCGCTCCGCCCTCCGCTCCGTGACTGCGCGCGCCCCGCGCATTGCCTGTGGTGATGAAGGCCGGCGGCGAGACGCCGAACGAAAGCGTGCGAAGCGAGCCGAGCACCCCGAAGCCGATCTGGCGCGGGGACGCGCGATGCGTGAGCGAGCGCGGGCCCTCGAATTCGATCGGCCGGACGCGCGCTTCCAGCGAGACTTCCTGGACCGCAGCTTCGGATATAGCTGCGCGCTGTGCGATCGACTGTGGTTCGACAACAACCTGAGCCCCATCTCGGGCGTGCGCAACGCCGCCAACAAGTTGAACGCGTTGCGGGTTCTTTGGAACGAGTTCGGAAGACAGATCATCATCATCAGTAAAAGTGCTTTGCACTTAAAACGGCCAGACCTCCGTGGGTCGGCTGCCGCGTGCTCTCTCGCTGCCGTCTCCTTCGCTCGGCTCTGCAGTTTAGTCGCGCGCGCCCCCTCATAGCATCACCCCGTGCTTCGCACTTCCTCATACTCCCCTTCGGGGAAATGCGGTTTTTTTTTCTACGCGCGCGCATGCGGCGCGAAGCTTTGTCCCATTTCACTTCGGTAGCGACTCGTCTGGCTTGCTTTTGACCTGGCGGGGGCGGGCCGCAGTAGTAGCAGTAGGCTGCAGCCGCCAAGGCCAAAGGGCTTTCTCGCTTCCTCTCCAGCCGTTCGGAGGGTCGTGTATATCTCTTTCTCTGGGCTATCTGTGCAAGGGATTTTTAGTGCGCTGAAGCATGCCGCCTCTTTCTTTTACTTCTTTCCCCCGCACAGCTGCATACATGCCCGCCAGCACTGAAGGCATTATGGAAAGCTTCGGAAAAAATAGAGAAAACATGCCAGAGGAAATGAGATGGGAGTTTTTTGTTCTTGGAACTCCATTCGACGAATGGCGTCATATAGTGAATTTACCTCCTTTCTTCCACATAATTTCTTAATGAAGTAAAACTGAGGACGCAGAACTTTATTACACCCACCTCATTACACCCTAAGGTAGTACTGTCCAGATGAAGGTAGTATTAAGGAGGATTGTAGCCCTTAAAACGCCCAATTCGGCTAGTTTGCGTTTGCAGTGTAACCCAACCCAACCTAACCTAACCTAACCTAACCCAACCCAACCCAACCTAACCCAACCCAACCCAACCCAACCCAACCCAACCCAACCCAACCCAACCCAACCCAACCTAACCCAACCTAACCCAACCCAACCCAACCCAACCCAACCCAACCTAACCTAACCCAACCTAACGTAACCCAACCTAACCCAACCCAACCCAACCCAACCTAACCTAACCCAACCCAACCCAACCTAACCCAACCCAACCCAACCCAGCCTAACCCAACCCAACCTAACCTAACCTAACCTAACCCAACCTAACCTAACCCAACCTAACCCAAGATGATGGGAATTAATCAGATGATGACGATTATTCAGATCAAATGTGGTGTTGGGAATTGATTATATGAGATCAAGGAAATTAATCAGATGAGATCATGGAAATTAATCTGATGAGATGAGCAAATTCAATTGGTTTTTGTCGTCTCATCTGGTTGGTGATTGTGACCAGTTGAAGCAAGTAGGCACGACAAGGTAACGGTGACTGTGATGACAAGTAGAATGCTAGTTGCAAGTAATGGTCAGTGTTGCATCAGTCACTGGATAATAATAATATCTGGGGTTTAACGTCCCAAGCATCAGTCACTGGAGCTAATAAAGAAGCTTAACTGTGATGTAATAAGATTATTCAAGTGGATGCAACTTGGGATAGCAGTCATCATCCTAGTTGGGTTATGCTAAGATAGATTACTGATGACCTAGGTGATAACTGATGTAACCACAGATGATTTGGCACTTGGTCAACCATATGATGACTGCTGAGGTTACTGTGACATTGTTGATTATTTAGTGACAATTGTTCAGGTAGCTCAACTGGACAGGGTGACAACCATCACCAACAGTCAGCGGTCACCAAGCTGTGGATCCTATCGTTGCTAGTAGGTGAGCACCAACTGAGTTATTAGATGCGAAGTATCTTAAGGCCGAGCTCAATCCGGTGGTGGTGGTGTGCGGCGTGACCACCCTTACTGCGCATGCACATACCCTCTCCACACACCTCTCCACTCACCCTCTCCCCTTCCCCTCTCCACTTTCCCTCTCCAATCACCCTCTCCACTTTCCCTCTCCCTCCCCCTCTCCCATACGCCTCTCCCCTCCCTTTCCACTCTTCCTCTGAAACACGGGCTAGACACGCCGAAATTCTCTCCTGCGCAGCGCCGCGATGAGCTCGAGCACATGCGCGTCCCCTCCCCTTCTCTCTCCTCTCCTACACTGCCCCCCTCTCACCCGCCTGTCGACCGCGTTCCCCGCTCGCCCTGTGAGAATTAACGGCCAGGCTAGATGGAAGATACGACGCGCGTAGCGTCCCTCTTTGCGTTCCACGACGCGAGGTCGGAGCATGCCCAACGAACGCCAACGGAACGCGATCGTGCATGAGCCGAGAGGCAACAAGCCCATCCTGCCATTTTCATCCGCTCATTATAAACTTGTGAAACGTTCAATAGTGCAATCTTGTTTCAATAATTGCCTTATAAAGTCGTGTGACCACAAGGTGGAAGCCAGTTTCCTGGATCAGGCCAAGCGCTTAGAAGAGTCTGGGTACCCATTAGGTATGCTCAGCTCCGTCGCAGAGGGCTTGAGCAACAAGCTAAAAAGCTCATCAAAAGGCATCAGCCGTGGTGTCAGAGCTAAGAAAGTTGCCGTTGTGCCATACGTGCACTGCATTTCGCATAATCTCAGAAGAATTGCGGGAAAGTCGGGGGTGGACGTAGTCTTTTCCGCTCCTGACCGCATACAGAGGTTATGTCATCAGGTAAATTCAGAGAGTAACAAGGTAAACACATGTCCTATTAATCACCGAACACTTCTTGTAACCTGTAATCGCAACGTTGTCTACACCATTCCGCTATCGTGTAAAAGGACGTACTTTGGTCAGACCGGCAGATGTATAAACCAGAGACTGAAAGAGCATCACTATAACGTAACAAAAGCAATCTCAGGTAATTTGGGCATTTATTGCCGAGATTTCGGCTGCATGCCCTTGTTTGAGAACACATCTGTCTTGTATAAGGCGCATAGTAAAATGACTAGAGAAATTGTTGAGGCCTATGAAATTAACAGATTAGAAGGAATGTGCGTTAGCCAGCCTTCCTTTTCGCTTTCTCAAAAAGAGTTGCAATATCTTGCTTTGTCGCGTTGATACTTTTGCTATGTCGTGATATTTCCCGGTACACGTGTTTCGGTTCAGCGATATACCCACTGATTGTCCATTTGTTGTTTCTGTTGTTTCCGCTCGCTGGAACCGATATTTATCGGTTAGAGCGAAAATAAAATCAGTTGAAAGTAGCGCTGCGTCCTTGTTTGTTTTAAATGCGAAGCATTTCTTAGCGAACCTCAGACACTTTGGGCGTTTCTACCTACGTATCTATCTATCTATCTATCTAGCCGCCTACGCCTGGGCGGTCTCCTGGTCGTCTCCATAGGTCGTAATATACCAAAATTTGCATAGCATAGGATGAGTGTGTGACGAACACTATTCACTGGTGGATACATGAACATCGCCAAACACCTGTCGTTTACGTCATGAAACCCTTTCCCTCAGTTACGTGCGGCACATACCCGCATACCAGAGTTCATGTTATGCGGGTATGTGCCACAGGTGATAAGTCTCCATCAACGCAGTAACCGCGAGCATACAGATTGACACGGAAGGAAAGCGATAATAATAATGATCATTGGGGTTTGACGTCCCAAAACCGTGATATCATTATGAGAGACGCCATGGTGAAGGGCTCCGGAAATTTTGACCATCTGGTGTTCTTAAACGTGCACTGACATCGCACAGCACACGGGCCTCTAGAATTTCGCTTCCATTGATATACCACCGTCGCGGCCGGGATCGAACCCGCGACCTTCATGTCAGCCGCCCAGCACCGTAACCACTACACTACAGCAGCCGATGCAAGGAAAGTTAGGAAGCTGAAGACAGAGCACCCCTTGAAGACGCTGGGCTACCAGCCACTCGTCCACAACGTCGACCACATGGATTACGCAAAAACTGGGGTCAATGCTTCCTACAATAACACTGCCGAGAGGAGGATGTCCCTCATGATTACCGATGACATCACCATTGATTTATCAATACCCAACAACCCCTGGTTCTTCCACGGCATGAAAGACAGCTTGGATGTAGACAGGGCATCACAAGACCTTGGTGCCATGTCCTGGACAGAAGGCATCATAGATCATTTCTTCGTAAAAGAAATCCGCGGTTTCTACCAGCTCTACCATACTTCGCAGTTCACTTCACTTAGACCGTTCGTAGCCGCGATGACGAACGGATCCGATAACAAGTCCTGTCCAGCTGCTGGTGCTCACTGATCACTGTGATGATGACCTTACTCAAGAACTGCCAAGAACCCCTTCCCCACAGGCACACGGTTTCGTGAAACGTGCGTGCGTTCTCCATCTTAACGCATAAGAGTAAGCATAACAACTGTAACGCAACTCTAACAACTGCAACTGTGACTGTAACGTACGTGCAGTGCACGTGCGCGTGCCACTCGGCTGCGTATATATCTAGGGAAACATTTCCGAATAAAGCTTAGTAGCTTGTAGCGCCGGTCCTGTGCATCTGTATTCCTTCATTGTCCTATTCGAATTCGCGCTATCCAGTATTGAAGAATATAAGCACTACATATCAGCTTACTGCGTTTGGGGTTGGTAACTCACGTGTTGCTGTTGGCATCGTTAAGCAACTGTAAATAACCAATTATATAACACAAGCGCGACTCTTCAATATATGTGTGTGCGTATACCATTTGCACATTTCGCTAGCGTCATTCCGTAACGTTCCGCTGAATGTGAAAAATTGCGACACAGCCACCTTCCTGCGCATGCTTCGCATAACATCAATTCCCACGGTACGTGGGATCTGCCGAATTTTAGGGGCGAAGCTCCTTAAGGCGGCACCCATTCGTTCCTCGTAATCGTAGTCGTAGTGCGTAACCAGTCTTACGCTTTGACCTCCAAGGTGGTGCCGGTGGGAGATTTTTCCTGCGCGTTGTTGAACAATAAAAAATTCGCCGCGGTAGCTAAAAGCCGACTTCTTCTGCCTCTCATTCCCATTAGCAGCCATTCTTTACCTCCAAGGTAGTGCCTGGTGAGATTTCTCCTGTGCGTGATTAAACAATAAAAATTTTGTTCAAAACGCCGTTGATTGATGAAATAAACCAACGAAAGACGCCAGATGTTTTGTAAAAGCAAAACGGAAGAACGCCAGATGTTTCTAAAGCAAAACGAAAAGACGCCAGCTGCTTAACGAAAGACGCCAGATGTTTTCTAAAGCAATGGTTTTCTAAACAATGAAAATTCACAGTGTACATGTAACATTAAAGTGAGCTGCAAGTCGTCATAACTCATCGAACCTTTAGTATAAACGCGCCCGATCTCACGTCGGTGATGATGTACTGGGCAGAATTCACGGGAGATTCACGGTTTACCGATGAACCTCCGCAGCTTCGCCCGCTCATCATCATTCACTCCGTGGATATGCTGTGATTTTTTTCTTTCTTCGTCCCCGTCTAGTCGCGCTGATCACTCTTCATGGATTCAAACCAGCTAGCCCGCCAACGTGTTTTAATCAAAGCGTTGCCCAAGTGCTCAAGTACCCCAGAAGTGCCCAGGTAGTTAACCCTGTGCCTGTGGCATCCAGGCCGGCGAGTCCCCATGCGGCTCCAGCGACGGTCTTAATAGTTGATTGTAGATGCAAGCCCCGGATGGCGTTTTTAAGGGATTGCAAAGCTGAGATAAGAGAATCTATGCTTGTGGGCAAGTCAGTCTTTAAGCCTCCATTCTGCCAATTAGCATCCTTAGACACACCCCCAGGGAAAAGGGCCGTAGGATTGAGAAGTCGTCAATGCATCTTTACTCCACTGGTCACAGACATTTTCCATATCATTTAGTGACTTCATGAGGCTATCAAAATTGTCTCCAAGCCAGCCAGCATAGACGTCAAATTTATTGCCCTGTAGCATACTGCCATATAGAGTCAGAGAACCTCGGTTACCAGCTCCAACAACACCAAGTAGTTTGTCAGGCTCTTCGACAAGCGACTTCACCGATGCTTTAATATTATCTATGCCATCATCATTCCTATTCTTGAATTCCCCAGATTCATTATTTAACTCTAGACAAAAGGCTTTAAGGAACAAGAGTCCGCGTCCAGTCTGAATTGGTCCACCCACCAAGCAAGAGAAGCCAATATAGGAGACGTTGCAATTTGCCACTGCTGGAGAGTAGCAATAGATTTTTTGTGGTTGCATCACTAAATAGTACACTGCCTGTTGTATCATTGAAGAAGAAAGCAGCAAACCCCCTCCTAAGCATATTAGTATCCTTGTTACCGGTCCTGTCAGTCAACCATTTGTGGAGATTGTCACTGACATTTCCACTTATCTTTTGGTCAGCCCACTGGCCACCACCTAAACTGTTGAGTTTCGAGTTGCACATAAAATATAATTAAAATAAGCATGCAAATAAATGAAAAATATTACGGGTTAAATAATCTGCAATTTTTTTATTACAATTTTTGTGTGCTGCACAGGCTTGAAGGGAACCATTAAGATTCACGCCAACCTATAGTTGACATAACTTCACGTCGAAAAGAGGACACCGCTGTATTGTATAAGCGATCGTGCACCTAAAGTTTGTAATTCCAGTACGCACACAACAAGCACACAGCGAGCGCACACCACACAATACATACATCACGTAGTCCGATAACAACAACATAAGTTTATTGCCCTTTAGTTGAACGACACAGCCTCTAAAAACGTACGATGCCTTCGGCGCATGTTATGTACGGCGCGTCAGACGCCAAAAACAAAAGTTCACGTGTGTTCTGAGTTGACACGATGAGTAAGAAGCAACAGAGCGCACATCCGAGAGCTTCGCATGCAAATACCATGCATTAGTGATCAGCAATGAAGCGAACGTGTACGTACACATGAAAAGAGACACCCGGTACTTTCCGCAGTGCACGCGACTTGCACCGGGTATACGCAACAGCTGGGCATTGCGAAGCTTTCCTAAAGAACACATACAAGGAGCAGCATGCGTGAATCGACTGCGCTGCGGCGCCGCTTGCACGGCGAAAAAAAAGGCTCGAATCGCGCATGCGCTTCCAAACGACACGACGGAAATCGCGAAATGTTTCGCTGCTAATTCGCTAGGAGGCGATGCGGGTGTTTGCGATGTGAAGGCTTCACGAATGCGACGTCAGGGCCTCTCCTTAGTTTTCCTTCCTCCATGATCACGAGCAAATTGCAACCGAAGCGAGGGTCACAGATGCTGCCATGTTGCCGGATATCGTCACGCTCACTTCCGGCCTACAAGCGATGTTTTCTGGCTTTCCAGAAACCTGCGACGCGACAAGCGACGGCGATGGATGGCCCTCCGCGACAGCAAATCCTGTCGGCCGTCGCTCAAAACTCGCGTGCATGCAGTTGGGCCTTAAAGGATTGCAGCGATGACATGGACGACGATGTCACGGTAGCACCCGAAGATCGCGACGAGTCCGTGTCGGCCACAGATGCGTTGGACTACTTGAGGAAACTCCGCATATTCATAGAAAAAAGCGGAACAGCGACCGAAGCGGCGCATAAAAATGCGGACGGTCTAGAATCGTTCGTGATGCAGAGTTTGTGCTTTACCAGTCAAAAAACGATATCTCAAATAAGCGTGCCTTGTCTGACGTTCACGTGTGCATTGTTGTGAGAAACGAGTTCAAGGACGTACCGTTGCAGAGGTAGGACGTTTGCGTTACTGAAATTCTATTGTTATGGTAAATTTTTGGGCTTTCACTATAACGACCTTTCATAATAACGAACATTTTTCCGCGGTCCCCTGAAGTTCGTTATACCGAGATTTCACTGTACACAGTTACTGGGCTATGTTGATTAGATGGATGTTGCGATAATAGAAGAGGTTAAGTGTAAAGGGGCACAGAGGCTCAGGCCAGGATGCATGTCACTATCGGGATAACGGCTCCTGTGCCAATGTGCCTCATTCTTGAGTTAGGGTCAGGACATAAGATATGGATAACATGTGCACGAAGATTATCTGACTGGATTTAATTGAGGAGTTTGGATATTTGTCTATGCAGAGTGTAGCCCGATCCCGGAGGCGTGGATGCTAAGCTTAGTGGGATACACGAATCATAAAACAGTCCAGAGCACTCCGAGAGGATCGTGTCAATCGATTCTGCTAAACTGTTAGGTGGCAATTGTTATGTCAACGTACCCTGTTACAGTGGTCATCAGCCTATGTAGGAGCCTGTCCTAGGTCCATCCTTCTCTAACTGGCCATCAACTCCAACAGGTCCTTCAGTCTCTGGCTCCTTATATCCCGGGCACGCATCTGCAACAGACATTTTCCATAAAAATGTCACCTTACCTTTTCTTTCACTTATGCAGCCACTTTATTCTTTCTAAATTCAGCATCATCAGTTTGTCGCACTATAGAATGGGGCCAATGCACCATGCTTGCGATGTCGCAACGGTGTCCCACTCCATGGGGTGGAGTAACGTTAGTCTCAGTATCGTGATAAGGTGGTGACCATCGAATAAGCGGAATGACAATACTTGCCTGATGCCAGTTGTTGGCACGAGGTTTATGCGACATGGTAATTCCCGCTGTTTCACTAACTGGCACTGTGATAATTAGCTACTTCAGGCGTCAATAGTGGCAAAGAAGCGGATGTTGGCTGGGATCTATTACTCCAGCTTAGGCAGTAATTTCTAGCTGAACATACTATAGTACCATCCAATGATACGGTGCCACTGGGTTTCGAGGTCGTCTGTGTGAAATAGGTCACAACTGTAGTGTACTGTAGTATCCTAGGCACCGAGGTCGACACCAGGGGAGCGACGGGAGTAGTCACATACCACGTCAGCTCCGGCAACGATCGCAATTATTTGCGTTTTTTCAACTCGTGTCCCTACAAGCCTTCTACCATCGTCTCCAAGAACGTCAGCGGCAACCGTGGACACCATATCTGTCCAGGTGGGTCGTCTTCTGACCCTTTTTCGGTCACTTGAAGCTTTCGCCACGCCACCGCAGAGCTAAGCCTAACGGCGGTAAGGGCCGCGCTGGCCCTGCCCGGGGATTCCCCGGCTATGGCGGCTCCAAATCAAGTCACCGGTTACGATCCGGAGTCTCTACGGATCGTAAGCATGGATACCGCTCAAACCGAGGCACCTATGCCAACTGAAGAAGAATACCTCCAGGATATGCTCCGCGTCTGGCGCGGAAAGAAGAACTCAGCGGTGGCCTCGAGAGACGCAGGGGCTCTTGCAGCCAGACAACACACAGCGTCTCGCTCTCAGCATGCACAGGGCAAGAGCGCACCGAGCGTCGCCTCGCAACGCATCAAGCAACTCCAGTGGCGGCCGAAGAACACGCCGCGCATCGAAAAAGACGATATCATAGTGGTGCTGAAACCCCGTGAGACGCTCGACATCAAGGCCACTTTTGGTCCTGGACAAGCCGGCGCTGCAGTCCGCAGCATTCTCGGAGCCGACGCAAGTGTGGGCCTTGCGGTATGGCCCATCTGGGACCAAAACGTGCTTGTCTGCACGCTCAAATCAGTGGAAGCCGCCGAGAAACTACTCCGGGACATTACGCTGCCGGTCGGGGGCCGCCAGCTACCATTTCGGGGACACCCCAAGCTCTCCGGCGAGTTCTGTCGGGGCGTCGTTCATGTCTCCCAAGACGAAACGTCCGAAACTGTGAAAAGCAAACTCAGTGCTGAACCAAATGTAGTGACTATGCGCAAGCTGGGCGACACCACGGTTGCAGTGATCACCTTCGCGGGGACCAAGGTGCCACGGACGGTGTTATACAACTGCGAGCGGCTCCCTGTTCACCTATATAAGAAGACAGTGCCTGCATGCCCCCTCTGTGGCACAGTGGGCCACCGAGCAGATACCTGTCCGCGACCGCAGCCTGGCCGCTGCATAAGCTGCGGGGTCCAGGTACCTGCTGCTACTCCTGACGGCCCAACAGAACATCAATGCGTCCCGAGCTGCCTGCTCTGCGGCGGTGGCCACAAGACTGGAGCTCCCGGTTGTGCCGGACGGTTCCGGAAGCCAATAAAGTCGGGATCCCCACGCGGATCCAAGCCGAAGACAGCGGGGGGGCACAAACAGCCTCCGATGCCCAAGACCAGCCCCAAGAAAGCGCCAGCCGCCAAGTCGAATAAGCCAGAGCCCAAGAAGGCCCACACTGGGCCCTCCACCAATGCAAAGCCTGGGACACCATCGAAGCCTCCTGTCCTCATGGTCAAGGACTTTCCACCCTTGACACCCGTCTAGGCACAGGTGAGCTGTTGGGGTGGGGCAGTCTCCGGACCCTCCCCTTCTCCATCCCCTACCGAAACCACCCTACAGCAGCAGATAGAGAAGCTGAGAGAAGCAAAGAAATCTTCAATGCGACCACACGGGGGGCGATAAACAACAACGAAAAGTAGTTTTCCAGAAAGCACAGATAGAACTTCATAATCAGGTGTAACAGCGCATAAATGTTCAATCCTATCCGAGTACATGTGCTTTAGCAACAGCAAACATGTACCTCCACCACGTTTACCAACGCGATGCAAATAAAAAGAATCATAGTTTTCAAGAGCGAAAGAGTCATTCTCTAACATCCAAGTTTCGGTCAACATTATTGCATTAAATTTGAAACTGAATTCGCAAAGAAACATTTCTAAAAGATCTTCTTTACCACGGATCGATTGAATGTTAATGTGCAGCACTGATAATGTAGATTTAGTAACAAGTTTTCCAATGTTATTAGGGGAAACATACGGGGAATCCATCGTGAATTAGGAAGTGTACAAATGGAATTATAGCATTACACGGCTAGTCGCGGCGTTACACGGCCAGTCGCGTCAAATCCTCTGCACGTTAGATGACATGAGCCCGTTCCCCGTCACCTTTCCGCACATAAACTTTGCCATCGCGGTGCCACGCATATTTAAAGTCATTGCGATCTGCCCATTGCTTCGCAGACTGCAACAAAATCCGGCTGTGTTGTGTCATGTTCTCAGTGATTGACACTTTGGACCGCCCTTCTCTCAGCCTCTTATTCCCCTGCAGCCATTCACTTTTTGTTTCCAATTTTACAAAGCGAACAATGACTCCTGGAACCCTCCCAGCCTTTGACGGTAACCTGTGCAAGGCTTCCACGTCGCTTTTCGCAAGGACAGGAAGACTTAAGGATTGCCCAACAGCGTTAATCTTAGAGAGCAAATCTTCCTTGTCAGACTGAGCTATTCCATGGAAAATTAGGTTCTGTCTACGGCTTCTCCATTCAAGATTATGCACAGCAAACTTAAGCTCTTGAATCTGCGCGGGGTTGTCCTGGACTTCAAGCACGTCCACACGCTTGCATAGATGTTTTATTTCTGCGTCTTGCTGATTCATAGTTTTTAGAATCTCATCGTACTTGTCAGACAGGTGAGAGATGGCTTTATCTATGCTGTCAACTTGCGCCGGAAGGTTATCAAGCTTTTCGAGCCGCTCTAGAATTGTATTGAGCAGAGCACGTACATCCTGGTCGTTCCCTTCTTTACCACCTCCCTGCCCCCTCAGGCGCTGCGAATAGCAATTTGTGCATTTCCATGAGACGAAAAAAGTTTCAGATTTGTTCTTAGCTTGTGCTTCAGAAAGGCCTGAGCACTTACCTAAGTGATAGGACTTATTGCATTCACAACATGCTAAAAAGCGACTGAGGGTGGGAAGTGCTTTTGCACACGACGCACACAATTCAGAGCTAGTCATAGTGCAATCAAAAAGATAGCGAAAGAATACAAGACAGGCAAGAAAAATACATAAACACACTGATTCGGCAGCGGCAAGGGATAAAATCGCTACTAAAGGGGAAGGAAGCTCACGCGCCAGAACCGATTTCTTGCGCGCAAAATTCAGGAATTAGAAGCCAAGCAGGTCGGGTCATCCGAGCCAGAGCAGGGAGCCGAGGTAGAGGACGGGGATGACGGATCCTCCGTAACATCCGACCTCACTAGCGTCTCGCAGCGGGACGCGGACACGGTAGTTGGATCTGTTTCCGCTACTGGCGCCACCGGTCGCCTCGCGTCCCTGGAGCGTAAAACCGAGCAATTAGAGGAGCGCATGGCAGCCCTCCCCGATCAAATCATGTCGGCAGTGCGCGCGTCCTTCCAGGACATGTTCACGGCAGCCTTAACGCAAGCACTTCCCGAAATTGTGGCCCAGGTCTCTGACTCAGTTCTTAAAGCCGTGCAGCCCTGGGTTAGCACCCAAATTAAAAACACGACTCAGTGCGACTCCCCGCAGCTCAAACGCAAGACGGCCTCTCGTCAGGCAGTGGACGAAGACTTTTCGGGGCTGGCTCCTGGTGGGCCGGTGCGGCCTCCTATGGCGGCCGCACCGGCTCCAGGCCCGGGCCGGTCTCCTGCACCGTAAATAAATACTAAAAGATGGCTAGCCGACCTAACAAGAAAGCTAAAAACCTACAAAAATTTGAGATTATCCAATGGAACTGCAGGGGTTTTAGAGCTTGGAAAAAACGGTCGCACCTCCAGCTCTACCTGCAGTCCCTTGGAAATATGCCGGCCCTGTTTGCTTTGCAGGAGCCCGGCATGGACGCTAAATTCCCTGGGTACAGTACTTTCCAGGGGGGGCCCTTGTCGTGCATCCTGGTGAATAAGGCATATACAGCGATTCAGGTCAATTTAAACTTCAGTACCGATCAAGAATACACAATGGTCAGGGTACTGCCTCTCAGACGTCGCGACCCATCAATACATATCCTAAATATATACAGCCCCCCGCGTAAGCCGCGCGTAACTTTCAGCGAAATCTTCCTTAGTGCAATCAAATTGGCAGACAAAGATCCTTTAGTGATTGTTGGAGACTTCAATGCTCCCAGCCTTCACTGGGGCTATCACTACGAGCAGGCCAGAGGGCGTAAGCTGGCGGGGCTTATCTCCACCCTTCGCCTCACGCTGCTCACGGATCCGGCGTACCCCACTCGAATGGGGAACTCCGTAACCCGTGACACGTGTCCGGACCTCACTCTCGTAAAAAATGCTAAGGATGCTACCTGGGAGAACTTAGGCGATTCTCTAGGCAGTGATCACTGCCTTCTCCGAGTTACACTCCTGGAAAAGCCAGCGCATAAAAATGGGGTCAGGCCAAGCTGACCGATTGGCAACAATTCCGTAATGAAACTATTCCCCCCGTATTATTTTCTGGCGGCTACGCGGAGTGGGCTACACACATAAACCACATTTAGAAAAAACACATTACTACACTTCGAACCAACGAAGAGATCCCCGCAGTGGACACTCACCTCCTCCACTTGTGGGAGGCGCGCCGCAGCTTAACAAAACGTTGGAAAAAACAGAAGACTAATCGCAAATTACGTACCCGTATAGCCCAACTCACGGAGCAGGCTGCAGCGTATGCTGCCCAGCTCTCCGATTCAAATTGGATAGCCCGCTGCGACGCCGCAGCTCGTCAGATGAGCTCGAAGGGGACATGGCGTCTCTTTCGCAGTCTCATAGATCCCTCTCAAACGAGAGGGGAGACGCAAAAGCAACTCCGGCGAGCTCTGCATGGGTACCAAGGCACGTCGGCACAGCTTGCGGATGCTCTGTGCGATAGATATCTCTGTCGCGCGGAGGACCCGACTGGGCCGGCGTACACGTACTCTGGTAAGCCTAACCACGAACTCGATGCCCATTTTCAGTTGCATGACCTTAAAGCTGCCTTAGCTAAAATGCGACGGGGTACGGCTCCAGGGAGGGACCGCATAACAGTGAAACTGTTGGCAAACCTCCCTGACACAGCCTATCTTCATTTATTAGAATACATGAACCACATCTGGGACGGACGTCCGCTCCCTCCCGAGTGGAAAACATCACTTGTGACTTTTATTCCCAAAGCAGGCAAGGCCGTGAATACGGAAAATCTGAGGCCTATATCACTGACCTCGTGCACGGGCAAGCTTATGGAGACGATGGTACGGGATCGCCTCTCTCCATACCTGGAGAGCAAGAGCTTCTTTGCAGACACCATGTTTGGGTTTCGCCCACATATGTCTGCACAGGACGTCCTTCTCCAGCTGCACAGGGCCGTCATACAACCCACAACTATGCAACACAATGACAAAGCCATCCTCGCCCTTGATCTGAAGGGTGCTTTCGACAATGTTAAACACGATAGCATCCTGGCCAACTTGAGTTCCACCGACTGCGGGGCTAGGACCTTTGCATATATAAGAGATTTCCTCTCTAAACGCCAGGCCCTTCTTCGGATCGAGGACGAGGAATATGGCCCGTACATTATGGGAACACGGGGTACCCCTCAGGGAGCTGTGTTATCACCGCTCCTGTTCAACATTGGTATGATGCGCCTTCCAAACAAATTGGCCCAGGTGGAAGGCATTCAACACGCAGTATATGCCGATGACATTACAATATGGACCACCGAAGGGAGCATTGGGGAAATGCAGGAACGCCTTCAGCGGGCCGCATCCATAGTCGAGGCGTATGCCAACGATTGTGGACTCCAATGTGCTCCAACCAAATCAGAGCTTCTGCATGTTAGAGCGAAGCCAACCGATAAATCAGCCATACACATCTCTCTGTCTGGGGTTCCCATCAGAGAGGTGGAGGAGCTTCGGATTCTCGGCCTGTTCATTCACCACAGACTCAGACCGGACTCCACAATTGCGAAACTCCGGATAGTAGGCGAACAGGTAGGGCGCATGATCCACCGCGTTTCCAACAAGCGGGGCGGTCTGCGGGGCAGGGACGCGCTTCGGCTCGCCCATGCCTTCGTGACTAGCCGGATACTCTACGCCGTCCCATACCTTCGCACTAACAAGCACGAAGACGACAGAATAGATGCCATCATTCGCAAGGCGACTAAGCGAGCTCTGGATCTCCCTGTGGCCACCTCCAACGCCAAACTCAGAGCTTTAGGCGTGCTCAACTCCTACCAGGAGTTGCGGGAGGCCCACCTTGTGAATCAATACACGCGGCTCGTGCAGACGGCTCCCGGGCGCCGCCTGCTAAACCGATTACAGATCCAACACGTTTGCCCTGCAGAGGAGGCGGAGCGTATTCCAGAACTGTGGCGCCATATGCTCTCGGTCTCTCCGCTCCCCAGTAACATGGATACGCACACGCACGAAAGCAGACGACAAGCGCGGGCTCGGACGCTTGAAAGACAACACGGCTCTCGACCTGGTGTATTCTACGTGGACATAGCAGGGCCTTCGCCCAAGGGATTTTACACGGCCTCTGTAATTCACCAGGAAAAACACGCCAATGGGCTCTCCTTCCCAGCACAAAATTCAGAGCGAGCTGAGGAAGTAGCGATAGCGCTTGCTGCCGCGGATCCCAATTCGAAAGTCATCATCACGGACTCCCGTAAAGCATGTGCTCACTACGTGGCAGGGGAGATATCCCCCTTAGCCGGCCAAATTCTAAAACGGGCTGCCATTGATCCGACCCCGAAACGCATTATATGGGCTCCTGGCCATCAGGGCTTACGAGGTAATGAGGCCGCTGACGCGGCCGCCCGAGCGCTTACCCACCGGGCTCCTCACCCTGGCTCTTATGACTCAGAGGCCAATACACCGCTTCTGCGGTTCAAAGAAATTCTCTCATATTATCGCGACACTCACCGCCTTTTCCCGGCTCCTGCAAAGGGGCTGAGTAAGGCGGATGAGCGAACTCTAAGGCGCCTGCAGACAGTTACTCTACTCTGCCCTGCAATATTAAAGCACTACGATCCAAACACGGATGGGCGGTGCCCACACTGTGGGGAGACCTGCGATATCTTCCACATGGTGTGGGCATGTACTAAAAATCCCGACCTGCCCCCTTCCCCTACCCCTTCACGAGAGGCATGGGAGACTGCCCTCCTCAACTGCTCCTCACTGGAGTCGCAACGGGCTCTGGTGCGACGGGCGCGAGACGGGGCCTCGTCATGCGGTGTCCCGGACTAGGGACGCCGACCATGTACCGGGGTCATGCTTTGGCCCCCAAACTCTCTTTTTTTTTCTTTTATAATAAATGTTTTTTCATCATCATCATAATCCTAGGTACCTAGGTGTCCTAGGTACCTGATCAAATGGCTGGTGCGACGGGCGCGAGACGGGGCCTCGTCATGCGGTGTCGCGGACTAGGGACGCCGACCATGTACCGGGGTCATGCTTTGGCCCCCAAACTCTCTTTTTTTTCTTTTATAATAAATGTTTTTTCATCATCATCATCCTAGGTACCTAGGTGTCCTAGGTACCTGATCAAATGGCTGGTGCACTAGGACCAGAGTGCTTCACCCTTGGTGGCAGGTGATCGACAACAGGGCATTATTGTGAATGTGCCATTTGATGAAGAGCTACATAGTGACGTGACCTGAACCGTGTTATACATATGTTACTGCTAGTGCTATGGTTAATTCTAGTTACTGGTTGGGGTCAAATTTAGAGTAGCGACATGAACAGCGCGTGTAATACACAAGGACGAAGAACCGACGAGGACTAGCGCTGCCCTCGTCGGTTCTTCGTCCTTGTGTATTACACGCGCTGTTCACGTCACTATGGAATACCAACTAGCCCGGTCACACACCTTGCTTTAGAGTAGCATTGGACTGACCACAACGGTTACTGTGGCATTTCTATAGTGATAGAGCAGTGACTTAAGTAATTAAATAGATGGATGTTGGAATCACAGAAGAGCATTAGGCCAAAGAACACTGATTCCTGGGTCACAATCTGAGTAGCCTAGACAAGCCTTTTGGGAACTGTTAAGTTTGCCATCACCAAGGTTGCCAGGTTCCTTCGCTAGGTATCATGGCACCTTTGATGGGTAATGCTGAGTACTGCTCACACCGGAGGCTAGATGGAACACGAGGCGATGAACTCGGAGAGCTGGAAGGTTCTTTTAACTGGTTTATTATAACAGCCGCGCAAAAGGCGGCAGCCAGCACTACCTGCTGCATTCAACATGGCCGCTCCGCTCGCGGCAGGTGGTGGCTACAGCGACACCACCTAGCGGTGCACAACAGTCCCTTCCCCCCAACGTAGTACTTCAGAGGAAGTCATTTAAGTAAGCTGGTCGCCTGACATGGCGAGAACTGCGAGAGCCCGTTTGATCTGTGTCAACGCTAGTCTTTCGGCCTGGCGGAGTTGCTGGCATGTGACTGCTCAGCAAGCTCAGAGTCCACATGGCAGCGCCGCATCTGGTCCACATGTCGCCGCAGTTCCCAGCCGTCAGGTGTGTGACCCGGTATGACAACGGCCCCACCACCTCAGCAACACTTGCAGGAACCCAGCGTGGTCCAGGAGCGTAGTTTCGCACATACACTGCGTTCCCGAGCGCAAAATTGCGCACTGGTCTTTGCTCTCCTTCATTGCAGACGGTCTGGCACTGGTCGTCTCTCATCCTGTCAGGGTGCAGTCGGTCAAGAAGTGTCTCATGGCGGCGATTGAAAAGTAGCTCTGCAGGGCTCCTTCCTGTACTAGTGCATGGAGTGACATGCTGCTGGAGCAGGAAACTCGTGCGACGTCGGTCCCAGTCGCCTTGGCTGATCCGTTTCAAAGAGTCCTTAGTTGTTCTGACCATGCGCTCTGCCTGCCTATTGGTTGCTGGATGAAAAGGGGCAGATGTCACGTGGTGAATCAGGCCTCCCGCTAAGAACTGTCGAAACTCGTCAGACACGAACTGTGCTGCATTGTCCGATACAATAATGTCAGGTAGTCCGTGAGTCGCAAAGAGGCGGCGCAGACACTTTATCACAGTGGAACTGGTCGTGGACGACACTGGAACACCTCCAGCCACTTGGAGAAGGAGTCCACAACAATGAAGAAAACTTACCCTTGAAATGGCCCAGCGAAATCTACGTGGAGGCGTGACCACGGTGTCCTTGTTCTCTCCCAGTGGTGCACAGGGGCCTGAGGGGGATCTGGTCTTGATGCCTGGCATGTGCTGCACACGTTCACCTTGTGCTCAATGTCGGCGTCCATTTTCGTCTACCACACATAACTGCGACCGAGGGCCTTCACACGGACAATCCCTGGATGCGCACTATGCAATGCCTCCAGTATCTGAGCTCGAGCACCTGTAGGGATCACAACTCTGTTTCCCATAGGACGCACCCCTTGTACACTGAGATCTCGTGCTGTCTCTGCTCATAGGCCTGAAACTCGCCACCCAGACGCTCTGAAGGCCAACCGCTAAGAGCCCAGCTGAGAACACGAGACAGCACAGGATCCCGCCGCCTCAAAACAGCAATGTCTGTGGCCTGCAGAAGAGGCTTCGTGGTCAACTCCAGCATGAAGACTTCGAGTAATGGTGGCGGTGCACATACAGACGCAAGAGAAGGCAGTCTGCTTAGCGCATCAGCGCTATCAACCTCCTGTCCCGGACGATGGACCAGTGTGTAGCTGTACGCATTCAAAAGGATGGATCACCGGAGCATTCGAGGTGACAGGATGGGCGGGGTTACCTTGTCCGGCGCGAAAACTCCCAGGAGGGGCTTGTGGTCTGTTACAATTACGAACTCGTGCCCATAGAGATAGTCTTGAAACTTTTTCACGCTCGGAACTATGGCCAGTGCTTCACGATCAATCTGCGCATAGTTACGCTCTGGCTCCGATAAAGTACGCGAGTAATATGCAATGGGCACCTCCCTGGAGTCCTCTAGTTTGTGGCTAAGCACTGCCCCAATGCCCACACGGCTTGCGTCGCATGTTAAAACCACAGGCTTAGTTGGGTCGTAGTGTGTCAGGACTGTGTCTGAGGAGAGGAGGCTCTTCAGTGCGTCAAATGCCTTTTGCTGCCTCGTTCCCCAGGCCCACATTGCCTTTGCGTCCAGAAGACGGTGAAGGGGCTCGGCAACTGTGGCCTTACCCTTCAAAAAGCTGTGATAGAAATTGAGCAGGCCAAGAAACGCTTGTAGCTCTTGCTTATTGTTGGGAGGTGGTGCCTCATGGATAGCAGTAACTTTCCTACCCGTGGGAAGAATACCGGCAGCACTTACACGGAAGCCCAGAAATTCGACTTCCGGCACATTAATAACGCATTTTCTTTCTTGACCCGCAGGCCGGCGTGATTGAATCGCTGAAGCACCTCGCGAAGACGCGATGCAAGTTCCTCTTGAGTCGCAGCAGCAATAAGTATGTCGTCGAAGTATAGAACTACTCTAGGAATGTTCTTGAGGAGCCCATCCATTAGCATTTGGAAGATTCCGGGAGCACTGCTTATCCCGTACTGCAGCCTCTTTACTCTATATGCCCCTCGATGAGTGGCGATGGTCTGAGCATCCGCTGATGCTTCATCAACAGACAGCTGTTGATACGCTTGTGCAAGGTCTAATTTCGCGAAGCACTTCCCTCCGGATAAAGATGACAGCAACTGACTCACAACGGGAATCGGATACGGGTGCTGCTTCACAGCTCTGTTAATTGTGGATTTGTAGTCCCCGCATATTTTAACGTCACCGTTGCTCTTGAGTACGGTCACTATGGGCGTCTCCCACGTTGGCTGTGTCACAGGTTTCAGTACTCCCTGCTGAACGAGGCGGTCCAGCTCCTCCTTCACTTTCGGTTGAATTGCAAAAGGTAGTCTCCGTGCTTTGAGGCACACTGGTTGAATGTTGGGGTCAAGGTGCAGAGAGACTGGTGGGCCCACGTAGTTCCCCAGGCCCTCTTCAAATACCTCACTGAACTCTGAGACCGTTCTTGTTCTGCGCTAAAAAATGTAACAGGGGGACGACATGGGAACACAGACGTCCCCCTGTTATATTTTTTAGCGTAGAACAAGAACGATGCAGTACCAACTAGCCTTCATTGAATCCCTATTGAACTCTGAGAGCACAGAGTCGACCGTCAATTTTTTTACCTGGGATACACCTGTAATGATAATGCCCAGTGGTCGAAACCAGTCAACTCCCAGAAGATTGGTGCGGGTGCCCCTTGCTACCAGTACGGTCAGCAGGCCCGCAAACTTCTTGTACTCCACATGCACGTTGCAGGACCCCATAACATCCACTGGACTAAGCTGATAATCGACCACTGTCGAAGAGAAGTCAGTCGGTGTCAGCTCTCTATTGCACTGCTGGAGGCGGCGGAATGTCTCTTCGGTGAAGATCGAGAGATCCGATCCAGAGTCCACCTCCATTTCGCAAGTCTGGCCCTCAAAGCAACCTTTGCTCGAAGCTTGCGAGACACCTGTGAGCCTTCTGCGCCGACGTGATTGTTGTAGTAGCACTCATCATGAGGCAACACGGTTACGTTGTACGCCACTTTGGAATTCCGTGGCTGTCGAGATGGCAGGTTTTCTTGCATGCTCTGCACTGCGCGTTCTTCAAACGGCAGTCGGCGCGGAGGTGCGCCCCACCACAACCGTAACAGGTGCCGTTACTCGTAGCCGGACGGTCCGTCTGCTCGAGTGCGGCCGGTTCCTGGCGTTTCACTTGGTTTGTCGCGGCAACGGTCGCGGCAGAGTCATTTTCTTCAGACTGCCGGACAACCTTCGTGCTTTTCGCGGCCGCTTCTGCTGCCAGAGCCTCCTCCTGGGCCACGGCAAAGGTCAGCTGCTTCTTTGCGAACAATCGGTTCTGCAGGTGCTCGTTTCGGAGGCCGCACACGAGACGATCCCTGAGCGTTGGGAAAATTGCAGTGCTGGGCCAGGCGCCAGAGCTCGGCGATGTAAAACGATACTGTCTCCTCTGGTGCTTGGTTCCGCTTGTAAAATGTATTTCTGCGGACTATTTCCGATGGCTGCGGTGAAAAATGAGCCTTGAGCACCTCGAACACCTCGTCAAGTGTTTTGGATTGCGGCGTTTCCGGGGCCACGAGCGATTCCAGTAATTCAAAAGTGTCCGCGCTGCACACGCTGAAAAACACCGCCAAACCACGCTTCTCTCCCGCCACTGCATTTGCATCAAGGAAGAACTTGAACCTTGCTATGTACGAATCCCACTTGGCCGGCGTGGACGTATCAAAAGGCTCGATCAGGCCTAGCGTGGAAGTCATTATCACGATGAATTTGCGCGATGTTTCAACGTACGCACCTTACGATACAATCCCGTCCTCGTCGCCACTGCTGAGTACTGCTCGCACCGGAGGCTAGATGGAACACGAGGCGATGAACTCGGAGAGCTGGAAGGTTCTTTTAACTGGTTTATTATAACAGCCGCGCAAAAGGCGGCAGCCAGCACTGCCTGCTACATTCAACATGGCCGCTCCGCTCGCGGCAGGTGGTGGCTACAGCGACACCACCTAGCGGTACACAACAGGTAAAATGATACACAGTTACTGGGATAACTAATTAGGTGGATGTTGGGATTGTAGAGGACGCTTAGGCTACGGTGCTGGGCGACTTAGGTGAGGATGCCTGTCACTATCTGCATAACGGCTCCTGTGCCAAGTCCCTCATTCTTGAGTTTGGGTGAGGACACAAAATATAGATAACATATACATGAATATAATCTAAATAGATGATTAATTGAGGAGTTCGGATAATTGTCTATGCAGTGCGTATTCGGATTACGGAGCCGATAGATGTGGATGCTGAGCTGAGTGGAATACTGGGATCCCAAAGCAGTACAGAGCACTCCGAGAGATAACTCGTTAATGCATTAAGCTGGGCTAGTTGGTATTGATTGTATGCTTCCATATTGCTAGCGAACACGCACAAAGGACGACATAGAAAGAGAACTAGCGGTTGTCCTGTCTCTTTCTATGTCGTCCTTTGTGCGTGTTCGCTAGCAATATGGAGGCATACACTGCGAGAGGACAATGACAATCAATGCTGCCATACTGTTCGATAGAACTAGATGTCAACGTAACCTGTTATTGAAAAACCAAAAAGACGCGTACCATCAAGGAAAAAAGTAAGGACAGGACAGAGTGTCCTTACTTTTTTCCTTGATGGTACGCGTCTTTTTGGCTTTTCAGTAAGCATGTACCAACTAGCCCAACAAAAAGTTCTATTAAGTAACCTGTTATAGCTGCTTCAACCTCTGTGGGATCCTGTCATAGGTCTATCATGGTCCAACCTCCACATCAACTCCAGTAGATCCTTCAAACTTCTAGGCTCCTTGAACCCCGGGCACACACCTGAATCAGACATTTTCAATTATATTGTTCCTTACCTCTTCTTTCTACCTATGCAGCCACTTTATTGTTTCTAAATCCGGCAGTCGCTTTTATCACCCTTTAAAATGGGGTCTATGCACCGTGTTTATGATGTCGCGACGGTGTCCCACTCCATGGGGTGTATTAAGTATAACCTAAGTTTCGTTGTAATTAAGTGGCAATCATCGGATGATAAGAGTGACACAAGTTGCGTGATGCCAGTTGGTCTCACTAGGTTCTCAGTCAGTAGTCGACTGTGTCACTTTAACTGGCTCTGTGATGCGGTACCTACTTGGGTCGTCCTAGTGAGCTGGAAGGCGACGGTTACTGAGACCTGTCACTCCGGCTTAGGCAACATTTGCTTAGCTAATCATACTATTGCTAGCATCCAAAAATACGGTACCACTGGGGTTCTAGGTCAGGTTATGTTACATTGATCCTAACTGTAGTGATTAAGTCAGGCCCCGGAAAGTCTCAAGTTCCAGCCATCTCCGCAGAGGGCGAAAAAATCGACCGCGGCGAGTTCCAGCCTCAAACACCGGGAGTGGATCTACTAACCTCTGCGTTAGGATAACATGGCGACGTTGTGGTGGCCGCCATTTGCGCTATTTGACTTTTTATGTAGGGGCGCCCTCGTCGGGCCCAAACTTCAAATTAATATATTTTTGAAATAAGGAAGTTTAGTTGTTTGCTTGCTGTTACACTTCAATAAACAAATTGCTGTTTATATGAAGTGGCCTTGCCTTGCCAGGTACCACGTCATCAATCTTTTGTAATAGTTTTTGCTCCAACAGACTCGTAGTTGTCAGCAGCCTATCGGCATCATTATCTTCATTTCAAAATATACGGCGGCGCAACGACAGGTAACGGTTCGCGCGCGGTGCATTGGGATGGGTCTCGCGCTGTTTCGTTTCGCTGTAAGTGTTTCGAGCCACTGCCGGCCGACACACTCGATTTTGTTCTGTTCGTTTTGACTCGTTAAAATCCTTTCGCGAAGTGCATTCAGCTGACTTCAGGGGAACGAAGGGACCGTTGAAGCTTTCACCGGATGACACTCGTTTCAAGCCCGAGAATATACGGACCGGTGAGTAAAAACCCATTGCTTCAGTTTTTTTAACCAATGGCTTTGTGTGGGTGTCACACGGAGGCGACGCACTGCAATATTCAGTTTTTCAACGTCACACTCTGTCGTTGAGAAAACTTGCGTTCCTTGCGGCGTGGCTTCACGTGGGAGCGGGTTGCTGAGTTTATCGTTCGTTTAACATTAACCAGGCCACTGCAATAAATAAAGGGAGGCAACTGCATCACCAACGCCTCGCATGTATCTTCGTAACTAGCCCGTATATCAGCGCAAAAAACATATGAGTTATAGTTTGCCGGATCGCATTTGAGAAGCAAGGTTTAGAGGTCTTATTTCTCCTGCTGTCAGTTTAGGTTATCTTTACTGCACATTTAGTGTAACAAAAGCTTCACATAATTATGAGTGTACTTTCACTTTAGTGTGATAAAAAACCGTCACTATAATCAGAATTTTTTTTTCTGCTGTAGCCTCCTGGCCTGACAAGGCAACAGCTGTGTGCAGTGAGCAAGGCACCTGTTACATGACACGCCTTGTAAAGCTAGCCCGAGTGATACAACATGCATTATAAGGTACGTTTACATATATGTATAACAAACGGCTGTTTTTGTTCACTATGTTTATATGTTTACTTTTGCAAAATTTAATATTTCATTGATTATGCTTATCCATATCTGGTGATGTCATCACTTGTTTTTCCAGGATTGCCAGGCAACGACAGGGTGACTACCCCCGAATGTCCACTCTGCAAGTGCGGCGAAACATGTGAACGTCTGCTACAACAGGTCATCTTGAACCTCATGCTTGCAATGCTGTATTTGTGAATGGTTTACCAGGCATCTCATGGAGGTGTGCCTACAATCGTCCACAAGTATTAGCTGTCTACTGTGTCATGCAATCTACACCGCAATAGCGTTGAAATTGAGCACTAGCTCTGTGCATTAGTTACGTTACCTGGCACTGCTGAGCTCAACGACGCAGGTTTTACACCCAGCCACGGTGGTCACATTTCATTGGGGGCGAAATGCAGACACTCGTGTGCTTAGATCTGCGTCTGAAGTTCAGGGAAAGACGGAAGCTTGAAGAGACGAAAAATTTGTGAACAAGAGGTGTCGCTGGAGCAAATGTTTCGACAAGCAGTCCTGTCTTCTTCAAGGCTACAACTGCGTTTAACTCCAGTCAGTTAGAATCAATCTAGGGTTGCCCACTACTGTATTACTCATAATCATACCATGGTTTGCATGTGAATCATCAGAAATTATAAATTTAAGGGTAAAAATTCGGCAGGTCCCACGTACCGTCGGAGTCGATGTTATGCGAAGCATGCGGCTGGAAGGTGAGTGTGGCGTAATTTTTTTTAAAGACGATAGTCTTTCTTGGGGAACTTAAACGCAGAAATTTTGGTCTGTCTTTCTGTCTGTCTGTCTTTCTGTTTGTCGGCACGTCCCTCGATTCAGCCACTCGGCCAAAGTTGAACCACTTGCCCAAAGGCCAACCGTCTTGAACTGGTACGGCTGTTCATACTTGTGAACGTTGTCGATCAAAAAGTAAATATCATGCATATCTGAGGTGCAACATCACTAGGTAAGTATTAGGTGGCGTGTTCCTTTATTAGAAAATGCATACATACGTAATTTTAAGGACCCTAGTTTCTTAAGCTGCGCTGAAAATGCATAAGAATGGAAGCTTGAGCGAGTTGGTATGCGTTCATCTTTGTTGAAACAGCGCTCACTAGACGACGACGAAGAAGGCACAGGACAGGCGCTGCCTGTCCTGTGCCTTCTTTTACTTCGTCGTCGTCTAGTGAGCGCTGTTTCAAGAAAGCTGAAAATGCGACTGCGCTGAAATTTGCCTTCCTCCGTGCCCTTCGCACGAGCTCATTGTTGTGTTTCGGTTTCGGTTCTGTATTGCACTGTACGAATGCCATGGGTTGGTGTTGAAAAATTTTAGTTCTGAGAAGGCGAAGAAGGTGAAAAAAAATATTTAAAAAATGAAAAAGCAGCATTGTGGGCGGCCTTCAGGCTGCCGGTTGTGGGCGCCGCTCTGGCGTTCCTGTTTTACCCAGGCGACGTGTAAATAAAAGAGTGTGTGGAGAGTACTCGTTGAGTGCGGACGTTTCTCTGCTTCAGCGCTTCGCGCCAAACCGCGTTTTCGGGCTGGCTGGCGTCCCCGCCGGTCGCGTTGGTCACCGCCGGTCTTCGCCTGCTGCTGCGCCGGGACTACCAGCACGCAACACAGCACTCATGTTTCCCGACGTATTGCCAGATGGCGTCCATATCTCACACAGCGCCTCTTCTATCGTCTTTACACGACATTTGCAGCGAAGCACGCAGATACGCGGCCAATTTTTTTACTGAGCGACACGTTACAAAATAACGCTAAAGATTTGTATAAATTTTATACGCACACATATATGTTGAAGAGCTGCATATGTGCTATATAACCAGTTGTTTACGGTTGGGTAACGCTGCCAATGGCAACGTGGGTATTACCAACACCAGAAGCGGTAAGCAGATATGTAGCGCTTATACGTGTCCCGAGAACGCACGCACGTTTCACGAACCCGTGTGCATGTGTGCAAGAAGTTCTTGGCGGTTCTTGAACAAGGGCATCATCACCGTGATCAGTGAGCACCAGCAGCTGGTCATGACTTGTTATAGGATTCGGTCGTGATCGTGGTGACGAGGGATCCATGTGTAGTGAAGTATGTGGTATAGTAGAGCTGTTGGAATTCGTGGATGCCTCGGTCATTTCTTCGACAAATTGTCTGTCGACAGAGCCGGCGAACTCCCTGAAGCCACCCTTCGCATTGGTGAGGTATAGGCCGTCGAGGCAGGTAGGCCTGGATAGTGCTACGTAGACCAACATCAGCGGATGGTGTTTGTGGTATTCGTAGACCACCTGGGCGTATGTGGCCTACGTAGCCTAGTCTACAAAGCGGCTGTCAATCAATCTGGCATCATCCTCGGTCAGCATGAGGCCATCGTCCAGTCTCGTAAGAAATGAAGACGACACTGGGTCGTTCTGTTGGACGAAGTGCGCTTTACGGTGCGGTGATGTGGATAGCATATATGTAGCTTTCGTTAATGTATTCCTCCGGGGTCGAGCAATGCTTCAATATGGCTTGCTGAATCATAGAAATACAAACGTAATGTTTATTAGACTGCTATAAAAGCGGAGCCAACACTGGAACTACAGACGTTAATCTGATATGACGCCTGTATCGTAGGAGTGCACATCGCAGGAGTATCATGTAGTGTTTATTGCTGTCTTGTATAATTAGATAGCCAGCACCACAACCACAATTGACGTTGCACCGATATTACGCCTGCGTAGGCTCTTTTTCCAAACCCGTTTATAGACCTGGCGTGGCTCAGTGGTAGAATACCTGATTGCCACGCAGAATGCTTGGGTTCGATTCCTGCTGGGATCGTAATTTTCATTTCTTGCGTTCGTTGAGCCAACGCTGCCGATGTTGGTTTTCCTTAACGCTCTAGCAATTTAGTTACCAATGTCTGTTCTCGCCGTTCCTGGGTAGATATAAACTGTCAATCGCCTGCGGCGCATACCCGTACAGCGCATCCAGTGGTAAACGGGTATGTGCCACACGTGTCTAGTGGAAAGAGTTTGACGACGTTCTCGACAAGATTTTAACGTTATTCATGTCATGACCCGGCAGTCATATTCGTCAAATTCTCTTACCCTCCTATGCAAATTTCGGTCTACACCAAGTTAAGGAGGCGATCATGAGAGCACCCAGACGTAGGCGGCTAGATAGATAGATAGATAGATAGATAGATAGATAGATAGATAGATAGATAAATAGATAGATACGTAGATAGATAGATACGTAGATAGAAACGCTCAAAGTGCCAGAGGTTCACTAAGAAATGCTTCGCATTTAATATATAGAAGTCTGTCTGGCTGGGCAAGATTATAAGAATAAAAAGACTCTCCAGCCACATTTAATCATTAGTCTTCTTAATTTAAAAAATCTAAGAGACCAAACGGGTCTCGAAACGTAGGGTCAGTTTTTTTTTAATTATAAATCACATCAGAAAACGAACATCACGGCAGTGAGGGGAATTAGCAGTCTTTCCAACATCTAATAATATCTGGGGTTTAACGTCCCAAAATCACGATACGCTGTAGTGGTGGGCTCCGGAAATTTCGACCACCTGGGGTTCTTTGACGTGTACCTAAACCTAAGTACACGGGCCTCAAACATTTTCGCCTCCATCGAAAATACAGCTGCCGCGCAACGTAAATGCAACATTTAGTTGTGCCTTATGAGACAGTTTACAAACTATGCTCAAAACTGTTTTGCCTTAATTAACTGTGTTTAGATCACAGAAGTTTACAAAAAGATACGACAAAGCTTTACAAGGCTGTGCTCAATTACATTAACCTTTGCACATATGTTCAATGGGCTCCTTCAAATTTTTACAGCTAAAAAACAAATTATAAGTGTGACGAGCACTTCTTCCAGCACAGCTTCACCAAGCACGTTTACGTTGTGATGAGTGAGATTGTGTTCGGTGAGTATGGTAGTGTTTTCTTTTTTACATAGCAGAGAAACGTCCCAAATTTGTTTGAACATACCTACTTCTGCTGTTTGATTAAATTAACATGTCACAGTTGTAGCACCTACCACTATGAAGTGAAAGTCTGTGAACTACTGTCACGAAAAAAACCTAGGAAATCGAAGAGGTAATTTAAAACATACATGAACTTGGACTTATCCACAGCCACACTACAAGATTTTACGTATTGTCACGGGGTCGTGACGTCGACGAAAGGAGCAGTCGGTGTGTCCAAGATGAAACCTTTTATTCGGCTGAACTTGTGGCCGGGAAACGAAGAGTCAAACTACAGCAATACACACTGCACACTGATGGCGGCGAACAGGCGTCGGCCGTCGATAAACTGATCTGCGGCAAGGCGCGTCGGCATTTATACGTGCGGCATCGAACATTCGAGCATTATCACTGGTGGCTGCGTTAGTTCGAAACTGAGCTGTTTGCAATTGCATGCTCCAGCCTAACAGAAGATCCTAAAATAATCTGGAATGTTCCCAGACATTCTCGTACGGTTTGCGAAACGCAGTAACTACACGTGCAATTGGCCAATAACATAAAACATAGAAAGAAAGGAGCGCATGTGGCAGTATTTCAAGCCGGAGCTTCTAAAAGTAGCAGGGAGAATACATACCTGAGCTCCCAAGCCCAAATATATTGAAAAAGTAAATAACACAATAACAAGTATGCAATATATATATGGCCTTTATTTATCCAGCATTCGCACAGGTTCACATCATGCCCCACAATTTGATTTCGTGAGTGTTTGCTTGCAATAGAGTGCTCAAGTTCTATCGACATGTCTATGTGATACAGAGATTGTGCTTACGGCTGAGCAGTTGTTTAGTGTTCTGTGCGAACACCAACAAAGATGTACACTGCATGCCTAAAGCTTATTTTCTTAGAATTGTGCTTCTAGAATCTGTAAGCACTCGCCTTATATCTCTGGTTTCTTTAGCATTCATCTACGCTGCATACTCAGCAGTCCGGTTACTACTAGCGCCAAGAAATTCTAGCTGTAGAAACTGTGTAACAGAACTATATCGAGGAACAAAATGAGCCTGAAATATTTTCTTCCACCTATTACCTGAATACGTATTACCTATGATATGGCTTCACGGCCGAGAATTTAGCCGAGAAATTCGTGCCTGCCCTGTAGACACAACGCGATATTCCTTATTTGTAACGCATTCAAGGTGACATCGCAGAGCGAGAAAGATGCAGAACTGTACGCATCCGCGGTCGTTTACGTAACAAATTTATCAAAACTACAAAGCTCTCACTGCGCTAGCTATCTCTCGGCGTAGTGCATGTTTCGTTTCCGACTCCACAGCATGCACTCAATGATCAACACAACCTGGCAAGCGCCGCATAACTAACGGAAGGATAAGACTCTTGTCCTAAAGCTATGCTGTTAAAACTCGGACGCTGCTACACAACGAGAGCAACGTTCTTTCAGCGATCTCGGTGTTCAGTTATATGCACATATTTGTCAGTTTTCAGACTGATTACACACGTACGGGTTGAAAGCTTTCGATGTGTATGAGTGACTTGTTTTGCTTGGACCTGACTGTATGCATTGCTTGTACCAGCTTGGGCACTCACTATAAACGATGCAAACCTTACTTGATTGACGTTGTTTTTGCCAGTCGAGGCCAGTTTGTCTAATGATGATGATAGTACTTGCAGCGCCATCTCGCCTCGCTCTATTGCAGTTCAGTACGCCGCCGCTACCCTTATTTCCGTACTACAGTCAAAGGTACAGTTTCCGTTCTCTAAAGTGGTAGATGTTCTTTGATTAAGTGGCATGGCGCATCCTACTGTATTAGCATCCTTACAATCATCTTAATGGTCAATGGCACCTTTTCAGTTGGCTGCTGCACTAGAACCAAAGTGGTCTATCCTTGGTGCCAGGTGATCGACAACAGGGCATTGGGTGAACCTGCCAGCTGATAAAGTGCTGCATTGTGCCATGACGTGAGCAATGTCATACATAAGTGACTGCTAGTGTCACGAATACAATTACAGTTACTGGTTGGGGTCAAATTATGATTAGTATTGGACTGGCCAACAGTTGCTGTGACATCTCTATAGTGATCAGAGCAGTAAGCTATGTTAATTAATTGGATGGATGTTAGGTTATGGAAGCGGCTAAAGCAACAGGGGCGAGTGAGGCCTAAGTCACAATCTTAGTAGCCCAAGCAACCATTGAGGAACTGTTCGGTTTGCCATCCGCAAAGTTGCAGGTTTGCTTCAGTAGCTATCATGGCAGCTGAAGATGTGTTATTCGCGATATTGCCACTTATAGCTCCCATTACGTGGCGATTAGTAATGCGAAGAATATTTAAGAAAGCCTGAAACAGGAAAACAAATATAAGTAAAATAGAGAGGTGGTTGTGTATCAAACATTCACATTGAATGAGTACAGAAACACAATACAGATGGCGCCCTTAATAGCTATGAGCATGAAAAGTATCGTCAACTTGCCTGTTGAGACAATAGAAAATTCAGTGCCTATTGAAAATTGCCTGAAACGGCTCGTTGGGACGCTCATGAGCAAAACAGAGCATTCAGTAAAACAAAGTTTCTCAAATCCCCTTCCTAACATCTTTAAGATGGCTCCTAATGATTTCCATTATTGTAATGCACACTCAATTTCGCTATTTTCCTAAGCGGTAAGAAGAATAATTTTGTACTGTTTACTCAAAATACGCCCACATAATTATATATTAGTTTTCAAAATCGCCTTGGCAACGTGCAAATGTGTAAACAGTAGTGGAAATAAAGTAGACAGAAGAATAAAGCAGAGATCTTATTTTGGGAGCATGTTACAAAAGACATACTGCAGTGACCAGACCGGAAAGACAGTGCAGAGACTTATATAATGTAATGGATGCAAAATGACAGCTAAGAAAGCACTTGTGCTAATAATCAAATTGTGATTTCATAAATTCTTTGAATAAATGTAGCAAGTAGTGAAAAATACGGTACGCCAAGATATTTTCTGTTAGGTAAACGATTCCTCTTTTAGATCTAGCATCAGTATCAGTGGTGCTAACGTTGTTAGATTCTTATTTGCATATAAGTTAATTCATGGCATGAAAGTCAAACTTAGATCCACGAGATCTTTCAAATCGCTGATATGTAAAATCCATGCGACGCAAAGGAACCCCATTCTTGCATGCATCACATTTCGTTACGGAGCAAGACGCAAGACGCAAGAGAATCTTCAATAACGACACTGTAGCAACATCAGAATTTGCGTGATAGACGCAGCGCAGGACAGTGGCTAAGAGCAAATGTCGCAGCATTGGCGCAACTAAAAAGAAAAGAAATCGAGCAAACAAAAGGTACGTGGGCTGGGCGTAGACGTCTGCACGCTTGTCTTCATCTTCTGCCCTCACTGGGGTACTCTGGCGCAAAAATAAAATTGCGTCACTGCCCTAAGACTTATTCAGATGACTTAGTGGCACCAGTACCAGCTTGAGAAGCGGAGCTTGGCCGGCGATTATTGTTTAGCACGCTTGTGTTGCGATAGAAGTATCTTGTATCTTACGATACACGATACATTATCGAATATATCGGAAATACAGATACAGATACTCGTCTTTCGAGAAGCATTGCGATACAGATACAAGATACCCATAGAGTAGCTAAGATAGTATCTAAGATACATGTATCTTCGATACTGCACAGCACTGTCCTCAAGGACTTGCTCCCTCGCTACTTCCGCGGGTCCGAGAAAGCCGCCGCCCCCTTCCTGGTGGTGGCCCGCTTCTCCTCGGTTTCGCTCGGTCACTGCCTCTATAGAGCTGCTGAGACCTGCTGGACGGCCTTGAGTTGTGTCTCTTGATCGTAGATCCTCGTTGCAGCCTCTAGCAGCGGCGGGATCGTCGTCTTCTCACTGGCTTCTCTCGGATTTATGCTACAGTCCCAAAGGATGCGAGCCACGGGAGCTCTCTCCTTCGCGCGCCGCAATAGCACATAAAAAAAGGCACGCAAAAAAATCTTCTTGTTCTAGCTTGGTTACTGAGACGTTCACTTGACACACAACACTGGCGACGAGGAACGTATTGACGTGGTGGGAAAATGCTTTGAAGTGCAGCTACCGAAACAGGCAGCGAAAGCGCTGGGACAAGCGCCCGCATTCACTGAAGAGGAAGGAGGGTGGTCTGCCTACAAAGTACGCTTGGAAGCGTACTTTCAAGCACAAGGAATCACGCATGTGGCAAAGCAATAAGCGCTGCTGGTGGCTGCTGGTGGCTGGTGGCCCGGCCCGCGGGCCGGGCCGGGCCGGGTAAGAAGTTGTTGGATCGGGCCCGGGCAGGCTCGGGCCCATGATCTTTGGGCTCGGGTCGGGCTCGGGCCTGAGCCAGGCCCGTATTTGGCCCGGGTCACATACGTATATGTATAATTGCGTGTGTACGTTGTGTGGCTTTGTTTTTGTTGTTTTGTGGGGTTTAACTTCCCTAAGCGACCCAGGCTATATGAGACGCCGTCGTTGAGAGCTCCGGGTAATTTAAATAACCTGGAGTGCATTGGCGTGCACAGAAATTGCACAGTACAAGACGTCTACAATTTTGCTCCATCGGTATGCTACACGAGATTTCAAGAAACGCCTAATATAAGTTTCCGCCATTATAGTGAGTGAAAGACGTTCTTGGGTACCGTGCAAGGAAAGCAACGGTAAACTGCCTAGATTAGTGTATATAAAATGTGCGCGTTCGTATCTAGGGAAACATTTCGAGTGTACAGCTACGCTGGCATGCCCGTAGACTGGCCAACGCGACTTGTGAGTCATTAATATCTCAGGAGCTGTTTTTCGTGCATTTTGAGTGCAAGATGCGGAGCGACTCTTATCACAGGGCGAACGCCGTTGTTGATTTTGCCATTACTAGCGGTGAGGCGCCAGACCATAGAGACACTCGTTTCCCCGAGTGTGGCTCACAACTGGAGTGATCAGGCTAGAGAAGCGATCCGGGAGTCTGGGAATAACCAACACGCAGAGAGATTAGTTTTATTTAAAGCACCCTTTATTCAACACACCGTTACTGTACACACGTCTGATACGAGGACGGTGGCTCGCTCGTAAACGGGTGTGCCTTGCTTTGACAGATCTATGGCACTGCGGTGGCGGTGACTCGGCGAAGAAGGGTGGGACAAAGAACCTTGTTGTTTTGAGCACGAAAACGTAGTGTAGATTGGGTGCAGTTGCCTGCCGAGGAGTCAACACGGCAGCTTTAATTTATGTAACGCTGCCCAGCCTGGTGTAATCCTCCCAGAAGCAGCTAGAGCACGTTTTTTTTTTTCTTTCATTGCATTGTGCAATAGATGAAGTTTGCAGGAGACTTGCTACTTTTACTCAACAGCACTAGCTCGTATGCAGTTGATGTAGACTCAACCTAAAAATGTCTGCCATGCTTTTTTTCTCCACTTTATGCAGGTATTATATTTTGTAGTTGTTCTTTGAAATGCAAAAATGAGATGGCGTGGTTAGCACTGCGTGCGTACATGAAAGAGCCAGCTATGACTCCAATTATATATTATATTACCCTGCAATCATTTCGCAAGAGTGTTACGCACGTAATTCACCGAAAGTATACACAGTACCAGTGAAAGTCGTGACACTGAAAGAAGTTCCTAAAACAATCTCTAGAAAATATATTTTGTGCGGCAGGTATTAGAAAAACCGAAGGTTGGACAGTGCCTCCTTTATGCTAAAGGCATAACTAGCTGAAACGGGCCGGGCAGGGCCGGGCCCAAACCTTTCGGGCCCGGGCCGTGTACGGGCCACATTTAAGAACACCGGGCCGGGCTCGGGCGGGCCGGAGCATGGCATTTTCGGGCCGGGCCGGGCCCGGCCGGAAAAATCGGCCTGTGCAGTGCTCTAGTAGTGGGTTCCTCGCATGTGCGCTTGTATTGGTTGCCAAGGAAGCCCATAAGCGCATGATCCATTTCCTCGGGGTCTCAGTAAAATTACAATGATTTAGAGCGTAGTGGGTTCCTCTCAAGTGCACTTGTATTGGTTGCCAAGGAAGCCCATAAGCGCATTATCTATTTCCTTGGGATCTCAGTAAAGTTCTTCGCCCCCCCCTTCTCTCTCCCACGTCAACGTATGCTATACAGCATGACGGGAGAGGGAAATGGCGACCGGGCGTCACCCAATGCAAATTACATAACTGGTGGGCCGTTTAAAGCTTCCAACCCATTACAAAGGAGTGAGCCATAATTCATCGTCACCAGTCGTCGCCTCAACAAAGTGCACATATTGCCTTACAGACGTGTAGCTGGTGCCTCGCTTCTCCGCAGAATGACGAATAATGGCTTAGTAGGTGCTTCCCGACTTCACAGAAATTGTGATTTATGGCGTAGTGGGTACCTTTCTAGTGTACTTGTATTGTAGCCCCAAGAGAGCTAGCTTACAACGGGCTCTAGAAACGCCACTCTTCCAGCTTTCGCTGTGACTGTGCTGCGGTTTCAGCGCAGGCCTGGCGTTTTTTGTGTTTAGCTTTCTTGTTGGGTCGGCTAGCCATCTTTTAGTATATTATTTACGGGGCAGGAGACCGGCCCGGGCCTGGAGCCGGTGTGGCCGCCATAAGAGGCCGCACCGGCCCACCAGGAGCCAGCCCCGAAAGCTCTTCCACTGCCTGACCAAAGGCCGTCTTGCGTTTGAGCTGTGGGGGGTCGCAAAGCAGAGATGAAACAAGCTGGCCATCTCCGTCACACGGAATGACATCAACTCGCGTGCGAGGCCTGCCATCAATTGTTCCTCAAGCAGAAGGAAACGCCCCGCCCGTCATTTGCTGGGCGAAGGAGCAAGAAGGGATGTCTGGGGAGAGGGACTGCGTAACTCGAGCAGCAAATGTGAACTTTGACTATAAGGGCGCCGTCGAGAGCACTGGCACGCGCGCTATTACGGCAGACATCCCCCAGCGAACGGCTCGTATACCTTCTACGCGCTGTGAGCGCTGTCATCTCACTGCTTCGCGCTCGGACCACTGATACGACAAACTGACAGAAAACCGCTTCTCTCCCGGGAGCGGCCGTACTGCCATACACCAGCGCAGGGGCGTAGTCAGAAATTTTTTTCGGGGGGGGTTCAACCATACTTTATGTATGTTCGTGCGTGCGTTTGTATGTGTGCGTGTATATATACGCAAGCAAAACTGAAAAATTTCGGGGGGGGGTTTGAACCCCCCCAACCCCCCCCCCCCCCTTGGCTACGCCCCTGCACCAGCGTTTTGTAGAGTTAAGCGAGATCGGAGCAAAAAGAGTTGGCTGCTAGCCCTCGTTCATGTAACATTACGGCGTGCACTTGTCGCATTCACTGCTTCGCGGTAGTGATGCAGAACTATCGGTAAATTGACTATCGATAGTATCGATAGTTTTTTTGAAACTATCGATAGCGCAAACAAACTATCGATAGCGCAATCGGTAGTACCATCGTTAATATTACTAGCGATACCACAGCCACGCGTGTTTATTGCTTTGTTTTGACGTATTCGAGTTTCACCCCCAAAGACTGTCAGCAACGTTTGGCGCAGATCGCGCCGTAATGTTTGAGAAGATTCCCAATTGTTTGAGATCATTCTGTTAAGATTACGTGCCGGACGCGAAAAGTGAAGTTTATTCGAGAGCTTACGCGAGCACCAGCGATAAGGTTTTATGACTGATGTATAAAGGAGGACGCCTTCCACCGATGATCAGTGGTGCGATCTTGTACGCATTCCAAATAAGCACAGAGGCGTGGTGTTACATCCAGCCGCACGCGAATGGCCAATGTAAGCCGCGACAGACGTAACGGCCCTGCATTGACCAATCGCGTGCGGCTGGATGTAACGCCACGCCTCCGTGCTTATTTTGGAACGCGTACAAGATCACACCACAGATTACTTAACGGCTGACGACTGCTCCCGCCGCTATCAGTGCGCAGCATGTATCGCTTGTATATTGAGTTTTGATTTTCTGGGCACAAGTTCACCCAAATAAAGAGCTCCTTATTTCCCAGTCTTGCTGCAGCATTCTTCACCGTCACAACCACGTGACAATAATATCGATAGTGGTGTGAATAATGATGCGCTTGCTGGCCGGCCATATTGCCAAAATATTTGTGACAGCCTACTACCAGCTTCGCTTAATTTATGAGCAATTTTTTGCAGATAAATTAATTATTTCCGCTGTGAAAATGGCGGAAAGTATCCATCAATAAATTTGTATCCAAAAGCAACCAGTTACATCTTACAATTAACTTCTTGATATTTTATCTTCTGAAATCATAAAATGCAATATCAATTTGAAGCCGCACAGTCCCACATGTAAAGGCTTCCTTTCCGCTACACCTGAACAGTTTGACTTTATGATCATGTGTCAGCAAAGCACTCTGGTGAAGAACACAATCATGTCAACTTTCTTGCCCTTGAGGCTGCTGCTCCGGCTCCCCCATGTACCACGCGCGCGGGGAACCAAGTTTATTCTGCAGTGAGTCCACGCTGTTGATTTTATACTATCGATAGTACCATCGAAATTTTTACTATCGATGGCGCTATCGATAGTATTTTTCACCATCGATAGTTCGATAGTGACTCAGCTATCGATAGTATCGATAGTACCATCGATAGTTCTGAATCACTACCTCCCCCCCCCCCCCCCCGCGCCGCCGCCGGTCCAATGAACCTCGCGCCGTTCACGCGCCGCCGCCGGTGATTTCGGGTCCGGCGCACATGTCTAGTTTGAAGTGCAGAAAAGTGAGGCGAATCCTCATGGCTCGTTTGCTGCGCTTAAAAAAAAATCACAGCATATCCACGGGGTGAATGATGATGAGTGGGGCGAAGCTACGGAGGGAATCTGTAAACCGTGAAACTCTTCCGTGCAAGGAAGAAGTCCGCTCCCGAGCGAAAGAGCGCCAAGAGCGACCGCATTCCCCGCTCGCCCTGTGCGAATTAAAGGCAAGGCTAGAGGGAAGACAGGACGCGCGTTCCACGACGCGAGGTCGGTAGCATGCCCAACGAAAGCCAACGGAACGCGATCGTGCAAGTGCTCCGGCTTCACATCGCCTCATGGTTCCATTTAGCGTCCCAAAACCAAACATATTGCTCAAGGTGTGCCTTGCGTTTTTCGTAGAAATAATTTCTTTATCATGTACATTAAGACGAAAAGTTGAAAGCTCACTAGAGTGTATCGCCCGCAAAGTATGTCTTTTAGTGTGATTTAACTCTCGTACGGCAGGGTCTTCGCGCCGTTGCCGGTCCACCTCGCCCGTTGACGATCGGGCGAGGTGGCTACATATAACTACTACTACTACACTTTAAGAAAAACATCTGGCGTTCTTTCGTTCTGCTTTTACAAAACATCTGGCGTCTTTCGTTGGTTTATTTCATCAATCAACGGCGTTTTGAACAAAATTTTTATTGTTTAATCACGCACAGGAGAAATCTCACCAGGCACTACCTTGGAGGTAAACAATGGCTGCTAATGGCAATGAGAGACAGAAGAAGTCGGCTTTTAGCTAACACTTACACTTCTACTTCTACTAACGTTTCCTACTAGAACATGCCAATGGTTGCTAATGGGGAATGAGAGACAGAAGAATTCGGCTTTTAGTTAACGCGCACGCTGCGAATTTTTTATTGTTCAACAACGCACAGGAGAAATCTCCCACCGGCACCACCTTGGAGGTCAAAGCGTAAGACTTGTTACTCACTACTACGACCACGACGACTACGAGGGACGAACGGGTGCCGCCTTAAGGAGCTTCGCCCCTAATAAGGTGCGACACCCATTGGTACAGACAGCGGGAAGGAGATTGAAATGTGCCGTTCGCACTTTGAGGCGGCGGAGTAAGAAAGTGCACACCCTTCATGAAGTCGTACGAACGTTATGACAAAGGAATTCCTCTATAAAGGAAAAGAGCTTTGAGGAAAAGGTAAGGTGCTGTATTTTTACATATTTAGCGTCATAAATAAAGCTTCCTGTTTCGTGCATTTGTTTCAGATCAAGCAGCTTCCGAAAAAGCAGCAGTATGCAGTCCGAGCATGTTTTGAGGCATCGAAGCGGCAATCAATGCGGGGATATCGATACGAAAAAGCGTGGCTCTTAGAGTGCATTATTTTAAGGATCAAGAGCCCGAGCTTATACGAGCATCTCAGGGCCCATAAGATCCTTATACTTCGAAGCCGTTTCTGCCTCCAAAAGTACATCAAGGTATACGCTTACAATTTTTTTTTCTTATTCAGCATAATTTAATCATCCTCATCTTGCATTCGCAAGCTTTCAAGGCATCTTATGGCTTTAGTCGCAACCTTCTTGAGTGCGTGAAGGAGAAGGCTAGTGAAATGGATGAAATGAACAGGCATGGGGGCCTCGTTATAGACGTGATGAAACTTTCTACACACCTGGACCTCAAGTCATCCATGGATATTGAAGGCTTCGTAAACCTTGGACAATTAACTGGAGCTCAGGACAAGCACACAAAGGCTAATCATGGCTTAGTCGTCATGTTTCAGCCTTTTGTGGCTAAATGGACGCAGATAATTGGTAAATAGCATTTATCAAAGCACTGTTATGTTCTGTATTGCTTTCATAACTGCATTTTTTTTCTACAGGGGTCTTTGCTTCGAATGGAAATGTGAAGGCGCCAACGCTGACAAAGATAATTTTGGAAGGAGTTCTTCTGTGCGAGAAAGCTAATCTTTATGTGGACTACATCTGCACGGACGGCGCATCATGGAACCATGCCATGTGGCACAACATGGGTGTTCATAGAAATGCTAAACATGTACGATGTAAGGTTACACATCCATGCGACAACAAGCGCTTCCTCCATTTTATCTGGGACTTTCCTCATCTTGTGAAATGTGTGCGAAATATCATGATTAAGCATGGCTTCAACACAAACAAGGGCCGAGTAAGCACGTTATTTTATTCTCATAATATTTTGAAACGTTGGGTACCTGGTGAAGCTGGTTTACTAACCAAAGAAAATGCACTTGACAGCATGCTGGAATTTCTCTACCAGTGGGAGGCCCATGCAGGAGGGCTCTTGCAGGTTCTTTGGGAACATGTGGCAACGACTTGGAAGGTCGACAGCAGTCCCATCACATTGAAAGTTGCACCCAAGTTAGCACATTCTCACATATATCCTAGTGGCAGTGCTGGGCAGTATCAAAGATACATGTATCTTCGATACTATCTTAGATACTCTTTGTGTATCTTGTATCTGTATCGCGATATGTCTCGCAAAACAAGTATCTGTATCTGTATTTCCGATACATTGAAGAATGTATCGTGTATCTTAAGATACAAGATACTGCGGTCGCACCACCACCGTGCGAAGCAATAGACGTTGGCCGAGCTCCGCTTCTCAAGCTGATACTGCTGCTACTAAGTCACCAGAATAAAAATAAAGGCAGTGACATTATTTTATCTCTACGCAAGAGTTTTCCAGCGAGGATAGGCGATAAGCTCTGAGCGTCCCGATATATTGGTTGAGCAGAGTTACGGAGTGGCGGTCGCGTCGTCTCGACAGACAGGCGCGCGATCGTCTACGCCCAGCGGAATTTTTGTTTAATCGTTTATTTTTTTTATGTTTTGTCAGTGCCATGACACTTGACACTTAGCCACTCTCCTGTGCCGCGTACTAGAATGCGTGCGGCGTCTTTCGCACACATCCTGATGCCGCTGTAAAGTCATTATCGAAGTTTCTCTTGTGTGGTGCTTCGTTACGAAGTCTGAAGAATGCAAGTATGGCGGGTTGTTTTGCCTCTCGTGGCTTTCACACATCGGCGATTTGAAGGATCTCGTGGATGTAAGTTTGCGTTACATGCAATGAGATTGACTTATATGCAAGTAAGATTCTAACAGCTATAGCACCAACGGCACCGATGTTGGATTTAACAGAACAAGCATTCACCTAACAGACGCTGTCTTGGCGTACGTCTGTTTTTCTTTTATTCAAAGAGTTTTAAAATCGTAATTTGATTGTTAGCAGAAGTTCTTTCTTAGCTGTCCTTCTTTTCCATCCCATACATTACCTATGCCTCTGTATTGTTTTTTTCTGCCGTTCTGCTTACTGCAATATGCCTTTAACGTGCTACCAAGGTAAGCTCTCTGCTTCATTCCTAGTTTTAACGGTCTACGTCATTTCTGCTACTGTTCTTCTTCAAGTGGTATATAGGTTTACATGCTTATATTCCACTTGAATTTACTGTTATGTAAAGGTGGTGTTGAGAAGAAATATATAATAATCTGGGCGCACCTGGAGTATACAGTAACGACAATTCTTCTTACTGCTAGGTAAAATAGCAAAATTGAGTTTGCATTATAATAACGTAAATTAGTAGGCGCTATCTTAATTACGTTCGCGAAGGTATTGGAGAAACACTGTTATAACAAATGCTCCGTTTTTCTCATGAGCGTCCCAAAGAGTCGGTTTACGCCATTTTCCATTGGCACTGAATTTAATTTTCTTAGCTATTAGGGGTTACCCGCCGCGGTGGTCCAGTGTTTATGGCGCTTGACTGCTGGCCCGAAGTTCCTGTAGCGGGATTTCGATGGAGGGAGAATGGTAGAGGCCCGTGTGCTTATGTGTAGATTTTAGAACCCCAGGTGGTCAAAGTTTCCGGAGCCCTCCATAGAACGTCTTTCATAATGATATTGTGGTTTTTCGACGTAAAACGCAACAATTATTTTTAGCTCTTGGGAGTGCTTTCTGTATTGTGTTTCTATACTTATTCGCTGTGTTTGATACGCAACCGCTTTTCTATTTTACTTAGATATATTTTTTTTCGTTGCTTAGGCTTCCCTGAATTCTTTTACTGTTGCTAATCATCAGGTAATCGGATCTAAAAGTGAGAATAGTGTGATTAGTGGCGGTGTCCTGCTGCGCTTTGCGCAACTATAAAATACGTCTGAAACGTTTCTCGACTGCACATGTTCTTGGTGACGTACACCTGTACGGTGATCCCTTATTGCGAAAACCGTAATATGTTTACCTGCAAGGTAGAACTCCACAGCGGTATTTGCACCATCGTGCGGAGGCTTCTTATTGAAGTTCATATGGTTAGTTGATAACCCGCTCGCTGGTCAGCAAGCAGAGCAGCGACTCCCATCCATTACAAAAGCTACAAGCAAGGACCGCTATCAGCGAAATGTATAAAGAGCTATCATGTTAAGCAGCTAAAACAGCGCCAATAAGTTGTTTTGGAATGACAGATATATACCTGAACAAGAACTACAAAACTTTATAGATACTAACAGAGTTTTCATTCAAATGAAACACAATTGATCGCAGTTAATAAATTTTCAAGCGAACATTTATGTGCATAGGCGTTTAATGCTGCATTATATAAATATATATTAACAAATTTGAGAATGTATCGAAGTATCTTAAGATACATTTGGAATGTATCGTATCGGATACAATCAGGGTTGCAGTATCTTGTATCTGTATCTCAAATACTTTTTGCCCGAGTATCTTGTATCGTATCGCGATACAATTTCAAAGTATCTTTGCCCAGCCCTGCCTAGTGGGTTCGAAAAGATGAGGGCCAATCTGGCTTTTCATATTTTCAGTAGCGCAGTTGAGCACGCGATGGATTTTAACAAAGAAAAAATTGAGCAACAGTACCCAAATCTGGAGCCAACAAAAGTATTTATCAACATGATGGCTCAAACAATTGACGCCATGACGTCGCGGTTTCCAGCAGAAGCTCTGAGGCATGTACATCAACTGGGCTAATTTTCATGTGACGACGTAAATACTTTTCATGTTGTTTCAGACGTGGCAACTTTAAAGAAAATGCACTTGACAGCATGCTGGAATTTCTCTACCAGTGGGAGGCCCATGCAGGAGGGCTCGGCTTCTTAAGCAAGAGCACGGCAGAAGGTCTGCGTGTGACGATCCACTCTGCAAAGGACCTATTGAAGTACCTCACTGAAATGGTTGGATTTAGGTTTTTGATGACCTCCCGTCTCAGTCAAGACTGTTTGGAGCGTTCCTTTGGTATCGTCAGACAGGCCAGAGGAGCTAATGATCACCCCACTCCTGCGCAGTTCATTATCATAATCAAGTATGCTCGTGCATTTTCAGTCCTGTACATTGAAATACAAAGCATGTAATCAAAAGTATCAATTTTTCTAATTTACATGTATATATGCAGGTGCATAAGCTTTTACAGTTTGGCGAAAAGCCCCAAGAGAGCAAACGTGTATCCTGGACTTTTGGAGGCCCTGCTGTCCGAGGACCATCTGCTGTCTGAAAATGAAGCACCAGCTTGTGACGACATTACATTACCTGTCGAAGCAGCAGAGGTTGCGATTGACCACGCTGACTACGCTGAAGAACACAGTGATGACCGCCTGACCTATTATATTGCAGGATATGTAGCTAGGAAACGGATCTTCTCAACTCATTGCGAAGCTTGCAAGGATGCCTCGTGACGCGTGATAGTGTAACGCACCAACTGCCAGCAGAGGCGTGTAAAAAAATCACAGCATATCCACGGAGTGAATGATGATGAGTGGGCGAAGCTGCGGAGGTTCATCGGTAAACCGTAAATCTTCCGTGAATTCTGCCCAGTACATCATCACCGACGTGAGGTCGGGCGCGTTTATACTAAAGGTTCGATGAGTTATGACGACTTGCAGCTCACTTTAATTTTACATGTACGCTGTGAATGTTCATTGTTTAGAAAACCATTGCTTTAGAAAACATCTGGCGTATTTTGTTAAGCAGCTGGCGTCTTTTCGTTTTGCTTTAGAAACATCTGGCGTTCTTTCGTTTTGCTTTTAGAAAACATCTGGCGTCTTTCGTTGGTTTATTTCATCAATCAACGGCGTTTTGAACAAAATTTTTATTGTTTAATCACGCACAGGAGAAATCTCACCAGGCACTACCTTGGAGGTAAACAATGGCTGCTAATGGCAATGAGAGACAGAAGAAGTCGGCTTTTAGCTAACACTTACACTTCTACTTCTACTAACGTTTCCTACTGGAACATGCCAATGGCTGCTAATGGGGAATGAGAGACAGAAGAATTCGGCTTTTAGTTACCGCGCACGCTGCGAATTTTTTATTGTTCAACAACGCACAGGAAAAATCTCCCACCGGCACCACCTTGGAGGTCAAGATCTGGTACTAGCGTTACGACTGGTTACGCACTACTACGACTACGAGGGACGAACGGGTGCCGCCTTAAGGAGCTTCGCCCCTAAAAGTGGGACAAGGGGGGCCTTCTTTACCCCTCTGTCCATCTATATAGCCTAATCAAAAGCCTTGAGGATAGACTAACTCGTGCATTTAGCACCACGCGCCTGCACACCAAAGTAGAGAAGGATTTTTTGCGCCTAGCAGCCAATGTGCCACAAATTGGCTGCAGTGAGCATTCAGCTTCTTTAACAGCATCAGTTGTCAGGTTCTACAGAATTACGCGCGTCCATTTTCTGCGGAAAGGGCTAAACCAGCATGCTCTGCAGAATAAAGCCAAGAAGGTGAAGCCCTGTGTTATGTAATGTTTTAATGTACTGTTTCCAATAAACTTGTATCAAGCCACCAGTCTTGTAGTCTTGTACTTTATTGCATTTTTCTACCGCACTGCATAAAAATTGCATTGAATTCCGCTCTTTAAAGTACTATTACAATCGAAAATGTATAACAAATATGCGAGCAACACACGCAGGGTTGTTCCCACCTGCTAGTCTGCGGGAGGGATTCCTCTAAACTACTTTTCGCGTGACAAGCGCGCCCACCTCGCAAGAAGTGGCCGCGAAACCCACACTCGGTATCGGCTGCGTGGTCGGCGCTTGTAGATTACACGTGAAATTATAGCGCTGAACCATTTCATAAAGTTTCTCGACGTCAACAACATCACTGAAAACACTACAGCGGTAAAACTGAGCGCGGCCGAATCATTTCCCCGCCCAGAGGCAAGCAGACGACGCGAGAAAAGCACGGCGCCACCGCGCGGCAACAACGCGCTTTTGGGCCAGCCTCCGGAGGCCGGTCATCACACCTCCCCACTAGTTGGATTGCTCCGCCGGCCCTCTCCCGCTCAGCCCGCAGCTGCTTTCGCGTCTCTTCTTTTATTATTATTGTTGTACTTCAACGAAATCATAAAAATACTGCTGCGGCTTCGTCACTGACCGTACGAAATGCTAAATAACTGCTCAGAAAAAAAGCCGCCAGATCCCACGCATTGTGGGAGTCGATGTAATGCGAAGCAGCCAGCAAAGAGCTGCATACATCATCTTGTCTGTCATGAGGAAAATGCGTGCCACTCATGTTATTTATGTTCGTTACACAGTAACGTCGCGCAATACCACTTCCGGGGTAGATCAAGCTAGCGAAACGGCCGCCAGCGCACCATGAGCGTGGCACGTAAGTCATGCTGTACATGACATGCTTTCATGATTTTCATGTTAAGTCGTGTTAATTATGTTCGTCACACAGTCACGTCGTGCAATACCGATTTCGGAGTAGATCAAGCTAGCGAAACGGCCGCCAGCGCACCATGAGCGTGGCACGTAAGTCATGCTGTACATGACATGCTTGTCGTGATTTTCATGTTAAGTAGTGTTATTTATGTTCGTCACACAGTCACGTCGCGCAATACCACTTCCGGGGTAGATCAAGCTAGCGAAACGGCCGCCAGCGCACCATGAGCGCGGCACGTAAGTCATGCTGTACATGACATGCGTGTCATGAGTTTCATGTTAAGTCGTGTTATATATGTTCGTCACACAGTCACGTCGCGCAATACCACTTCCGGGGTAGATCAAGCAAGCGAAACGGCCGCCAGCGCACCATGAGCGTGGCGCGTAAGTCATGCTGTACATGGCATGCGTGTCATGATTTTCATGTTAACTCGTGTTATTTTTGTTCGTTACACAGTAACGTCACGCAATACCAATTTTTGGGTAGACCAAGCCAGCAAAACGGCCGCCAGCGCACCATGAGCGTGGCACATAAGTCATGCTGTACATGACATGCGTGTCATGGTTTTCATGTTAAGTCGTGTTAATTATGTTCGTCACACAGTCACGTCGTGCAATACCGATTTCGGAGTAGATCAAGCTAGCGAAACGGCCGCCAGCGCACCATGAGCGTGGCACGTAAGTCATGCTGTACATGACATGCTTGTCGTGATTTTCATGTTAAGTAGTGTTATTTATGTTCGTCACACAGTCACGTCGCGCAATACCACTTCCGGGGTAGATCAAGCTAGCGAAACGGCCGCCAGCGCACCATGAGCGCGGCACGTAAGTCATGCTGTACATGACATGCGTGTCATGAGTTTCATGTTAAGTCGTGTTATATATGTTCGTCACACAGTCACGTCGCGCAATACCACTTCCGGGGTAGATCAAGCAAGCGAAACGGCCGCCAGCGCACCATGAGCGTGGCGCGTAAGTCATGCTGTACATGGCATGCGTGTCATGATTTTCATGTTAACTCGTGTTATTTTTGTTCGTTACACAGTAACGTCACGCAATACCAATTTTTGGGTAGACCAAGCCAGCAAAACGGCCGCCAGCGCACCATGAGCGTGGCACATAAGTCATGCTGTACATGACATGCGTGTCATGGTTTTCATGTTAAGTCGTGCTATTTATGTTCGTCATACAGTCATGTCGCAAGATACCAATTTTCGTATATATCAAGCTAGCGAAACGGCCGCCAGCGCACCATAAGCGTGGCACGTAAGTCATGCTGTACATGACATGCGTGTCATGATTTTCATGTTAACTCATGTTATTTATGTTCGTTACACAGTAACGTCGCGCAGTACCAATGTTGGTATATACGTATCAAGCTAGCGAAACGGCCGCGAGCGCACCATGAGCGTGGCATGTATAACATGACATGCGTGTAATGATTTGCACGTTAGGACCTGTCAGTTATGTTCGTCATACACTCTTGTCACGCCGTATCAATTTTGGTATATATCAAGTTAACGAAACGGCCGTAAGAGCACCAAGACTGTGGCATGTATATCATGTCGTTCATGACATGCATGTCACGATTTTCATGTTATGACTCGTCATTCATGTTCGTCATACAGTCATGTTATGCCATACCAATTTTGGTGTACATTCGATTAACGAAACGAGCAGGAGGGCACAGTCGTAGGCGGATAGATAGATAGATAGATAGATAGATAGATAGATAGATAGATAGATAGATAGATAGATAGATAGATAGATAGATAGATAGATAGATAGATAGATAGACAGACAGACAGACAGACAGACAGACAGACAGACAGACAGACAGACAGACAGACAGACAGATAGATAGATAGATAGATAGATAGATAGATAGATAGATAGATAGATAGATAGATAGATAGATAGATAGATAGATAGATAGATAGATAGATAGATAGATAGATAGATAGATAGACAGACAGACAGACAGACAGACAGACAGACAGACAGACAGACAGACAGACAGACAGACAGACAGACAGACAGACAGATAGATAGATAGATAGATAGATAGATAGATAGATAGATAGATAGATAGATAGATAGATAGATAGATAGATAGATAGATAGATAGATAGATAGATAGATAGATAGATAGATAGATAGATAGATAGATAGATAGATAGATAGATAGATAGATAGATAGATAGATAGATACGCTCAAAGTCGCAGAAGTTCGCTAAGAAATGCTTCGCATTTAAAGAAAGTTACGTTCCTCATAATGCCTCAGACAACGCCCTGACTGCTGACTGCTCGCGTCGTCTGCTATGGCCACCGATATGGAAACCACGGGGATCGAGCACGCTGCTTTTGTAAAAGGTAACGAATCATTTTGCTTCGAATTGAAACTAAGCCTATCAAATGGGCTTTAGCGAGTGCTTGAGGCAAACAAAGATATTTTAGCTGCAATAAATGCGGGCAACCGTGCAACTTCATTCATTGTAGGTTTGCATCTCAAAACAGGCCGCAGTTGCCACGACAAGCATGGGCAAATTTAAGCGGTTTCTCCGCTTTGTGGGAAGCACTCCAACATGCTTAGAGATTCATGCATCCGCAACCTCTGTCATATGATTGGAAACAAGCGCACCAGAGCCATATGTATATGCACGCGCCTCATTCAGTGTTGTAGCTAGATAACGTTTCACAGGAGTTTGTCTGCAGGACGATTTTAATATCGATCTCTCATTGCGCGAACTTTCTCACAAAGGGGTCAATCGCGATCGAAAACTTGGACCATCTCCCCGAAGGGAACCCTGATGGGATGCGAAGCAGCAGCGGTGCGCACGGCGTTGACCCGGTTGAAACGGGCGTCGACGCGGGTGCTGGAAGAACGGTTTGAAGCGAAACTCGGTGTAGCGTTTACTCGAGTAAACGTTTGTTTGAAACGCAAAGACACGGGAGGCGGGTTGGGTTTCGTGTAAGTTTCATTAAAGCGTTTGGCAAGACTTCGTAGTCTTTGTTTCTTCGGAGTCGAGACACGGGCGCTGGACCGGAGCAGGCGCGCGTTTCGCCTTGACTACCACGGATGAAGCGAGAGAGAAGTGACACGTTCAGAGGTGTTGCGAGCGGGCGGAGCAGCCGGCAGCTGCGGGCGCTACGGCGAGCATGCTGCGGGTGAGGGAGATAGTGACGTCAGCGCGCACCTGCGAGTGAAGCGTGCGAGGGGAGCGTGACGTCAACGCAAAGCTGTGGCGTGACCTACTTGGCAACGCTCCAACACCTACGGCGAGGGGAACGCGTTGCGGCGCATTCGTACGGACGCACGTAACGTACGGCGTTACACACGTGAGTCAAAGAGCTGCTTCGCATCTACAAATACGGTCTCCATCGGGCTCGATTGCGATAGCAAATGGATCGTGCGCCAGCCGACCGTATTACCTTGCGCACTTGAATGACCATGCTGCAAGGTGCAACTTACGCTGGTATAAATGAGAATTTTATGTTTCAGTGAAAATACGAGCGTCCAGAATTTACAGTTTCACTGATATGAAGTATGACACCTCGCGGTCGCTGTTAGGAGGTGAAACAGTGTTTGAAACTGGCCACGGTTTCGCCTGTAGCATAAAACAAGTGACACTAGGTATGGGCTCATTCTGCAGATATGATGTATAAGGAAGGAACAAAATGGGCTGAAGTCGAGAGTCGGACGGAAAGCCGTGTGGTCGGCAAAAGACACAAGGACAATTAAAATCGAAACGGGGGGGGGGGGGGCAGACTGTGATGGAAGTTACGTCGGCGAGACAGAGACAGCAAAAACTTAAGCAGCACATGTAACACAAGAAAGGTTTCATCGAACGCGCTGGCAGAACTGGCCACGAAATAGACTGGAATAAGGCAAATATAACGGAGAGAGAAAAGAAATGGACTCCTCGGCTTTATCTTGAACCTCTGACAATCCAGACAACCGCGCACACGCTTAATAGTCACGACGGCAACTTTCCACACATGTCCGCACGCTGCCTACGTCATAATGTAAAACATACATAACCGGACTGTTTGCGCATTCATTTTTCACTGTGAACAAGGCTCCGTGCGGGTGCCGGAACGTCTTGCTTTTATGTGAACCTTTGTGGTCGGTGTCCATTTTAACACCATGGACTTGAAATAACAATAAAAAAGACGGGTGCCTGCGGCATCATGCTCGTGAAAAGCAAGGTAGCGGTAAAAGTGAAAGCTCGCGTTTGGCTCCTTCGCGTACGTAGCGCACTGTGACACGGAGCAGAAAAGTACCATGTGGTCGATCATTTTTATTGCACTTTTCTGGAATGTGTAGTCTCTAGGGGTTCGCACACAAGAATTGAGAGCAAAACAACAGTGTTCAAAAGCGAGAACGCCGCGAAATCGCGGTTAAAAAATTTGCAGTGGCTTAGCTCGGCTATGCCAGGATATACGTAGCGTTAGCAAAGGTTCAGCTGGTTATTCTGAGCTTTCCAGATTGTCTAGGATTAGCTTGATTGTCATGCTTACTGCTGCTCCAATGACACACATTCGGCCACATCGTTCAGAACCGGTAGACCTGGCGGCATGGCCGGGTAACGCTAAAGAGCGGAATGTTCTGCTTAACGAGAAAGTTCTTGCACGTTGTACAAACCCGCGCCACGGATTCACCCCACTCAGGCGCCGCCACTAAACTCAACGTTTCACGCATGGCACTACTTAGCGGCGTCAAGTCTCTCATGTGCCATAGTCTTTCACACACGTCGCACACGTATCCAAACGGACTGTACGAAGTCCGTCTCGAAGGTCCGAGTCGCACTGGCGCTTTCGCTAAGTTTCACAGTATAGGCAGTCGATCGGCGAGCCTTGACGTCATCGACGGCGTCTTGTTGTTGCTGCTGCAGAGGTGGTCGGGCATGTCGCTCAGCATCCTGACGACGCCGCTTTGCTAGACGTTCCTCCCTTTCCTCCAGTGTCTCCGCAGCACGTTTAGCCTTTCTCTGTTCATTCTTCGTACGCTGAACCGCTAATTGCCGGGCAACTACTTCAGGATCCGATGACATAAGCTTCTCGGCTCTTCTTCGCCGTTGAGCAGCATTTGCGCTCTCCTTCTCAATGGCGTTACCCACCTGCAAACGCCAGTCAGAGGTGCTATCAAGCGGCACCAGCGCATTGTCAGACGGCGACTGCACAGCGAAGGCAAATAGCTGCGCGCGCCATGGCTACAATGTCACCCCTCTCGAATGCGCAGAGCAGCAGCGGCGAGTCGCGCGCGCCGGCGCCAGTCTCTCTGCCCGGCTACGACGCCACTTCTCCCGCTCTCCGCCACCAGCAGCGGTGGCGGCGGAGAGCGTGCGAGATGCCGGCTCCGCACTCATCCTCGCGCATGCGCAGCACGGCTCATGATGACCCACGCGAAATCGGCTCCGGCTAGGCAAGTGTAGCTAACGCTACAAAACAACGAATTCAACCGTCCGCTTTCCTTCGCCAGAGCGAGGCGAGGTCACGTGATCCAACCCTGCATGTCACAGCGATTGCAGCGCCGGCGTCTCCAGTGGTGGGCCTCGCGCCCAATAACCTGAGAGTGAAACGTATCTACACAGAAGTAGTGCTTATTCTGTAATGCTATGTGAGAGCTTGTACAATGTCTAGTCGTGTTTTGCAGCTATAGCACCGATTGGCGTGGATGCACCCATGTTGTCGCCTAGTTCGTGGAGGTTCTTAGCAGGGGCGTAGCCAGAAAGTTTTTCGGGGAGGGGGGGGGGTTAAACCACACTTTGTATGTTCGTGCGTGCGTTTTTATGTGTGCGTGTATATATACGCAAGCAAAAGTGAAAAATTTTCGCGGGGGGTTGAACACCCCAAACACCCCCCCCCCCCCTTGGCTACGCCCCTGGTTCTTAGCTCGAGCCGCAAACGCGTGCGTCCCTCTGGCCTCTGTCTCGCTCCACCAAGGTACGACATTCGCCCGTCGAAATCGTGTCCTTTCTGCAACACGTATTGCTGCAGTTTTGTTAGTCGGTGCTCTCGCAATCGAAGTAGTGGGCGGCGGAAAAATCCCGTTGGTGCATGTGGAAGCTGCACTACTCCGATGAGCCGGCGCACGCTCACACGAAGCGAAAGGTAAAGAACGTAACTGCGTCTAAGGTGCCTCGGCGACGCCAGCAAGGCCAGTGTCCCTCACTGGTATCGAGACGCTTTAACCATGACCTCCGATATCGCACGCAATCTCGGAGTAAGCGCTAGTAAGTGTCGATCGTGACGCATTACTTCTTTTCACCTCTCACAGACGGCGGCACCACCCCCGCTTCGCCCCGCCTATCTGCACCGCCAACAGACAGCACCGTGCGAGAATGTGTGAAAGATATAAGGCTCGTTCGTGAGGTGTCCAGCATCTGCCAAGTTGGTTTAGTTGGCTTAGCGTCGGGCGTTTACCGTCGCGGTCGCAGCGTCGTGGGTTCAATTCCAATGGCGGAAGTTTTAGATGCGAAGTATCTCTTGCTCGGGGCTATGTAACGCGGTGTGGTCATCCGCACGCAGCGTTGTAGTCCGCAGTCACACTACGCATGCGCGACTCTCCTCCTTCCCTCTCTCCAACAGCTGCGTGTTACTCTCTCCACTTCTCTACCAGCACCTGCTTGCGCTTCTCCTGCGTTTTCGCTTCTGCTCTCACGGCGCATACGCTACTCTCCTCCTCTAGTCTCTCCTTCAAATGACAGAGCGCTGCGCGCGTTCAGTCCAGCGCTTGCCTCGGTTGGCTCCTCTGAAATGCGGGCTCGACATGCCGAAATTCTCTCTTGCGCAGCGTCGCGATGAGGGCCAGCGCATGCGAGTCCCCTCCCCCTCTCTCTCCTCTCCTACGCTGCCTCTCTCTCGCGCGCCTGTCGACGTCCACCGCACACCTTTTTCAAGCAATCCCAGAACCCACCGAGAGCGCGCGAAGCACTATGGGAAAAGTGTGTACGGCGAGCCCACCGGCTGTTCCGTCGCTCGTTGCTCGGTGGCGCCGTGGGAGCAAACGAAAAAAAAAAACGCGTCGCCGCTGGTTGACTGTTATTAAATCCTAAATACTACACGTCTGAACGCACCTGCATGTATCTCTACCAGTACGCATGAAATGCGAAAGAAATGATGCAGTCAGTGTAGGTATATTACCGAGCGGATGGATATCGGATGTAGCAGTTAAGCGGCATGCGAGTTATCAAGTGCCGGTATACATGCAGTAAAAACGTGCTATCGTGAGCAATGTGAGCTGGAACACCGAATTCGTATTTATTCAATGATTACTTGTTCACAAGCCACTACGACATTTAATGCCATAGTGGCTCGTGATAGGGTTTAACCAAACTGTAGAGAGGTGTTACAGTGTTCAGGTATACAGATGATTATATTATTTTAACTGACAAGTCATGCGCTGTACAAAGAAGTGAGCACATCCTAAACGTGTTTAAAGAAAAAGGGACTGGACTAGAATTCACTTGCGAGATGCCTTGCTCTGACAATTTGCAGTTTCTTGATCCATGCTTTTAAGTTTCACTGCGGAGCATGTTCGCGGACACTATAGCCCGCGTTCAGTGAACTCGGTGTTCAATTTCGCGTCGGCGCATTCGAATGTTGTTAAACGAAGAATTGTGATGTCATGATTACGCAAGGCATTGGAAAAAAGCTTGCGCACATAAGATAAGCAGTAGTTTCCAGCTGCAAAGTGATCAATGAGGCGGGATATCCTGCGTATCTTTGTATCGGTTCGCGAAAGTCTGTTCGCATGGCAAAGAAAGATTAACACGGACGTTCTCCACCCGTAAATAATGAAGAGACTAGAAATACTGCAGTTATTCCACGTATGTATAATAATTATGTTCTTCAGTTGCATGGCCTGAAGATCGTAGGGAAGCGATGTGGGGGTGAAGGTTGTGTTTGCCTCCCCAAATAAGCTCAGTCGCATTAAGGTCGCAGGGGTCTGCGGTTGGCAAAGAAAAATGCGGTCAGAGGCATGCCGATTGTTTTGTAAATTGTGTAGGAGTTAACCGTAAATTTCTCTTTCTTGTGTCCACATGTACATCAGCAAGATGGGTCGATGTATTAATACGTATACGCGCCTCAGCGAACATCGAAATTCATTGAATGGAGCCGTCTCATCTCGCCTCTCTATGTCAGTCATGAAAATGTAATCCCATCTTCGAAAGCACAGTAATTTTGTACCATCAACCTAATCGGACAACGCGAGACATTTCGGAGGCATATCATGTCACAAATAACGCCACACTTTGTGTCAGTCAACCTTCTCAGTCGTTACAAGACCAGGAATTCTACCTTATTAATCGACTGTAAGCACGCGCCTTGGTTGTTTGACTTTTCGTACCTCTTTATAACACGCGCGACGCACTCCCATTTTTTAATGCTTTTTTTCACGCGTGCAATAATCTTTCAGTTGTGTGTGAGCGCTGGTTTGCGCATTTCCTTCTCCTTGTACTGCTCCTTTCATTTTGAACTTTAAGTATTATTCCAACCTGTATAGTTACAGCACCAACGAAGCACTTCTCGTTCGTTACGTATATGGTGCGAGCGACGCAATGGATGTATCCCATTTCCCCAAATGCCGACTACACTTTCTAGTGTACTCTTTAAATATCAGAACCTCACACTGTAGTCGTCGACAGTGTCGATGGACGTTGATTCCAAATGCATCCGCGAATCAAAGACCGCTCCTGCACTTCATAGGCAACCGAGCTGTATTTTTTTTTATTTATGCCGTAAGGCGCAATGGGGCAAAAAAAATAAAAATTCGGCAGATCCCGCGTACCGTGGGAGTCGATGTTATGCGAAGCATGCGGCGGGTAGGGGACTGTGGCGTAACTTTTTTACTGTGCGACACGTTACAAAATGACGCTAAAGGTTTGTATAAATTTTATACGCAAACATATATATGTTGCAGAGCCGCATATGTGTTATATAACCAGTTGTTTACGGTTACGTATGCAACGTGGGCATTACCAACACCAGTAGCGGTAAGCTGATACGTATTGCTTATACGTGTCTCGAGAACGCACGTACGTTTCACGAACCCGTGTACATGTGTGCAAGAAGTTCTTGACAGTTCTTGGACAAGGGCATCATTACCGTAATCAGTGAGCACCAGCAGCTGGTCATGACTTGTTATAGTATCCGGTCGTGATCATGGTGACGAGGGGTCCATGTGTAGTGAAGTATGTGGTATAGTAGAGCTGTTGGAATTCGTGGATGCCTCGGTCATTTCGTCGACAAATTATCTGTCGACAGAGCAGGCGACATGTCGGAACCTGAAGCCACCCATCGCATTGGTGAGGTATAGGCCGTCGAGGCTGGTAGGCCTGGATAGTGCTACGTAGACCAACATCAGTGGATGGTGTTTGTCGTATTCGTAGACTACCTGGGTGTGTGTGGCCTACGTAGCCTTATCTACAAAGCGGCTGTCAATCAATCTGGCATCATTCTCGGTCAGCATGAGGCCATCGCCCAGCCTCGTAAGAAATGAAGAGGACACTGCGCCGTTCTGGTGGACGAAGTGCACTTTACGGTGCGGTGATGTGGTAACGTAATGTTTATTAGACTGCTATAAAAGCGGAGCCGACACTGGAACTACAGACGTTAATCTGATATGACGCCTGTATCGTAGGAGTACATATCGTAGGAGTATCATGTAGCGTTTATTGCTTTCTTGTAAAATTAGATAGCCAGCACCACAACCACAATTGACGTTGCACCGATATTACGCTTGCGTGGGCTGTTTTTTCAAACCAGTTTATAGACCTGGCGTGGCTCAGTGGTAGAATACCTGATGGCCACGCAGAATGCTTGGGTTCGATTCCTGCTGGGATCCTAATTTTCATTCTTTCTATTCGTTGAGTCAATGCTGCCGATGTTGGTTTTTCTTAACGCTTTGGCATTTAAGTAACGAATGTCTGTTCTCGCCGTTCCTGGGTAGATATAAACTGTCAATCACCTGTGGCGCATACCCGTACACCGCGGCCCATGGTAAACGGGTATGTGCCACACGTGTCTAGTGGAAAGGGTTTGACGACGTACGCGACAGGATTTTAACGTCATTCATGTCATGACCCGGCAATCATACTCTTCAAATGCTCTTACCCTCCCATGCAAATTTTGGTCTACACCAAGTTAAGGAGGTGATCATGAGAGCACCCAGACGTAGGCGGCTAGATAGATAGATAGATAGATAGATAGATAGATAGATAGATAGATAGATAGATAGATAGATAGATAGATAGATAGATAGATAGATAGATAGATAGATAGATAGATAGATAGATAGATAGAAACGCTCAAAGTGCCAGAGGTTCGCTAAGAAATGCTTCGCATTTAAAAGGGGACGCTTCTGAGCCGCTCAACCTAGTGTTACTGTATGTGCTTAAAGGTAGCATATACAGTAACTCTATCTCAACTGGTCCAACAGTGGGAGAGATGCAAATCGTCGAGAGGCCGTCGCTGCTAAGCACTGAAGTTCGTGAGTGAATTGCACAGTAACATGTTGCACCTTGTCAAATTCACTGTGTCTATGAAGTCCTGGCACGGCGCAAGCGGAAAGCTACAGCGCGAGTCCCGCGCGCTCGTCGCGGCGGCTGCTGCGGCGTACACACATTTTCCATGAGCGCTTGCGCGCCCGTTGGTGGCGCTCGTGTGCTTGAAAAAGGTCTAGACACGACGCGCGTAGTGTTCCTCTTCGCGTTCCACGACGCGAGGTCGGTAGCATGCCCAGCGAACGCCAACGGAACGCGATCGTGCAAGTGCTCCGGCTTCGCATCGCCTCATGGTCCCCTTTAGCGGGAGATGGTGCAATTTTAGGAGCTTGCTCGCGCCTTGTCCTCACCTGCGTGACCGTCGGCGCGGCGGCACACACCACGCTCGGCGCAAGCGCGACTGCTCGAGGGCCGCACCTCTCGTTTCGCTGGCTTCCTTTCTCTTCGCCGGAGCTCACTAAGTGAACACTCTTCGTTACCGCTCCGCAGCATGAACGGCAGCAGCACGACGGGCTCGCAACGCAGCAGCAGCTCGGGAAGATCTCGCCTTGCCAATAACCAGCCAACATACGATGTCACGTTACGCTCTCCGATAAGTATCGTACGACTGCAAACGTCCCACCACCATCAGGGGCACCTGTATCGATGTTGCCTTCTCGAACTTTCCATTGCGTCCCATCATTGATGATCCCTTGGCAACATACTTTACTGATCATAAAGCAATCATCATTAAAGGGAAACGAGTCCCCAAGCTCATCGAGGGACGCCCTTCATGTACTTTGTAAAAGAACATCTCTTGTGTATATGTAATGCATATAGCTCATCCATCATAAAGCAATCATCTTTAAAGGGAAACCAGTCCCCGAACTCATCGAGGGACGCTCTTCTTGAACTTGGTAAACCAACATCTCTTGTGTATATATAATGTTTATAGTTCATCGATGTATATATATATATATATATATATATATATATATATATATATACTTTATCAAAATGTATATAGAACATCCAGCCTTACATTAATAAACATTGTTTATGTAATGCATATATAACAACGTTGTCACGTTTTTGCGCCTCCAACGCTCAAGTTTGCGCAGCGCCGTCCCCCGCCCCAGCGGAGAGAGGGGAAAGCTCCGGTAGCTCGGATGGGTCGCGCTTGCTTGGTTTTCCCATTGCGCGCGCGGAGTACGTGCTCCCCGGGGCTTTTATCTCGCATTTTTCACGTTATGGGTGCCGGTCATTCATCGTACTGGAAAGCAGGCACGCAGTCCTGCTGCATTTTGAACTGTCACAAAAGTTTAAAAATGAGGAAGAGCCGAAAACTGCCCGTCAAGTTCTACCGTTTCAATGCAAGCAGTGCGAAGAGCAGAGGCGTCAAGAGTGGATTATGACAGTTCGCCGCGCTAAGCGATGCTTTCGCGGTCTTGTCACCTTGAAGCAGTTTTTGTCGTACACAGTATTACGAACTATTAACGGGGAGAAACACGATGGCCATGCTCATTTGAAAGAGAAGTGCGTTTGTGAACCAAAGCTACAAGAAACACACCATCTCCCGCTAAAGGGGACCATGAGGCGATGCGAAGCAGTGTTTCGGCATGTAGAGCCCGCGTTTCAGAGGGGGAGTGGTGAGGGAGAAAGGGGAGAGGGGAGGGGAGAGGGGGAGGAAGAAAGGGAGTGTGGAGAGGGGGAGGGGTAGGAGAAATGGGGAGGGGATAGGGGATGGGAAACGGAGGAGGAATTGAGAGGGAGAGGGGTAGTGGAGAGGGCTTGCGCATGCGCAGTAAGGGTGGTCACGCCGCACACCACCACCGGATTGAACTCCGCTATAAGATGCTTCACATCTAATAGACGGCCGCTGTACATTTCGAGATCGCGCGCTGGCTTTCCGAGTCAACCATTTGTATTGTGACAGCAGCGGAGCATGTTGGCTTAATACACCACAGTTTAAATATCGTACCGTGAGTACTACACGTGTTTTATTCTGCTGATGGCGGTAAATTAGCCGTCGCGGCTCACTGTAAACAGAATTCTGCTGCATGTTTGCACAGAGCGTTTATATTGGCCTTGCATGAGACACGCCGTGGTTTCTTAGTAGGCTGAGGTGTTGTGCTGCTAAGATCGAGGTCGTGGGTTCGATTCCCGCGTATGGCAGCTGCATTTCGATGGGAGCGAAATGCAGTAACACCGGCGTACTTAGATTTAGGTGCGCGTTAAAGAACCCCAGGTGGCCGAAATTAATCCGATGTCCCCCACCACGGCGTGCCTCATAATAATGACGTGGTTTCGGCACGTAATATATAGGCTCATGAGCCCCTTGCATGCGCGTGGGCCGCGGGCGATATACAGTTGTCGTTGTGGAAACGAGCTGAAACAATAAGCAACGCGGCAATTAAATTTTCGATGGCTTCGCGAAATCAGACGCGCTTATCATCGGGCACAGATCTCAGCATAATCATAAACATGCGCGATCCCAGTGGGTATTGTATAGTATGATGCTGTCCAAGCGAGCTGTCGAAACAACCAAAGCGACATCCGAATAAGCGAACACGGTGCGTGATCAGGCGTCCATATTATTCGAAATGAAATATGCCTCTGCAAGAAACATGCATGGTCGAAGTGGGCATGAAATATATATATATACATATATTTTTGCGCGTATCATTATGCTGTCAAAGGGAGCTCTAAAAAAATCCAAGGTGACATTAAACTTGCGATCCGACGTTGTTATCATTCGATGCAAACCTCGGCAAAAGTGAAAATCCCACGAAACTGAACACAGCGCATTGCAATGCTGCCAGTGACTCAACAGGGTAGATGCAAATTTATGCTATTCACACTGAGCTCATGATAAATTTAAAGCCGCACGACAAACTTGGCATCCAAGCAATCGAAAAGTTATCAATAGAAAACGCACGCGAAAGCGTGCTGGATGTTTGCTGACAGCTCCTAGTAGACACGACTGCCGCAACGAATATGCGTTTTACCGGTAACATAATTACAGAACTCGCGCAGTCACCTCCCTATTCATGTCAAAGAAATGTGCCCGTTCAGCATCGGCACGCACGTAGCGCTCGCACAAACAGCATTGTCCTTGACGACCTGCTCAGTCCCGAAAAGGCGGTCGATCAACCGTCCTTCTCTGGTGAGATTCCCACCGTGAAAACGTTTTTTCCGTCTCTGGAATCTTTCTAAACCTTCCGAGCAAGCGACACGTGAAGCTGCAAGTGCACGGCGAGCAGAGAACAGCGCGTGCAAGGTGCGTGAACGTGCGGAGACAGCGCAGTCAAAAGGCAGATGCGTGGAGACGATCGACCGGTTTTTGCAAGAAAGGCGGCGAAGATGGATGGATGGATGCTATGAGCGTCCCCTTTAAAACGGGGCGGTGACATGTCTGCCACCAGGCTCGAAGAAAAAAAAAAAAAGAAAAAAAAAAAAAACTTCCTTGTTTCATGTTGGCCAAATACCTTATCTACATTGATTAAATCTATGTTATTATACCAAAAAATATAAATTCACGGTCCATCTCTCTGCCTCTTAAGGCAGAATGACCTTATTTTTCCCCCATTATTTATTTTTGTTCTTTATCTCTACTTTTCTGCCACCAATACTCTAACCGTCTCTTACTTATTTCTATCGCGGACGTGTTCAGCTTTCCATTGTTGTCGCTAAAACCCAAGGCTTCATGTAGACTCGTGCCCACACGTATACCTGGGTGAATATCGCCACATTCAATCAGTACATGTTCCATCGTTTCCTTAGTTCCCCCGCAGCATGTACATTGTTCTTCTTCGTTACTAAATCTCGCTTTATAACTACGCGTTCTAAGGCAGCCCGACCTTGCTTCAAACAGTAAAGCGCTTCCCCTTGAATTATCATAAAACCTTTCCCTCCTTATTTCGTTTTTTCCTTTTCGGTAGTTACTCAGAGCCGGCTTCTTTTCCATCGCTGTCATCCAATAAGTCCTCTCCGCCTCTCTGACCTTCCGCTTAATGCTCCTTGTTGCCATATCGCCCGCACTGCCAGCCGTATATTTACTGGTGAGCCTCCTAGTTCTTTTTCTCCACTGCGTGTCAACGCTTTTTCTATACAAATACCTGAAAACCTTCTCTGCCCATCTACTCTCCTTCATTTTCCTCAGCCTCTCTTCGAATCTCATTTTGCTCTGCGCTTCCCTCACTTCAAAGCCTGTCCATCCCATATCACCCTTTACCGCCTCATTTGTCGTCTTCCCGTGAGCGCCCAACGCGAGGCGGCCCACCGTCCTTTGATTTACATCCATTCCTGATTGCACCTCTGACTTCATGCACACCACTGAGTTCCCAAATGTAAGCCCCGGAACCATCACACCCTTCCACAGCCCTCGAAGCACCTCGTACCTATTGTATCCCCATAAAGCTCTGTGCTTCATAATTGCAGCATTCCTCTTTCCCTTTGCTACCGATGCTTTCTCTTGTACCTCCATATATCTATCCCCCTCATTTACCCATACTCCGAGGTACTTGTACTCGCTTACCCTCGGTATTTTTTGGCCCTGTATTAATACCGTATGGTCTCCGTGATCATTGAATACCATCAATCCACATTTTGTTGCACTAAATCCTAGTCCTAGAGCCTCACACTCCCTTCCGCATATATCTGCCAGTCGCTGTATATCATCTTGACTGTCCGCAAATAAGACAATATCATCAGCATAAAATAGACCTGGAAGCTTCTGCTCAACCATCGCTCCGACCTGTTTGTGCGACACAGCGCCCCCTGGCCGATCTTGGGAGGCCTATGGGTGCCGTGCCTTCGTCGTACTCGAAAGCAGGCATGCAGCCCTGCTGCACTGTGACCTGTCACAAAAGTTTAAAAATGACGAAGAGCCGAAAACTGCCCGTCAAGTTCTACCGTTTCCAATGCAAGCAGTGCCAGCAGCAGAGGCGTCAAGAGTGGATTATGGCAGTTCGCCGCGATGCTTTCGCGGTCTTGTCACCTTGAAGCAATTTTTGTCGTACACAGTATTACGAACTGTTAACGGAGAGAAACGCGATGATCGTGCTCATTTGAAAGGGAAGTGCGTTTGTGAACCGAAGCTCCAACAAATACTGGTAAATTTGTCGGAGCACTGTAAACGCTGCAACTGCCGACCAATTTTGAATCAGACAAAATTCTTATCACGATCCAGTGATAGATTAGAGAGGGAGATCCTCGAAGCGTTTTACATTGCGCGTGCCGGAGACAATTGCATCAGCTGCGCGTCAGTAGCACTCCAAGAAAAAGAGATTACCTTTATGTCGCGATAGAGCCTGAGCATGTGATGATGCGACGTGTGGTTTTTACATGTATAAGTATCAGTGTTTCCTGAAATAAACTTCAGTTGATAGTTTGCGCTTGTCTGTTTAAGTGTTCCTTTCTTGTCCTCGTGTACGTTGCGCAACGTTAAATTTACCAGTATGCTTCACCAACTCGCCCACATCAAGCTCCTTCTGCTCCAACAAATAGACAGCCGCTGTTCGGTTTGAGATTGCGCGCTGGCTTTCCGAGTCAACCATTTGTAATGTGGCAGCAGCGGAGCATGTGGGATTAATACACCACAGTTTAAATAACGTACCGTGAGTACTAAGTGTTTAATTCAGCTGATTGCGGTACATTTCCCGTCGCGGCTCCCTGTAAACAGAATTAAGCTGCATGTTTGCATTGAGCGTTTATATTGGCCTTGCATGCGACACGCCGTGATTGCTTAGCAGGCTGAAGTGTTGGGCTGCTAAGATCGTGGTCATGGGTTCGATTCACGCATACGGCAGCTGCATTTCAATGGGAGCGAAATGTAGTAACACCGGCGTACTTAGATTTACGTACACGTTCAAGAACCCCAGGTGGCCGAAATTAATCCGAAGTCCCCCAGCAGGCGTGCCTAGTAATAATGTCATGCGTTCGGCGCGTAATATATAGCCTTGCATGCGCGTGAGCCGCGGGCAATATACAGCTGCCGCTTTGGAAACGAACTGAAAAAAGAAACAAGGCGGCAATTAAATTTTCGATGGTTTCGCGAATTCAGATGCGCTTATCATCGGGCACAAATCGCGGCATAATCATAAACATGCGCGATCCCAGTGGGTATTGTATAGTATGATGCTGCCCAAGCGAGCTGTCGAAACAACCAAAGCGACATTCGAATAAACGAACACGGTGCGTGATCAGGCGTCGATATTATTCGAAATGAAACATGCATGGTCGAAGTGGGCATGAAATATATATATATATATATATATATATATATATATATATATATATAGGCAGGCATCGTGGTGGAGTGGCCGTAGCGTTGCAAGTAGTCAAGTAGATCCTCCGTGAGAAGTCACAACGTTGTTTATTTCGACGTTTCAGCCAGAGTCTGGCCTTCATCAGGATGAAGGCCAGACTCTGGCTGAAACGTCGAAATAAACAACGTTGTGACTTCTCACGGAGGATCTACTTGACTATATATATATATATATATATATATATATATATATATATAAACAACGTTGTGACTTCTCACGGAGGATCTACTTGACTATATATATATATATATATATATATATATATATATATATATATATATATATATATATATATATAGTCAAGTAGATCCTCCGTGAGAAGTCACAACGTTGTTTATTTCGACGTTTCAGCCAGAGTCTGGCCTTCATCCTGATGAAGGCCAGACTTCACGTTGGACTTCACTTCAGGAAGTCACGTTGGCCCCGGTAGAATAAGGAACAAGAGAGAGTACGACGCACGTTGGTTTTTGCGGTATGTTTATATATATATATATATATATATATATATATATTTGCGCGTATCATTATGATGTCAAAGGGAGCTCTAAAAAAATCCAGTGTGACATTAAACTTGCGATCCGACGTTGTCATCATTCGATGCAAACCTCGGCAAAAGTGAAAATCCCACGAAGCTGAACACTGCGGATTGCAATGCAGCCAGTGACTAAACAGGGCAGATGTAAATTCATGCTCTTCACACTGAGCTCATAATAAATTTAAAGCCGCACGACAAACTTGGCATCCAAGCAATCGAAAAGTTATCAATAGAAAATGCACGCGAAAGCGTGGTGGATGTTTGCTGACAGCTCCGAGTAGACACGACTGCCGCAACGCATGTGCGTTTTACCGGTAACATAATTACAGAACTCGCGCAGTCACCTCCCTATTCATGTCAAAAAAAAAAAAAAAAAAAGTGCCCCTCCAGCATCAGCACGCACGCAGCGCTTGTACAAACAGCATCGTCCTTGACAACCTGCTCGGTCCCGAAAAGGTGGTCGATCAACCGCCCTCCTATTCGCAACTTCCAGGTACCGTGGCGCCCCCGAGTGGTGGCCGCCGGAAGCTCTGTTGAGATTATTGAAATGTTGGACCCGCTTGAGTCAGCGAATGTTGCCACTTGTTTTGTCTCGTTTGGGGTCGTTTTGCGACGGTGTGCACGGTCTCGATACGTGACACTTTCGGTTCCTCAATGTCAACGGAAAATAAAAGAAAAAGGCAACTGATTTTACTGCGGGCCTCGGTGCTCACAGCGTACAGCGGGAGGCAAAGCAAAAGCCTCCCCTTCAGATTAGCGCCTCGAAAAGCCGTGAGTGGTTAAGCGGGTTAAACTTCGCAAGCAAATAAGCAAGGCCCATGAATGTATGCAGAATCCCATTTTGTGTTTGAGTATATGTCTACTACCTCATATCACCTTTCTCGCGCTTCGTTCCTCCGCTCGACACAGTCGCTGTGCAGACAGTACCAGAACTGATAAGGAATGCGTTCCGCCTCTAGAATATAATGAAAAGTCCGCTTTCAAAGCGTCCATTGCACCATTCCACGTCTGAAGTGGCTGTGAAGTGCCTCCGTGACCTTCACATCTCCAGCTCTTTTTGTTCTGTATTATTTGCTGATGGCGCTGTTTTTTCGTCCCTGTCCCGTACGATGTTACTTATTGCACTTCTCATAAACACCGGAAGCGTAGGATGATAACAGAAACGTCCCTTCTTAAAGGGGTCATGAACCACTTTTCCAAGTAATGATCTAATGGCCTCAGTATCGGAGTGTACTGCCTCCCGAATCGATTGCCGCAAAAATTTCTCGAATCCGTCAAGAATCAGCGGAGTTACGGGGGTTTGGCGCACGCTCCCAGCGCTTTCTCTCTTTTCTCGTGCCGACGAGCGCACTGGAAGCTAGACAGGGAGGGATGGCATGGGGGAAAGAAGTTACGCCAGCGCGCGTCATGAAACGCGATCGCTCTCCCGCTGTGATTCGCTTGCGCGAATGCGGCGCCGGCAAGTGGCGGCATTCCGCGGCAAGAAGCGCATCTGATCCGAACGCCGCTCTCGATTTACGTCGGCTATCGGCCAATAAGCATGCTATGTCTTTGCGACGTACAGCGGACAGACGCCCCGCCCACCGACGAGAGTGAGAACCGGCCTCTGTTTGAAAAGAGGGTGCCTGGGGAAACGGCAACTTCGCGCTCCGCTTGTGGCCATTACGCGGCGCGCACGACTGTAATATTTGGCAGAGCAGTTCATAGCCGTGTCAGCTTTCCGCAGGATGTGTTTTTTCAATCAGCCCAAGGGGTGCTTCATGACCCCTTTAAACGTGAAAATTGCGTCTTGCGCTGGTTTCATTCGCTGCTCGTCGACCTATTGTGGCATTGCGCTGTTTTTTTTTCTCTTTTTTACCAAGAAAGCGCAATAAAATCGTATTTCCGATAATCGCACATGCCTCAAGTGGTTCTTGTGCTTCGGTCTCGAAGGGCAACACATTTTTTTTTCGTTTACTTACATTACTTCGTGCTTTGAAGGGAGCTGAGCTAGCTACGCGGCAGAATGCAATGCAAGCAAAAATGAGAGAAAGCATGTCTCCGAGAATGTCTCTGATATTACTGAGACATCCTTACTGAGTCTCCTACTACCATATCGTGCTAACAACACAGCGGGGGTTGCAACGCGCGATTAAGCGCCGCAAGCAACGCGACTAGCGTGTTTGCTTTATTTACAATTGTGTGCATATTTATCTTCCTAATGAGGTTCCAATCGCGTACTCGACATTCGTTTACTTATTATAATATGTCACCGCAACCCTGCTTTCACTAAAACATAAATCGGAGTGCAGCCGAAGCGCAAAGAACTGAACTCTTCGCCAAACATGTACGTTCCTAAATCGTCTGCAGCGGGCCGATAATCTCAACGACCGCCATATTGGATGTACAGTCGCGCCACCTAGAGGCCGTGAAAGTTGCGAATGGTGAGATTCCCACCGTGAAAACGTCTTTTCCATCTCTGGGATCTTTCTAAACCTTCAGAGCAAGCGACACGTGAAGCTGCACGTGCACGGCGAGCAGAGAACAGCGCGTGCAGTGCGCGTGAACGTGCTGAGACAGCGCTGTCAAAAGGCAGGCGCGGGGAGAGGAGCGCCCGGTTTTTGCGAGAAAGGCGGCGAAGGATGGATGGATGGATGCTATGAGCGTCCCCTTTATAACGGGGCGGTGACATGTCTGCCAGCAGGCTCGAAGAAAAAAAGAAAAAAGAAAGCTTCCTTGTTTCATGTTGGCCTAATACCTTATTTACATTGATTAAATCTATGTTATTATACCAAAAAAAATATATAAATTCACGGTCTATCTCTCTGCCTCTTAAGGCAGAATGACCTTATTTTTCCCCCATTATTTATTTTTGTTCTTTATCTCTACTTTTCTGCCACCAATACTCTAACCGTCTCTTACTTATTTCTATCGCGGACGTGTTCAGCTTTCCATTGTTGTCCCTAAAACCCAAGGCTTCATGTAGACTCGTGCCCACACGTATACCTGGGTGAATATCGCCACATTCAATCAGTACATGTTCCATCGTTTCCTTAGTTCCCCCGCAGCATGTACATTGTTCTTCTTCGTTACTGAATCTCGCTTTATACCTACGCGTTCTAAGGCAGCCCGACCTTGCTTCAAACAGTAAAGCGCTTCCCCTTGAATTATCATAAAACCTTTCCCTCCTTATTTCGTTTTTTCCCTTTCGGTAGTTACTCAGAGCCGGCTTCTTTTCCATCGCTGCCATCGCTGCGAAACGCGCGCGGCGCTGCGCCCCCTGGCCGAGCTTGGGAGGCCTCTTGAGCGAGTGCAGGCCGGCAGAGAACTCGTGCAGCACTACGCTTGCACCTTGACAAAAGATGGAACCGGTGCAGAGGGCGCGCGCGGCACCAGCAAAACGAGGACGGTGCTGCACCCGTTGAACTGGTGCCGCCGGTGCAGCCAAATCGAAGAGACATTTAGCTTCGGCACACGACAGTGCAGGCTCGTAATTGACACTTCCAGTTTACGGGTTTGACAAAATGATTTCCGCCAGAGATATAAGCGCCGATATTCGGTAGAATTTGTCAGTGCTGTCTGCAAAGATTTCCTTTATGTTACGCCTGCGAAATCGCGCAGCCGCCACGTAAGCGGATGGTGGAAAGTACGGTAAAATCGGTCCACTTATTGACTACTTCGGTAAAGAATCGACAGTTTCATTTAGGAACAACCCTTGATGTCCAGGCAACCAAAGTTATCGAACTTTTCTCAAATGCGCGGGTACTAGTGCACGAAACGCCTTTAATACGTGGTAGTCAGCACCAGCAGAAAGTGCAGCACAGAGAGATAGAGAATCTACGATTATAACGGCAGATGTAATTGCAGAGTTTAACTTGTGTAATGCGAGCACCACTGCCAGAAATTGAGCCACAAAACGGCTATGAAATCAGGTAGTCGAAGGAAGTAAGACCAATCCAAATTCGGGCTAAATATTGCCGCGAGTCTTATATTTCATGAGTTGAAGCTTCACCCACAAAGACTGTGGGCAACGCGCTGCGCAGGCCTCGCCGTGATGTGTAGGAAGCTTCGCGATTGTTTTGGAACAATCTGTTAAGATTGCGCGTCGCACGAGAATGTTCCAGCTTTGTCGAGAGATAACGCCGCCAACAGCGATATCGCTGGAAAGTTCGATAGAGCCTGTATAAAAGCCGACGCGCTTGACTACTTGTCAGTTGATCGACGGTCGACGCTCTGTTCGCCGCTATCAGCGTATTGCTGTAGTTTGACTTTCAGTTTCCCGGCCACAAGTTCGGCCAAATAAACAGTTTCATCTCGTACGTGCTAACTGCTGTCTTCGTCGACGTCACGACCACGTGACAATATACCAACACGTGACTTTTCGTCACCCTGTGATGTATCTGTAGCAATAATAACGTTTGTTCTAATGCCCTGCAGGTGTTCTTGTAATAAACCATCTAAAGTATGATGGGGGAGTAATTTTGCATTATTAGGAAAAGTATCGTTGAACTGAATATCCGCAGGGTATGAATTATCCCGAGTCGGGGTTATATCGCAGAGTACGTTCAGAGGGTCAAGTAAACGTTGTACAAATTTAATTTGTGGGATGTGAAATCGCGACCATCTAGCACCAAAAAAATAATTCCGGAGTGGAAATGAAAGCTGTTTCTGATTAGCAGTGACTCGTAAGTCTTAAAGGGACCGACAACTGGACAGAACGTGTGATTAGATCCTGGTAGAAATGAAAAGACAGTGAAATATAGTGACAGATTCTAGCATCCTTTTCGCGTTGTGAGTAGGATTTATAACTTTAATTCGTGCTTAAAAGTAACAAAAACCGGTATGTCGCGCAGCCTAACGGAAGAGCCTTGAAGCAGGATTATGAAGACGGTCACTTTTCTGTACGTAGTCTGATGCTATTATGCGCGCCATAATTGGTCCTCAAAGTTAGAGTATGTATATTATTATCTATTCCCACTCTGTTCTGTGTTGCCTACGAGGTAAAAGGAGTTGCACGGTGAGAAGCGGCGCTGCCTTCGCGGCTGCCAGTGGGGCATGTAGAGCAGAGGTGCATGCCCACGGAGTGCCCGCATGCGCAGTAAACCGCCGCGCTCGAACACGAACAGCTCTCGCGCTCACTGTTTCATGTGTTGTTAAGTGTGTAAAAGACTTCATATTCGCCGCAGGTAGAAAAATCCCGATTAAAAATGTTTCCCGGCGTCTTCCACGTTACCATTCCGTGGCTAGACACTCAGACCAGTTAGCCTTTCAATGCGCTAAAGAAAACAGGTGCCCTAAAAATTGGTTGTCAGTCCCTTTAAGAATGTCTGAACAGTTAAAAGGCGAAACCGGCATGAAAGAGAAGGAACCCTCGATTCTAGATACAATCTCGTAAACTGTTGCGCGTGAAAGACGTAGACAGGGAACACAAAAAAACACACACGGAGCACACACTGTCAACAAATTTTATTAGCAGAGCGACGTGATTATAGCGAACTAGAATATACTCTAATGGCACGACCGGCAGGCCGCGCCTCCTCTCTCGGCGGTTCGAAACGCCACGGACCGCCGCTAGGATTTCTCGTGGCGCCACTGCGCCTTTTCCTAGGCGCGGCGGAGCGGCCGCGCAGTACGTATGACTCAGCACAGTAGTTCCTTACAGCGCCGCTGCCTGAATCTCGCAGATCGCTTCATCGGCGGCTACAATTTGATTACTTTAAAAGTACCGGAGTGTTCTGTTGCATTTTCTCGCACGGACCATAGTGGAACAGCTGTCTGTATCTTGTCGGGTTTGGTTGAAATTTTATATAATCTAACTTTCTCAACATCGATAACAGAAATTTCATGTTTTGTTGCCTTTACCGATCCCTTTCTTCTGGTTCAGATTTTTATGCTTCTCGCGAATAAATAACGGCAAGGTTATCTTCAGATAACAAAAAAAAATGATAAGCATGGGTTATATACATAAATTAATGATGGACTCATCCCTGAACTCTGTGAGTTATTCATCTTGTTTTCATGCTTTTAACTGTGAATGTCTTATTAATACCCCTGCTTGCTCTGTTCTTGGCGGCTCCAGCACTGTAATCGATCATGCATTGTCTAATCTTTTGTTGTCCATCTCACGTTGGAGTCTTGACAAATTGACATTACTGACCACTTCCCCGCCATTGTGCGCCCTACATATCTGCCCAGTATTCTTATTCCAGCTCTCACACTCTGGTTTCTATAACAAATCACTTAGAAGCTGTATCTAATGCTGACTAGTTCACCAGTGATCCGCAGGTACCCTTCTCGCGAGTTCTAATAATGTTGCTATCGCATTATCACTCCTGGTCACATCCGTCTATTCCTCATCTCCTTATTTCTCTTCAGCGCGCCCATTTCTCACTTGTCGCTTTCTGGCACACATTTCTTGTGGACATCAAAACACTTATAATTCACGAATTCGAGAAACCTAAAAGCATAGACGTCCGAAGGATTTTTTCGTGGGGGGTGCAAGCCCGTGTTGGATTGGGGTGGGGGAGGGGAAGCGCTGGTGGGACTTGCAGGGGGGGGGGGGGGGGCAAGTGCCCCTTTTGCACCCCACTGACGACGCCATTGGCTAAAAAAATTCTTTCGTCCAATACTAATGTGTAGCCCATATATTCATTACTATACTTTCAGTGTCCTATAATTTACTCTAGTCTGATTTAGCCTGTTTGTTTTGTAAAATTTTATGTTGTTGTTTACAATCCTTGTCACGGAAATGTCCCTTCCCGTATATGTATGCCACATGATCTATACTGTTATTTTATGCGTCATTCATATGCACTTCCAAGTTATTTTAAATGCGAAGCATTTCTTAGCGAACCTCAGGCACTTTGGGCGTTTCTATCTACGTATCTATCTATCTATCTATCTAGCCGCCTACGTCTGGGCGCTCTCCTGGTCGTCTCCGTAACTTGTAATGCACCAGAATTGGCACAGCAGGGGATCAGCGTATGACGAACACGATTCACTGGTCATGACATGAATAACGCAAAATACCTGTCGCGTACGTCATGAAACCCTTTCTCTCAGTCACGTGTGGCAAATACCCGCATACCAGAGTTCATGTTATGCGGGTATGTGCCACAGGTGATACAAAGTCTCAACCAACACAGTAACCGCGAACACACACATTGACACGGAAGGAAAGGGATAATAATAATAATTGTTGGGGTTTTCTGTCCCAAAACCACACTATGATTATGACAGACGCCGCAGCGAGGGGCTTCGGAAATTTTGACCATCTGGTATTCTTTAACGGCCACCGAGATCGCGCAGTACACGGGCATCTAGCATTTTGCCTCCATCGAAATGCTACCGCCGCGGCCGGGATCGAACCCGCGACCTTCGTGTCAGCAGCCGAGCACCGTAACCGCTACACCACCACAGCGGACGCAAGGATAGTGAGAAAGCTGAAGACAGAAGACCCCTAGAAGACGCTCAAGTACCATGCACTCGTTCACGTGGTCCGCAACGTGGACCACGTGGTATACGCAAAAACGGGCTTAATGCTTCCTACAATAAATTTGCCGAGAGAACCAGGCCTCTCAACATTACCGGTGACTTCAACATTGATTTATCAAGACCCAACAACGCCTGGTCTTTATATTGCGTGAAAGAAGGCTTGAATATGGATAGGGCATCAAAAAACCTCGCTGCCACGTCCAGGACAGGAAGCATCATAGATCATTTCATCGTAAGAGGCATCCAGGATTTTCACCAGCTGTGTTATACCTCGCACTTCACTACACTTAGACCCCTCGTAGCCGCGATCACGAACGGATCCGATTAAGAAGTCCGGTCCAGCTGCTGGTGCTCACTGATCACGGTGATGACGACCTTGTTCAAGAACTGTCAAGAACCCCTTCTACACATACAAACGGTTTCGTGAAACGCGCGTGCGTTCTCCGTCATAACGGACAAGTATAAGCATAACAACTGTAACGCAACTGTAACAACTGCAACTGTGACTGTGACGTACGTGCAGTGCGCCTGCGCGTGACACTCGGCTGTGTCAGGGAAACTTTCCTGAATGAAGCTTAGTTGCGAGTAACGCCTGTCCTGTGCATGTGGTTCATCTTTGTGCTGTTCGGATTCGCGCTATCCAGTATTGAAGAATATAAGCACTACATGTCCGCTTACCGCGTCTGGTGTTGGTAACACCCATGTTGCTGTTAGCATCGTTACGCAACTGTGAACAACTAGGTATATAATACATATGCGACTATTCAACATATGAGTGTGCGTATACCACTTACACATTTCTGTAGCGTCATTCCGTAACGTTTCACTCAATGTAAAAAATTACGCGACAGTCACCATCCCGCGCATGCTTCGCATACCATCGATTTCCACGGTACGTGGGATCTGCCGAATTTTTTGTACTTCATGTCATTTGCACTGTTTATAAATCTCCACTATCGCGAACGCTTTCTGTATCTTTATTATTTGCAGATTTTATATTCCTTATTTGTATTATTCATGCCAAAAACCAGCTATTGTTCTTTCTACTCGGCGTACATGAACTGCTGTAGCATAGTTTTTATGTATAGTTTGAAAATAATGTTCCATTCCAGTCTTTGACATAAAGAGCTGTCCGTTTTTATTTCCGATCTGAGCACTGCGTCCTCTACCATGAACTCTAAGCCTGCACCACAACTATAATGAAATAGGCCTTATGCACATAATGAGCGACCGCTGTGTAACGAATGTTCAGAGCGCGTGCGGTAAATATGAAAAAAAAGTGCACTTGGCCAAAATTAAGCCGCTGAGCCATGCAGTGAGCAAGCTGGCTGTTTTATGTTTGCGAGAACCAGAAAGCAAACACACGCGTTAGAATTACGCGCAGCTACAACTCTAAAGGGGCCCGCGACGGTCCGTCAACGCAGCCAAAGCTGCTAGGAAATGTAGCAGTGGCGCCATCTCACGGCATCCGTGTAAAAAGAGGACGCGGGAGCCCCGCCGGTCGTGCCACTAGAGTAATTCTAGTTCACTATAGACCAGGGCTTAAAGTCTCCCTTCATTGGAGGGGGGGCCCTCATAAGGCGGCAATATATATATATATATATATATATATATATATATATATCGAAGATCGGTCAAGATCTACTTTCGCGGTCGTATTATCCAATTTTGGGCAAAAATGTGATCGTATTAAACGCATGCAAATGCATTATTTCCAAGGGATGTCGGCCGGGAATAAAAATAAAAACGTATTATGCAGAATCGTATCAACGAGATTTGACTGTATATGTATATTGTAGCGAAGAGGAATGCCCAGCGCTGCAGCCACATCGCCAGCTCTGCTCGAGGCACGAGCTGGAGCTGCCCAGCCTGTGGTCTTGCTGAAACGCTGCCTGCCCTGCTCGGACGCTCCCAGCCCAGTGTTTTCATTATAATATATATATATATATATATATATATATATATATATATATATATATATATATATATATATATATATATATATATATATATGCTATAGATTAAGCGTTAAGAGAGGTGTTTGCGATGATCACAATGCAGAGAAGCCAACTGTCTCTAGAACTGAACAAATGCTAATTAATGCTATACAAATACATATATTATTCCGAATGTATTTCGGTCATTTATTCAACGTGTCAATTCAATCAAGCAATAAATGAAATTATTATATGTGAGCTCAAAGTAACATTACTTGACTCACGGGATTCAGAACCTCAGGCACGACAATGCTACATTTTATTTTCATGACCACTTGCCTATTAAAGTATGCAAAATACACGCATCTTTGCAGTTACTGCAGACGTGTCATGCACAACTAAAAGAATGAAAATTGAGTGGCAAACTAAACATATCAAGGTGAGCAATTACTGATTCACGAGCAGGTAGCTTCATACTCAAGTGCCTCGTGGAACAGTATGCTGTGACAATTACGTTCTGTCGAACAGGGTGGTGACCCGTGGTGGTGGTGGTAAACTTTATTCACTCGGTTGTCAGGAGAGAGTTGGGGACGGCTTTAAGGGCCGGCCCCTTACAAAATCTAGGAGAAGTCTAGTCCGGGACCCCTGTGGCTTCTGCTGCAGCACGCGCTCGGGCCACTAGGGCACGCTGGTCCTCTAGGGTCGAGCAACCGAGCAGGGCAGCCTCCCAGCTCTCTCGAGTACGGGAGGAAGGGGAGGGAAGTGGCGGGACCACCGGGTTTGACGGGAATGGCCACACCATGTTGAAAGGATCCGTGAACGGATGGTCACAGTGCGGGCACTCCCCAGAGAATGCCGGATTGAAATGTTTGAGTATCGCCGGGCATAATACTGCACTGGTGTAGAGACGGAGGAGCCAGCGCTCGTCCTTATAGGGCAGGCCCGATGCCGGGGGTGGGAAGCGGAGATTGATAGATTTGTACATAGCGGTGATTTCTCTGAAAGAGGTAGCCGGATTGGGTTCTGGAACATGAGGCGATCGAGGGCGAGGCAGGTTCCAGGATGCGTTGCCTGTGCTGTTCAGTGTCTCAGTGAATTGCATCCAGCAGTACGACGATACCTGTTTTCTTCTGTTTTTCTGACACCCCGTGAACCAAACATTCACGATTAAATCATGATTCGGAAAATTGAACAGTATAATTTCCCCGCACAAAGCACTACTGCCAAAAAGTTCCACTGCAGCCCTTTACAAATGGGTGCCGCAGTGCCACCGTCGTACTGCCGAGGGGAGGCCGGGCCCCTCCTTGACAAATGGAGAGGGGGCCGGGCCCCCCCGGGCACCCCCTGACTTTAAGCCCTGCTATAGACGTGACCCAATGCACATGACAACATTGTCTTTCACGCGCAACAGTTTACGGGAATGACAAACCAACAAGCCCAAGTCGACACCCCTCTCGATACAAGACATTCTTAGAAACCGTTTTAGGAAGACCAAGGCATAATCGCAGTGCTTCTCCTTCCAAAAGAACTTGAGGCCGGATCTTGTAGGCTGGAGCACCAGAGAAAAGTACGCAACCAAATTCCAAAATAGGGCAAACGTAGGTACAGTACATGTGATAGATCATTACTAGTGTGTCACCTTCTCATACCTTCCAGTGGCTTCCAAGTCACTGCGGCGTGATGGGCAATGAACACGCCGACAATGCTGCTCGATCAGCTCTTCAAGGCGACAGGCTCGAGACAATACCCCTATCAAGGACCGATGCTGGTAGCCAAATTCGTGTGGCCGCACAAGAAATCACTTCCTCCACTTGGAATACAGCAAGCAGACTGCACAACCACGACCACCACTGCCCGACCACTTTACGTCTTCAGACACCTACTGGACTACGCCGAAATGATGCCACTCTACCGTTTACAGTCGAAACCCGCGATAAGGAAATCCCGAGGGAACGAAATTCTCACCGCAACGAAATATTTTCGGAGCACCGGCGAACGCCCAGAGGAGTCAAGGCATTTCTTAACTCGCGACTACGAAAGATATTCATACCGCAATCCCTCACTAACGAAATTTTTGAAACACCAGTGCACAAATAATCTACTCTCGCAGCATTAAATACATTCGAAAACTGCTGAAACGCATTCATGCTACACTTAAATTGTGCAAAACTATCGCTACAGCGCACTTGAGGAGCAGCCGCCATCATTGTTTACAAAAAAACAAAGCTCGCAACGCTCGCCACAATGATGATGATGATGGCTTGCCGAAACACACTCGTTATCCCGGACATCCCGGACTACGCCAGGGGTGCAATCGCGGAACGATGCTATTTCCGATTCTATGCCATATTCTATGCTATTCTTATCATCCACCACTCGCGGCTGGCTGATCGCGTTGATAACGCGGACGGACCGTCGTTCTGACCAATGGCCAAGCGCGAAATGCACGAAAAGCATTGGAATAAAAAATAGAATCGTTCCGCGATAGCACCCCAGATCCACATTCCTCATGGAGTTTCGTTCGTTGGCTTGGCTCTGTGCTTGGCTTTGTCGGCTTTGCGCGCACATGGTCGCGTGTGCGGAGCCATTTGTGGAGCGTCTGCTTGGTCGCTTGGCGCAACGTGAACTGTGTGTTGAGATTGCTTCGTCCGATTTCGCTGCCTGCGAAGATGCCGCCTCCAATGAAAAAGCGGAAGTTCATCACGCTGGAAGATAAGGTTGCAATCATCAGTGAGGTAGAAAAGGGCAGGAAAAAAATGAACATCGCCGAACATTTCGGCGTTGCGTGCAGCTGGCTGTCCACGATTCTGCGCTGATCCGCGCTGATCCAGCAGAGCCGGAAGAAGGTTCGACTGATCGAGAGGCATGATATTGCTGCATGTTAAGGCCCCCCCAAAGAAAACTTACTGACTTTCTGAAATGAAATGTGTTTTTTTTTTTTGTAAATTCCATGTCTTTTCTGCCGCATTCTCGCGCCAACGAAATTCCCGCAAGAGCACAATGCTGTGCTTTCCCCGCCGATTTCGTTATTGCGGGTTTCAACTGTATGTCTAAGAGTGGCTTTCGCGACGTCATTATCCTTTCAAATCGAAATGACTGACAACCCTTTTTGTGACAACTTTGCTAGCGAGGAGACACTACAGCACATCTGCGACTGTCCTCTCTACAATGAGCAGAGAAAATCACTGGCAGTCGCTCTTGCTCGCATAGATCCCACACCGATGACGGCAGAAACCATTCTGGAATGTCGTCCTGAGAGGTCATCGCGGGTAAAGGTGACGAAGGCAGTGCTCAACTTCTTGAAAACATCAGACTTGCACAGGCGGTTATAGACTAACGACGTTATCATGACTGAGGTGTGTGACTTTGTGCGTGCGTGCCCTCCCTCTCTCTTTCTCTATCTTTATAGCTCCCGCATCCCTTCCCCCAGTGTAGGGTAGCATACCGGTCCTTCTAACTGGTTAACATTCCCGCCTTTCCTTTCTCTCCTGTTCCTTCCTTCATACCTATGTAGTAGTTGCTTAGCCTACGCAACATGCCAACAGCACGCGCACCTTTCCAGCTATAGATCCGCTGTGTGGTCGCCAGTTAAGAGTTCTATCATAAATTACCCAAAGGTATTTTTAATAGACTTTACCAGTGGTATGTCCTCATAATGATAACTCAGTGAGATGTGCACGGGGAATTGCAGTGGGAAAACAAGGGCACATTGACTCGGATTAAGTAAAAAGTGATCGCCATCGAGCCAGTTCTCCAGGCTACTGAGGTAAGTCTGAAGCCGTTCATATAAGGTCTGAATATTATCTGCCGTTGCAATTGAACGCGATATCGTCAGCATACACATAAGTTATTTCCTGGTGACGTGGAATGGTGCTTATTAGTGCATTAAACAGGCGGGGGAAGCAGTGAGCCTTGCGGTACTCCCCTCGTATGTGTGTGAGTAGTCGATGAAAAGCCGCCTTAAAAACAAGCTTTCTGCCCAGAAGAAATTTTCGAGCACACGCTATTATGTACATCGGAAAATTGAGGGATACAATCGATCTATTAAAATGCCATGTTCTACGGTATCATATGATTTAGCGATGTCTAAAATAACTAAAGCCGCATATTTGTTACGTAGGCGTGCTAATTGTATACGACTTTCTAAATCAAGTTTCGACCATAAGGTGAACTTTGTGAAGCTTACAAATGGAGTACATAATTAACCAGCTGCCAAGAAACCTCTCTGTTAAGCATATGTATATGTGAAAGGAATGTTTACCCAGTAGACACCTTAGCCCGGTAAACCGGATACGTGTCTGCCGAAAATGGAGGCTTAGTACGACCAGAGATGCTCCGAATGTTTGCACCGGCACTCGCCGTCTTGGCGGCGAGGAGAAACATAACGGAGAGGGGCTCTATTTGCCTTTCCTTTCCGCCTCCTAAAATCAGAGTGAGCCGTTGCCTCGGAGAAGCGACGAAGCGCGCGGCCCGAGAATTCCGCCGCGATTTCACGCATGGGAGAAGAGCGCGGCGAAGATGTGCAGCTCTCCGGAAGCAGAGCGGGCGCTCTACGTGACCCGCTTCGCGCTCCACTTCCTCGTCGCGGTCGTCGGCTGAGCCTGCCATCTGGGTCAGGAGCGGGCTGGCGGCCGTGTTGGGATGCGCCGCTTGTGCCACTAGCATGACGGTCACCGCCGCGTGTCTGCCGCTGCTGCTGGCGCTGGCCGCCGCTACAACACAGCCGCCGCCACCACTCCAGTTGCCCGATGTCAAGTTCAGCTGCCAAGGTCGAGAGACCGGTTACTATGCGGACGTTGAGCTGCGCTGCAGCGTCTTCCACTACTGCGGCGCGCAGGGTGACCGCTACTCCTTCGTGTGCCCGCCAAAGTCCACCTTCAACCAACGGCTTCTCATGTGCGACTACGAGGCTGGTGCACTGGAAATGTGCCCCCATTCGGAGAGTCTTTACAACATTAGCAAGACCACACCGCGACTGCGCAAGCCGGTGACCAGGCCGCCCAGAACGACGACGACTCCGCCGCCCAGCAGGACGCCATCGACCACTACCGCGGCTGTATTCGGCAAGCCGCGCAGCACCACTACCGCTCCGCCGACCGACGAAGAGGAGGAGTGGCTGGATGACGAAGGCAATGAGACGCAATGGCTCAGCAACGAGACACACTGGTCTCAGCCCATACAGCACCAGGAAGACGGCGGCTGGCAGCCCTCAGAACCGCTGTTCGATCGCGACGCGCTTTTCCATAACCTTCGCTCCCACGAGAGCGCAGTCACCTACGAGGAACCTCGCGGCGATGGTTCTGGAGCCAATTCATTTGTGGTGTATGACCCGAACGAGCTGGGCCGCCCGTTCTATTACCAGCCGGAGCCAGCCAACTACGAGCCGCCGAGGCCCCCATGGCAACCGATGGCCCAAGTGCTGCTGGGGCGACCAGCAGGTAATTACTACAAGACCCCCTCAGGATACTTCGAGTTCCGCCACAGGTCGTCGTCGAGCAGAAGGGCTCGCTCAACACGTGTAAAACGCCAGCTGCTGCTGTCGCGGCTTTTCAAGCGGCAGCCGCTGCGCCTTCCGCCTCCCAGGGAAGAAGAAAGTGGCTGGTTGCCCAGTATCCACTTCCCGCTCAGGGGATTCTTTCCACCCGATCCATCTTCGTGGCCTTCACTACAACTGCCACCAGCCAAAAGCCCAGCGCCCTTCCAGGCTGAACCCAGGCCCCACGGGCACGCGTTCAGCCGGCCCATGCCACGTCCGGATCATTTCCTCCAGCCGCGGGCACCATCGCCTCCATTCTCCCCTGAACTGCGACCATGGTCTCAGCTGGGCGTCTCGTATTTGTCGGACACAATGTTCGTGCCACCCCATGTGATACCAGGTCGGAGTACACCACCACATGTGATACCAGGTCGGAGCACGCCACCACATGTGATACCAGGTCGGAGCACGCCACCACACGTGATACCAGGTTGGAGCACGCCACCACATGTGATACCAGGTCGGAGCACGCCACCTATAGTGCCCCGACAGACGGCGTCACCTGTAATGGTGGCGGCACCCCGGCAGAAGGCCGCATCTCCACTGCTGCCACCACGTCAGACCGCGCCACCTCCCATGGTACCAATCAGACAAGCTGCCGCGCGGTTGCCCGTGAAGCGCCCGCCGCCAAGGAAAAAGAACAGTCGTAGACGCCGGCCCACGCCGCGCACCACAACAAGGTCACCGCCCGTTAAGGACAACCGCACGTTCAGTTGGTTCGGCGGGTGGACCACCAGTGCACCTCCTATGTCCGTGCCAGCGAAGCCTACGTTGGCCAGTCCCACACTGCCAAGACCTACGCAGATGTGGTCTCTGCCGAACAAGTCGTCTAACTCTTCCTCTAAATCGACTACTACAGCGACGCTGAAGCTCAGTGCAACAACGCCCTTCAGCTGGGAGCGGCTGCGCCCGACGACGTCCACCTCAACGCCTCGACCCGCTACCGTAGTGCGCGTCTTTAGCAACAAGATCGGTTCCTCAGTCATGGCGACAGCAGGTACACCGCGTACGACAACATCAACGACGCCATCTACCACAGCCGCAGACGTCAAGGAAAATGTTATTGGCAACGGCCGAGACCGGGGCTTTCCCTTCGAGTTTTTCACGGACGTTAACAAGCTGGTGGCGCGAACCACGCCGCAACCGCAGCCCGTGTACAAGCCACCCGCCAGCCGCGAACCCGTCACAGAAGTCGTAACAGCCATCTCCTTCAGTGAGTCCGCCCTGGCGGCGTGACGTGTGATCCGTAGGTACACAGTCGAGAGGTGCTCTTTTACGCCCAAGTCACTGCTAAGCAAATGGGCGGCAATAAGCACGACCAGGTTGACTGAACAAGCGGGTAAGGTAGCTACGTATGTGCCAGACAGCGAATGCTTCGCACAAATGCGTCGCTGGCCGAAGGTGCGACCGCCGAAGCGCATTCTAGACGTGGCATTCATGTCGAGAGGACCGGCGCCTGATGGAGGGACTCGACAACAACTTGAAGTATTCCACATCACCACGGGGCGAAAGGCGGACCATTGGGCATTCGCATCAGTGGCAAACAGTTGCAGGGACACTCAGGACGGCAGACGTCAGAATACAGCAGCCAATAAGAAAGAGGGCAACACGCTGTCATCAACACCACATACAAGGGACAAAAGTGAATGTGCATCGCTTAGCGGTTCCAGTGTCGGACAAGTGTCTTTTGAGATCTGGCAGACTTCAGAATACAGCAGCCAATAAGAGAGAGGGCAACACTGTCATCAACACCACATACAAGGGACGAAAGTGAATGTGCACCGCTTAGCGGTTCCAGTGCCGGACAAGTATCTTTTGAGATCTAACTCGGATCATGGCGCTTCCAACATTATAACTGTCCTGAACAGCCGTGGCTGGCACTTTATAAGTTGCTAGTTTTTCCACGATACCTTGTTTTACATTACTTTCGATCCTCATGGCATTACTGTTTTCTATGTTAATTTGTTCGTCTACATTATCCTCGCACATTTCCCCCACTTCCATCGGTGAGGCTCGATGTTACCTTCAGCTCAAAATGTGTACGCCGTCACACTATACTAACGGTAGTCGTGAATAGCTTCCTCTCGCTTAATGAAAGAGAGAGCAAAAAAAGGGGGGGGGGCGCAGAGAACAAACAGATGAAATACGCGGAGCAGAAGATTCGACTCAATTTTATGCTACATATGTACAATTGCAGGGGTTCAGAATGTTAATAACATAGGGTTCAAGAGTCAGAGCAGCGGTCCTTCATATGCATCCCACCGGCGACATCGGCTCAACGAAAATTTCCTGAAACTTGGTATGTTCAGCCTACGGCTCGCTCGGAGGACAATACATCATTTTTACCGATTAGAACCTACGTATGACCTAGTAGAAGCCGTCAAAATCTATGACGTCACCGCGTTTGGCGCGGGAATGTGGCGCGCCACCCGTATTTTCTTTTTGTGCGTTTTTCCGCTTACCAAGCGTCTTCTCGCGAAAACAATAGTGTTCTCAGTATTTTGAAATTGTGCTTTACTAATATCCGGAAAATTGGTTCTCCCTTTAGTGTCCATTTAAAGGGCCCAAAAACATATCTTTTTTTAAATACCGACAGTTTTGTTCAATACATCTATTCTGCGTACCGAAGAAAATTTAATATACTACTAATAGATACAAACTTAGGGTACAGAAGCATGCGTACTTGCGTTAGTTGATATATATGAGCAGAGAAAATTACATAAACATAGCTAGGAGATATGTTTCTCCCAAGCAGCGCACCACATACGAGAAAGACGGAAAACAAGCATACATGGAAGTAATATCGAACTGTGCATGGACATACCGCCACGCACAGTTATCCAAAGAAAGGGGCTTTATCATTAACTGCTACCGGACGGAATGCACTTAGTTCTGTGAGGAACGTGCCAAACATTATTGCAGCAGATTGTTAGGCTAGATAGACTACGCAATGCTAGACTGCAAATTGCGTCACTTTAGTTCGGCTCGTTTCCCGGAGTTGGGCTACAAGCGTAGGCGTGAGCAGAGTTCTCCATCAAGGGAGGGAAGGGGGGTCATGTTTCACTGTAGCGCTCCTTCCCCCTCCCCCCAATGGACGAGTCCGACAGAAAAGAGCCTTCGCAATGGATGCAAAAATGATAATGAAGCAATGACCTGCTGCTCACAGCAGCCTTCCTTTGGCCCCGGGTTTTACGGAGCCAAAGGTGGCAAGTAAACCGTTCTTGGAATGTAACATATCAGGGATGCTCGACCGCCATTGTTAAGAGCCTGGATGGTCATACTATACCGGCACATGAAAATTACATGGCAGGCACGACGCTTACTTGTCGCCTCCCTGGGATGAGTGGCGCCCCCCCCCCCCCTCTCCTGTGCGCACGCACGCCTATGGCTACAAGGTTACTATAATACAAAACTGAGTAAAAGTAAATTTCGTCAAATATTTCACTAAATATTTTGTATACCCTCGAAGCTGTTGCCCCTTTCGTCAGATATTCAGGGTGTCTACCAAGTTGACATTTCTAAGTTCCCTGAGTTTTCCAGGTTTTCCCTGAGTGTTATTGCTCAAATTCCCTGAGTGACACAGAACTTTGTTTTATGTCAATATGGGTAGACACCATGTCGCTCGATGATGTCACTCTCTAGTATGCCCGTTGAAAAATAAAAATGAGTTAATCCCATTTGAATAGTACAGAGTACAGTTAAATCTCAATATAGTGAAGTTGGTAAAAGCGGCACTTTACTTCATTATATCGAAACTTTGTTAAACTGAAATTCGACCTTTTATACAAGGCATAGTTACTGAAGGATTCACATTACACTGAAAATGCCACAAGAATGCGCGACTAATACGGCAACCTGAAAAACGTTTTTTCTCTTGCGTGAAAAAAAAATCAATTTTGCTGAGCCTGAGATGCAGCAATCACAAATATATGCCTTGCAGAGTTTCACATGTAAAGACGACACAAATGCAGGTTTAACACAATGTGCAATTGCACCTATTGTGCTGCCGCGGCTTGTCATCAAAACCTCGCGTGTTGCCCAGAGCAGTGCGACACCGATGATATCATTTTGCCCAGCCGTACCATTTGCTCTACACGAACGCGCAACTCCGAAAACCGTCGCACGTTAGAAAAAAAACATGGCTGACGTAGAAAGGCTGACGCCACGGCCTCCGCAATGCATTTTAGGGGGGTCATGCAGATTTACAACAGCCCAGAGAAGGAGGAGGAGAAGAAAAACGGAAAGACAGGGAGGTTAGCCAGTTCTCAGACCGGCTGGCTACCCTGTGCAGGGGAAAGGGGAAGTGAAAGGTGATAGAAAAGAGAAATTCTCGGAGGATAAAGGCGGAGCCTAGTGACGTCAGCTCGCGAGGAGAATTATCCATAAATGTCCCCCACTCACACGGACTAGGCGCACGGAGGGGGAGACAAGTGTTACCAGACTACTCTGGTGGCTTGTACCACCCGTTTGACGACCTGCTGACGACCAGCTGCGGATTGGATACCCATTGACGCTCTCTGCAGGGGGAGAGGTTCTTTGCAGTACGTTCCACATGGGTTTCCTTAGCGCATGCGTGGCCGTCGCCTAGCAACGGAGACACGCGCCTTGCGAGCGCGGCCAGATGTTCTCTGGCGCGGCCAAGCACAGGCACGTCGGGTGTATGGTAGTGCGGTAGTACGGTCCCTAGAATATACTGAGCGTAGGGGTAGTGCCGCTTTGCCGCTGCTGCGACTACGCTCAGCACTTGTTGAGGGCAGATTCCGTGCCACTTTTCCTGCGGCGCGGGTCACTGTGGAGCCTGCAGTGGCGACAGCACCTGAAGAAGATGTAAGGCACCTGCGGGACTTGTTAGTAGCGACTGACATTTGCGTGCGGTAGATATTGCCGTACTTATGGCGTTTACCGTACGGAGGTGCTAAGATGCCCCAATGAAATGGCCTGTACTGAAGTACAATAAAAACTCAGGGTCCCTTATGCATTTGCCTGAGACGACTGGAAGGTGAAAGCCATCAAGATGATGTTCTAGATGAATTACCAACCCGTTCGAACGCTCACGTTAATAGGCCTAGTTGCTGCATAACTTAGCAGGTAAGAACTTCAGCACAAACGAGGACGAATTACAAAGAGATGAGACGAGTCCTGGCGCAGTGCGCGTGTTCCGTCCTATTAGCGCTGAAGTTTTCACCTTTAAAATGTACTGAAGTAACATCTGCATCAGATGGAATGAAGTAGCACAAGCACAGACCCTTAATATTTTCATGAAGCTAGATGCATGGGTCGCGGGCCGCTGCGGATGCCTGCGTGAAGCGCATATAATCGCCCATCGAGCTGCACGCCCAATACTTCTTTCAAATGTGCCCGCGTGGGAGCCTTCGTCCCCAAGTTTTCATATTATTCTAAGCTTGATTTCGGCTGTTGTAGAGCGACATTTTTATTTGGGTCCTTATAGCCGTCGGCGTGCGGCGTCTGCTAGCGCGCGCGGCCCATATTTTCAAAGGCCAGGCGTTTGCGTGAGGCGGGTGCCAGTGAAGTCGAAAGAACAGGGAAAAAATCTAGAGACTTTAGGTGCCAGCGCGCGCTGCCCATGGTTGCCAGGTGTGACCACGCATGCGCAAAGGAGATCCATGTGGAACGTACTGCAAATAATCTTTCCCCTCTGCAGGTCCAAGTGGAACATTGTGGCCAAACAAGAGCCCGAAATCCAACCACAGTGAAACCTCGGTGATACGAATCTCACGGGACCACCAAAAATATTCGTCATCCGAAATACCGTATCACGAGAAAGCATGGAAAATTAGCATGCGACAAAAGAAAGCTGGCGTGCATCTTCATTTATTGTTTTTAAGGGCCACGGCAACATCAAGAAGAACCCTGAATGATTCTCAGTTAAGTTTTTAGATGTCTGCAATCATACCAGCACTCGTAAATATACGGCCCGTACGCGCGTATTTTATTAATGGACCAGGTGCGTTTGTGACCCGCGACAGGTCGATTCCACGAAAGATAAAAAGGTGTATACTTGATGTTTCCGATTTTCCTGATATTTCTGTATGGTCTGCACATATGACTGCATAGCCCGAAATTGCAATTTGTTTTGAAATAAAAATTTTTCAACACATGAAAATTCGACAAGTGTCGCCGGTCGACGACGACCATTTTACGAAGAGTGCGTTTTCGTAAATTCGCAACCATGCTGGCAGCTACTGAAGCTATATGTTACAAATATCTTTCTTTTTAGGGGAAGTAGAAGTAAAGAGGAAATAGCTCTTATCATTTCATGGAATTCTGAGCAAATTATGTATTTTTTAAAAATTCACGAAAAACGCTGCGTTTGTGAAAATCAGTCAAACTTGGGACGCAATGGCTACTTCTGTGAACATCTTAGCTTGTTCATATTTGCAGTATGAATAGGCCTTTGTGTGAATAATGAACCTCTGCATTTGTTTTTCTCTAATAATATTCAATGTAATAAATTTTCATGCTCGAAACACCAAAAAGACAAAAGTGCTCCTCGATTCAAAAATGTGTAATAAAAAAACCCGAATCTCAATTTTGTTCAAAGTACCCCAAAATGTTCTCAAAGGACGGCAAAATGATATATTATTGGCATGAAACATCTGCTCGGTGAAGTTGAAAAACTGAAGTTGAATACTGACGACTCTTCTAGCGACAGAGTACGCGCGAATAACTGCTGGGTGCTCATATCACGGCCGATCTGTTCGAATTGTTTAAGGCACCGTAGAAGGATGCGAAGTAGAAAGATGAGACACCGAAAATACAACTATCCGCTGAAATAATTGCTCAGAGACGACATCTACTCGATGTAATCGCACACTGAGATTTCATTTACCGAGTTCCCGTAAAATTTTCCAATTTTGGGTCAGTATCCCTTTAACCGTCGCGAAAACGTGTCTTGTAAACATTGCAAAGCATTGGTGATGTTTTTCGAGAAAGTTTTTTTTCAATAAATTGTAGAAACATGAGTACTGTTTTTCTAGAACGTTTTTGTATCTCGAGTAAGTACGCTTCTTTGTGCACTATAAAGGCTTTTACAAACGTGTTGGGTTGTTCTTGGTCTAGGTAAGACGGCAGCGGCTAAAATTGTGGTGGTAGTTATAAAAATTACTCTGAAAACCCTCATTCGCTTAGAAACTCCTGTGCTTGGAAGTTTAGCGCAATGTAGACAGCTCAAATATTGTCACAGGGTCGTGACGTCGACGAAGGCAGCAGTCAGCAGGTCCAAGATGAAACTCTTTGTTTGGCCGAACTTGTGCCCGCGAAACAAAGTCAAACTGCAGCAATACACTGATAGCGGCGAACAAAGCGTCGACCGTCGATCAACTGACAAGCGGTCAAGCGCGTCGGCTTTTATACAGGCGCTATCGAACTTTCCAGCGATATCGCTGGTGGCGGCGTTATCTCTCGACAAAGCTGGAACATTCGCGTGTAGCGCGCAATCTTACCAAAACGATCTATTACAATCGCGAAGCTTCTCGAACACTGCTTCGCGGACAGCGTCGAGCGTTGATAACTGTCCTTGCTAGACAAACCCGAATACATCAAAATAAAGCAAGAAGTGGGCGTGGCAATATAGACCGAACATCGATTCTTAGCCAATCAATGAACAACGCACGCGGGCCAATGCATACAGACGACCTTATGCATATCCACCTAAGTATCCACCTAACTAGTAAAATAAGAAAGTTGCCGCGAGCAACTGCGCGGCGGACCGCAGCGTTATGCCGTGGCAGCAGACGACGCGCCGATAGTGGCACAAGACGGAACAGCAGCGCCGCTAGTTCTCGCGACCGCCGTTCGGACCACCCTCCTCCGCTGCCGGAGATACGGAGCTTTGAAACTGAGTTTGTTCTAGTAACGTTGACCTTTGCGGTACTCTGAAATTTTCGAATGACTAATTCGCACTCGCCGTCTCTAGCTCTTGGTATCTTTTTTTTTAAATTATATGTTATTTAGGAGATGTTAGGACACGTTTGTAAAGGACATGTGGGATGTCGAACGTTATTGTCCCGTTCTACATGAAGCCTTCTGAAACCTATGCGTTGTACCCGTCGTCCCCGGAAGGCGAATTCGCCGCGCATACCAACGACGCACTGAAGCTGCCAGTACGCACTAGAGGTAGCCGTTCCGAAGTATTGGCTGGGTAAATATAGTTAACGCGGCTATACGTGCCTGTATTATGTAGCATTGTACACTGCAATACAAAAGGCAGTGATGCTACCGAGGGCTTCTGATTTGGAGCAATTTTTGGAGCAGCAAAATTTCCGTTTTGGAGCACTTTGGAGCAGCAAAAATGTTCATCTTGGAGCACTTTGGAGCAGATAATTTTGCATCTGGGAGCACTCTGGAGCAGCAAATTTTACATCCTGGAGTGCACTACAGAAGCATATTGCATTAACATTCAAGCACCTGAATATTATTATGAGGCTCTGATGAAAAGCTAGAAATATTTCGATTCATTGCAAATCTCATGGAAAAAATCATCTCAGGAGAACTCCATACTTCACTCGCTAATGAAAAAATAAGGGCTCATGCAGTTGAGTATTCTGGATTAACCTCTTCAGCGATTATTTTCGACACTAGCAAATAAATAGAATACCGGATCAATAAAATTGCACTTTATGAAATAACACTCTACATACAGCTATCTGGTTATCAGCAGACGTGTTAGACAAACGCCGTGGCGTACAATAGTGCCTCAATGCTAAAGAGTCACACTGTCCCTAATGCATTCCCCTAAGACGACTCCAAGGCAAAACCCAGGTTCTTTTTCCTCTCGATCGACGGGTAGATCCTCCCCCTCCCTATCTGCAAGCTTTCTGCACCTCACCTGGTTTTGCACTAGCTCAATGATCGGCGCACCGATCACGGAAGCAGTGTAAAGCGACGATGTCATGTGATGACGTCATCACGTGACATCACGATATATGACGCCATGATGACGTCACAAGTTTTGACGATGTATGTTGTGATGATGACGCCATCACGTGATGATTATTTTTTGCATCAATCAACTGACGCTGCCGACGGTCAATTTTCGTGTTTGATAAATCATCTAAGGCTTTCTCATTAATATTGCGTATTGAATACAGCTTCGCTTATCATCCACTTCACAGAGTGAAATGGCTCCTCATTTTTTTTTATTTTTGATTGTATATGGACACTCTCGGCGGATTTTTGCCGTCGCCGTAATTTTCAGTATAAAGTCCAAATTAATAACATCACCTCGCGCATTCTAGGCGCGGGTAAAAGCTCGCGAGCGCTGGTGACGAACGTGGCTGAAGCGGAGATTAAACTAGCCGGCCGTCTGTCTCCGTCGCACGGAGAGCGCATGAGATAACATCTTCCCGCGTGCGGGCCTGCCGTCGATTGTTCATCAAACAGAGAGGAAACGCCCCGCCCGTCTTTAGAAGGAGCACGATGGGACCATAGTCCCTCAATAATTTTTACTGGTCACGATGGTAAGTAAGGGAGGTGAGTATGTACAGTCCCGTCTAGGTGGTGCAGTGCTATAGCCGCGCATCCAGTCCAGTCTCTCTCTCTCTCTCTTTACTGGTCACGAAACTTCCCCGTCATTCTATGGGAGAGCTTTGTGTGTCGCCAACTTTGACCGCGGGGCGGCGCCACCAGTGTTAGGGGGGCACCCGCGGCACTCGTCGAAGCAGTCAGCGAGGCGACGGCGTGGTGTGCTTGTTGTTGTGCGTCGTGCTGTAACGCGTGTGTGCGGTGCTTTCTGTGCGTCTTATCGTATTCAAACGTGACGAATAATTAGCGGCAGCGTGACGAACGATGCTGAAGACGTCCTGCGTGCCGCACGGTCGCTCCGGCGAAAAAGGCGCTCGTCGACGCCAGCGCGGCGACGGCGTGCTGTGTTCGCTTTTTTTTTTTTTGCGTCGTTTTTCGCGTGTGTGCGGTGCTGTTTGTGCCTGTGACCATTTTTGTATGCGACAAACAGTTAGCGGCAGCTTCACGAACGATGACAAAGACATGCTGTGTGCTGCCCTGTCACAACCGCTCAAAAAGTATCGTCGTTTGTGTTCCCCAGCGACCCCGAAAGCCGTGAGCAGTGGAAGCGGGCGATACCACGTAAAGAAACGGGCACATTCTCGTTCAATTCACCAAACGTTCGAGTATGCGAAAAAATCACAGCATATCCACGGAGTGAATGATGATGAGTGGGCGAAGCTGCGGAGGTTCATCGGTAAACCGTGAATCTTCCGTGAATTCTGCCCAGTACATCATCACCGACGTGAGATCGGGCGCGTTTATACTAAAGATTCGATGAGTTATGACGACTTGCAGCTCACTTTAATTTTACATGTACGCTGTGAATTTTCATTGTTTAGAAAACCATTGCTTTAGAAAACTTCTGGCGTCTTTCGTTAAGCAGCTGGCGTCTTTTCGTTTTGCTTTAGAAACATCTGGCGTTCTTTCGTTTTGCTTTTAGAAAGCATCTGGCGTCTTTCGTTGGTTTATTTCATCAATCAACGGCGTTTTGAACTAAATTGTTATTGTTTAATCACGCACAGGAGAAATCTCACCAGGCACTACCTTGGAGGTAAACAATGGCTGCTAATGGGAATGAGAGACAGAAGAAGTCGGCTTTTAGCTAACACTTACACTTCTACTTCTACTAACGTTTCCTACTGGAACATGCCAATGGCTGTTAATGGGGAATGAGAGACAGAAGAATTCGGCTTTTAGTTAACGCGCACGCTGCGAATTTTTTATTGTTCAACAACGCACAGAAAAAATCTCCCACCGGCGCCACCTTGGAGGTCAAGATCTGGTACTAGCGTTACGACTGGTTACGCACTACGACTACGACAACTACGAGGGACGAACGGGTGCCGCCTTAAGGAGCTTCGCCCCTAAAACATTTCTATAACGAGGTCATTATTCGCGAAGATGGTGCGAAGGCACCATTATTAGGTTGCCGCTCGAAAGAGCGAAGCTGATGGCCGGCGCTATACCTAGATTATTTGAAGGTCTCCCGGCCAAAAAGAGGCCGGCACCTCGGCAGTTGTCACACGGGCAGCCGGTCAAGCGTCGTCGGGAGTCTTCGGAGGAGTCCAGTGGGAGAAATGCTGTGCAGAGTCCGCGTGGACGTCTCCGACGAATTGGATGCAGTAAATGACGGTAAATATTGCAGTTTTACGCGGCTTGCTCTTCTGTGTTCTTTGGCACGCTGATTATAACGCAAGTTGAGCAAACTTGATGGATTTTGTAAACCTTTGTGATTTCCCCTTGTTGTGCAGAAAGTATGCCGACGGTAAACAAGGCTGAGGACAAAACTTGCCAAACAGAGGAGGCTGTGTGCAGCGCTTGGGAACTGCGTCGTGCGTACAGCTGTGTACTGGCAATATTGGTCGCGGTTCTTCCGCGGACGTCGGCTACAGCCTCGAGGAAAATAAAAAGCGTCAAAAAGGCATGACCAAGCAGTCTTGGCTGCACGCCGATTTCGCCGCGATCGAAAGGAATAGAGCACTGCCGCAACCGAACAGACATGTATGGCCGCTACGCGCAGGTACGAGTACGCTGCCTATACGCGATGGGTGATCAGTATATAAAAAAACCCACGGAAACATGTCCGTGAAGCCACCAGAGCGAGTCTCTGTCACGGAAACCTCTTCACTCACCAAAAAAACCGTTTAAGCGGCCGGGATGAAAGCCCCCTTGTCTGCAGCAACACCCCCTGGCGGGAGGCTTTGTCCTTATACCAAGCTTGGCCCGAAGTTTCGTGACCAGAAAAAAAAGTATTGAGGGACTAAAAAAATCACAGCATATCCACGGGGTGAATGATGATGAGTGGGGCGAAGCTACGGAGGGAATCATCTGTAAACCGTGAAACTCTTCCGTGAAATGCGCCCAGTACATAATATAAAGAGTGTGAAACATCGTGTATATATTAAACATCAAACTTTTATTGTACTGTTGGTTTACGTGGTCCCTTCATTATCACTTGTGATCGGTGAAATGCAAGGAAGAAGTCCGCTCCCGAGCGAAAGAGCGACCGCATTCCCCGCTCGCCCTGTGCGAATTAAAGGCAAGGCTAGAGGGAAGACAGGACGCGCGTTCCACGACGCGAGGTCGGTAGCATGCCCAACGAAAGCCAACGGAACGCGATCGTGCAAGTGCTCCGGCTTCGCATCGCCTCATGGTTCCATTTAGCGTCCCAAAACCAAACATATTGCTCAAGGTGTGCCTTGCGTTTTTCGTAGAAATAATTTCTTTATCACGTACATTAAGACGAAAAGTTGAAAGCTCACTACAGTGTATCGCCCGCAAAGTATGTCTTTCAGTGTGATTTAACTCTCGTACGGCAGGGTCCTCGCGCCGTTGCCGATCCACCTCGCCCGTTGACGATCGGGCGAGGTGGCTACATATAACTACTACTACTACACTTTCAGAAAAACATCTGGCGTTCTTTCGTTCTGCTTTTACAAAACATCTGGCGTCTTTCGTTGGTTTATTTCATCAATCAACGGCGTTTTGAACAAAATTTTTATTGTTTAATCACGCACAGGAGAAATCTCACCAGGCACTACCTTGGAGGTAAACAATGGCTGCTAATGGCAATGAGAGACAGAAGAAGTCGGCTTTTAGCTAACATTTACACTTCTACTTCTACTAACGTTTCCTACTGGAACATGCCAATGGCTGCTAATGAGGAATGAGAGACAGAAGAATTCGGCTTTTAGTTAACGCGCACGCTGCGAATTTTTTATTGTTCAACAACGCACAGGAGAAATCTCCCACCGGCACCACCTTGGAGGTCAAAGCGTAAGACTTGTTACTCACTACTACGTCCACGACGACTACGAGGGACGAACGGGTGCCGCCTTAAGGAGCTTCGCCCCTAAAACATCTGGCGTTCTTTCGTTCTGCTTTTACAAAACATCTGGCGTCTTTCGTTGGTTTATTTCATCAATCAACGGCGTTTTGAACAAAATTTTTATTGTTTAATCACGCACAGGAGAAATCTCACCAGGCACTACCTTGGAGGTAAACAATGGCTGCTAATGGCAATGAGAGACAGAAGAAGTCGGCTTTTAGCTAACACTTACACTTCTACTTCTACTAACGTTTCCTACTGGAACATGCCAATGGCTGCTAATGGGGAATGAGAGACAGAAGAATTCGGCTTTTAGTTAACGCGCACGCTGCGAATTTTTTATTGTTCAACAACGCACAGGAGAAATCTCCCACCGGCACCACCTTGGAGGTCAAAGCGTAAGACTTGTTACTCACTACTACGACCACGACGACTACGAGGGACGAACGGGTGCCGCCTTAAGGAGCTTCGCCCCTAAAAAGTATTGAGGGACTATGATGGGACGCTAGGGGAGCGGAGGGGGGGGGGCACCATATCGTTCGACGGGCGCAGTCGCTTGCGCGCGCGCTATCTCGAGTCATCAGGAGACGGCTCGTAAACTTGCTGTGCTCTTAACGCTTACTTCGCGCTTAGAAAACTCAGAGCACGAAAACGCTTCGGTTCCTGGAGCGGCCATATTCCCTTAAACCAGCGTTTTGTTGAGTTACGCGAGATCGGATCCAAAAGAGTTAGCTGCTAGCCTTACTTCGTTTAATACAATTTGTTGGTATTGCACTCATTGCTTCGCCTTTAAGCAAAACTGAGTTTTTTTTAACCGTCAGCTATTGACCCTCGAAAGCGAGGGGCGGACGTGTAACATGGCGTAGCCGATTCACTGTGGGCTGTCAGCGACGGGCCCGCTACTGACAGCTGCGCATTTGCGGCTGATACGACCAGGAGATATGTTTTTATTAATGAGATGACATTTTAAAAAAAGCAAGCAAAAAATTCGAATTGGAACCCTAGCACGTGAGCTCGAAAGGGCAGGGCCTTTAACGGGGTATTTACCGCAGAGTGATTACAAACTCGGATGTGCTGGTGGAAGGAATTACGAAAAAGCTCTTCTGGATGAAGATCCATGGATAAAGTATATCTGAGGAAAAGTGTCAACGCGTTCCCACCGTTCGCGTGCTCTTCCATAAACGCGAAGCAAGAAAAATTCGATATTGTTCCATATATCTACTGCTAGCGATCCCTGATTGCATTCCGCGATGTCCAGAAACAGAAGTGACAGACATTTTAGCGGCACGCATGTAGTTATTACTGAACATTGCTTTCCTTAAGTGACGTGCGACGCTTGAAACGAGCTATCAGCAACCTTTCTGAAACAGACGACATCCGCCGATGAATGGCCGTCGCACTTTCTCGTTTCCGATAGGCCTAGACGTCACGAGCCTCTGCGGAGAGCGCGTTTTGCTGTCGAGCCGACTTGCAGAACAGAAGCTGCGTCGGCACCGTGTATGGCGTCATGGCTTACTTGGGACGCACGCGCGAGCGCTATTTATTCAGCGGAATAATTCTTAGTCCATGGTTGCGACTTTGGCAGCCCCAAGATCAATCTGCACATGTTCTGACGCGCCGGCGGTGCGATTGCCGGTGATAGACGCCCCCAAATCCGAGACTTTGGCGCAGTTTGGCGCAATTTTCGTCGATATTATCAGGATGGCGCAGTAGATACAATTTGGCGCACTTTGCGCAGGAGTGGAATCACCGAAAAGGCTGTATTTGAGGCATCTCTTTCCCACAACACAATATCCACCATCTGGCTCACTTTTTTTTTTCACTAAATCTCTGCCCTCGCTATTTCCTGTTAACTGTTTAGCAACCTCACAAAAAGGGCGTGCTATGGGGCGTATACCTGTCACGAAACAATAACCATCAATCTCGCGTGTCTTTCCTTGCAATATCGCCGGGCGCGCGGTACTTCCAGGTCACGAATGGCGTGCGTGTTATTAAAAAGCATCCTTGACAGGAAAGTGGCGAGCGCCGAGTATTCAAGTAAGAAAGCGCAAACTAGCCAGACGATGGTTATTGGTGAGGGGCAAGAGGACTCTAAAAAGGGTGCGGACAGTTTTTAGAGTGCAAGAAACACATGGGCAATGGGTGTTGGCGATATTATGCTAGTTAAAGAGTGGCGACTATTATTTATTTAGAAAATGACTGTCAGTGCAAGCAGCAGCTCGGAGCTTCATTGAAAGAAGAATGCGCCAGAAGGCGTACATCATTTCCAGTCGAGACAGCGTTGGTTCATTCGTTAAGAGCTTAGATGCACCAAGCATAGTGCGCAAGCGCGCCTCGTAGACGTACTTGACATACAACTATACTCGCTGCTCAATGAACGAGCAAGTGAACGAATAAACTAGCCTGCCACCGTAAACGTTTCCTTCGCGAGAGCTCCACTCGCGGATAATAATATCATCTGGGGTTTTACGTCCAAATACCACGATATAATTATGAAAGACGCCGTAGCGGAGGGCTCTGGAAATTTTGACCATCTGATGTTCTTTAACGAGCATTGACATCGCACGGCACACCGGCCTCAAGCTATTGGCCTCCGTCGAAATGTGGCCTCCGGGGTCGGTCGCGACCTTCGAGTCAGCAGCCGAGCACCATAACCTCTGCCCCACCGCGTTGGAAAGCCACTCGCGGATATAAATTTCCACACGAAATGGCACGTAAACCTTCGCGCTAAATAACACGTATACGTGAGGTTCCTAAACGATGAACTCACCCTGCGACTCGGTTGGGCACGCACGCTTTGCCTACCTACCTTCTATCGCAAGTCTACCGGCGGGTCTTTCGACGTAAAAGAGCCAGAGAAAGCTATTTGCTCGAGGAAAAAAAGACACGCACGCAACAAAAACAAACAGAGAGTACCACTCCTAATGTGAGCTTTCGCACTGCAGCTTTGTTTCTTCAAAAAAACCGCCGAATCTCTGAAGTTTCGCAATCACATTTTCGATCGTCAGTCGGCGTGTCATGCTAGGCGCACAAACCAATACCGCAAACTCAAACCAGTAGGCGCATCACGTCAAGCAGAAAACATATTCTTGAAAAAAAAAAAAGAAAAGAAACTTAGTACAGACTCCGCAGAAGCAGCAATAAAACGTGTGAGGAATAGCGACGTACTGCACAATTAACTGAGACGTGTCTATAGGCAGCGATTTGCGCAAACCTCGACGAGTACTTATAGCGAGAGGATAGCAACTTACCTCGCGTAGTCGCGTCGAAACGTCGGCCGAAAGTTCCGACTCGGTGTAACCAAGTCTTCCTTCGCAACTCGTTGCGCTTCCCGGACGGTATCACGAACGGCTTTTTCCCTTCACTTGATTTGTTTCGGCATCCGAAAGCGCAGCAGAAGCACATGGCAACCAACCGTGACGTCGGTCTTGTGTGCAAGGTATCTCAGAGCACAACGCACGCGGAATGGAAAGTGCGTATCCATAAAACACATGCGCTGAGAACCAGCGGGCCCACGCTTCGAGAGGAAAGGCAAGGTAAATGTAAATGGTAGCGAAGCTTCCATAGAAGCCCATACCACCCATACGTTCAAAAAATGGCTGCTCATCAGCTGCTCATGGGGCTTAGCGCCATCTGTGTGAGGAGGGAACACTTCCGGCAGAACAAAAAAATAAAGCGGATGTGATGCACTTTCCGGTAAAAAAGTGACGTCATTTTGTTGTCACTAGCGCGAAATTTGACCTCAAAATATTTTTCTTAGGCCCCTGATCGCTAAGGACTCGCGCTACTGCGAGCCGGCAAGCCCTTGGCGAGTGCGCTTGAAGCCAACGCTAGCTAAACTAATATCGACCCGTGACTAAACAGCGGTGTTTAAGTGTACCGCTGTTCAATTCGCTTTGGTTTTACTAGGAAACCTTATTCTTGGAACTTTTATTCTGCGTTCGCGTCATCTTCCACAGCGTGAATAAAGTAGGCAGCAGCGTACCTCTCATGTTTGCAACGTTGCTGATTTGCTTCGCACATACGCAGGGGACTTAAAGAGCACTTTGCATGTGTGCTTCAGTTCTAACGAGAAGAAATGACGCCTGGTCCCGCCAAAATAATGATATTTCAGTTTTATTCAATGGTCACAATAACGCAATTTTATCACACCCTACACAAAGCGCAACAAATGTCGTAATAAGTATAAAAAGTGCGTACACTATATGCACTATGTTTTGCCTTATGTTCCGATAAATTAAACTTACGTGTAACGTATCAAAACATGCGAATTGTAGCGCGACAGATAACTTAGCGATCTGCTCACCGATAGCAGAAAATAAGGTAGGCACTGCGTGTTCACGAAGGAAACCGGGCAGCAGGAATACTGATCCATGAAAATCCAGCAAGCACACTACTCCGAACCGTTGCTCCGGTGTCTTATCTAGAAGAGAGGGCTCGCCAGGCATACGCGTGTTGCTATGCATCCTTGGAACACCACATCGTTTCCGCGTACCGGGGAAAGCGTTCGGCGTGAAATGTTAGCCGCGTCGTGCCGTTGCTCGTTGAACACCGCAGCCAACACGTTCACCAACAATGAAACGCACCTCGCCACTTCGGGAACACCAAAATCAAGTTCTCACCACAATAATTCACAGAACGCATGCAAGTGCGAAACACCAGAACACGTGAGGGGGCGTGTCGTTGCAGAAGAACTTACGAGCGCGCCTTTCGATGCACTGCAAGAGCTGCACTGAATAACAATGACGTGCGCCTCTCTTCAGGGGGCGCTAAGAAAAAGGTTTTTTTGTAATAATTAAACACTATCATACATTATTGGCAGGGGCGTAGCCAGAAATTTTTTTCGGGGGGGGGGGGGGGGTTCAACCATACTTTATGTATGTTCGTGCGTGCGTTTGTATGTGTGCGTGCCTATATACGCAAGCAAAATTGAAAAAATTTCGGGGGGGGGGGGTTGAACCCCCCCAACCCCCCCCTTGGCTACGCCCCTGATTATTGGCACATTGCACCTACATAATATTGTTCCGAAAATAAATGTAATTTGTAAAATATCAAGATTGCTTCGCCCTTGAATAAAACTTGGTTTTTCGGTATAAGTGTTTGTTCCCTCCAAACATAGTCGCGCTTCAATCGCAGCACCCATAATTCCCCTGGCTGGCGTCGTTGGCAATAGGTTCTGAACCGCTTTTCGCCCGAAGCTTCGCGACCTATTTGAATCGACCTTGGGAAAGATGGCAGTCGCGAGCGACTGTAAACAAACGAACGCTCCGAGCGGTCCCACGTGACGGCAGCTGGCCAATGCCGACGCGGCGTCAGCCTCGGGGAGGGCAGAGGAGGGAGAAAAAAAAAAAAAGAGGAGGCGTGCTTTTATGCACGTATGTCGCTACTTTACGAAGTTATTCAGTACGTTGTCAAACTCTCCGCTGCCGCCATGCTCCGCAGGTGGCACCTTTTCTACGTTTGTCGCCAGATGGCGGGACCATCGCATCGGGCTCTAGCCGGCGCGGTGTAGTCCGCTCAGCGCAGGCGCGTTTTTTCACTTGATAGCGCGAAGTGTTTTTAAGTTTTTTTACACACTTATGCGTTCATGGCCAGCAAACATGGTATGCTCTATTGCATAAGCACGGGTGACATGCAACAATTTTTTTTTTTCAAGTACTCAATCACTCGATTTCAAAGCAGATCGGACGGTATTACTCCACTTGTTTATTTATTTTGAATACCTGAAGTTATGCATCCTGCAGGTATTTATACACACATGCACTTATACATTTATCAGTTATACATCCACAATAAATTATGCACATGTGCATCCCAGTTACTGACAGTCTCCTTTTCATAGCAATTTAACACACTTTCTCGCAGCTTTCACTGGCACACTAGAGTCTCGCTGCTGGTGAAGAAACTTTGAACAGAAGTGCATCCGTGTGGTCAAATAAAATTTGATTATTCGCGCACTTAGCTCCTCAAAATGCTCAGTGCATCCTACCCGAGTCGGAGGACATCCAGAGAGCTCTCCCATAACAGTCCAGAACAAATCTCTGAACACTTTGTTACCTTTGGTCATTTTTTTTTTAATTACACGTTCAGTGCCGCTAAGCATATGGCTGTCAAATCACCTGATAGATGCTGCAGTGCACCAGGCACAAAGGATCGCATCTCTGTTAAGGCTGCTGCTGCTGGTACGTGGTTATCAGATATACAAGTTGCAAGCAATCTTCACAACTGGTGAAGTTTCGCGCCTTCTTCACGACATAACCGCCAAGGTAGTACAGAGCGCATGCTTTCGCAGTCGTGCGGCAGTAACTGTGCTGAAGTGTATCAGCAGTCATTGGCTCCCGCAATTTTATCTGTGAAATAACCTTGCTCAGCTCTTCCTCCCGGGCTTCAAAAGAGTGATGACCTCGTTGCGGAGGCTTTCGTGCACTGCCACAAGGACTGGGTATGCCTCGCCTGAGCAGTTTCCTTTTGTTGCCATTTTTAGTGGCGCGTACAAGCTGAGAAGCCTGAATATCTGCCCGAAGTGTGTTATGGTCGGATGATATTCATCTCCACCAAAGCTGACCACTCCAAAGGAACGCTACCAACAGGGAAGAAAAGGAACCTTTTTAGCATGTTGTGCAAAAAAGCAGAACTTGGGCAAATGAGGGTTTACAAAGCAGTGCCAAAATAAGGCGCCAAAGCAGTGCCAAAATCTTTCACTCACAACCGCGTTAATAATAAATAGGCACATACCCCCAAGGGATCTTGGTTCAGCTTTGCAGTGAGCACATATGATATGTACATTCTTGCTATGCAGGAAGGTTATGATGTCCGGGACTGACATCAAAGTCACTCTAAGAGACTCCATAGTCATTTGGGAAGTAAACATTCTGGTGTTGTCCAGCCTGCTGGTTCTTTCGGTGGTGTTCAGCATTTCAAGGAAATCCTATTACCCGTATGAAAGTGTTTACATATGAAGGGTGCCCTCACAAAGTGCGATTAAATGCAGCAATAAAAATGCAACCTGCTTTTATCACCTTGACTTTGGGAGAGTTCTTGTACGAGCTGCTTGCAGCTGTCCGAGAACTCCCTCCGAGCTGCGTGCATCCTTGTGGTATCCGCTCGCGCACCCCGGCACGCAACAAGTTGGCATGGTATTATACTTACACCCAAACAGACGACACATGATGCGAACACAGTAGCATCATGTGTCGTAGCATCAAACGCCGCCACAAAGGCTGCAAAAAGCAGATAGGACTGCGGCGCCACAGCCAGAGAATGCGAACGCTTGTGCAGCGTTGGCTACAGCGGCGCGCCGTATTTTGAAGCCCGACGCGACTGCAGCGCCAAAACCTAGCAAGTATGGTGACGGTTCCGTGCAGTACAAACAAGTTTGAAAACTGATTCTATTCTAGTAGCGTTGACCATAACCCAGCCGACGATATGGCCGGGCGTGAAGACACCCTAGTGGGCATAGAGTTTCCTACAATACTTAGTAGAGGGAACTCTGGCGCTAGTGTCTATGGGAGCTGCAACACATGGCGCTTCAGCCAGCATAGGAATGACGGGTAGTCAGTCACCGTGTGGGTAGTACACGGATTTGTCTAAACTCCGTACTTTCGGCTTCGTTCGGCTCCGCGTCGCCTGCATCCGCTTTGTCGCAAAACGAAGTTCAGCAAAAGTCAGCAGTTCCACTTCACCACTTTAACTTTTTAGGCTCACCAATTCAAATATCTGGTGCCGAAGTTCACAACGGTCTATTCTTTTATCTGAAATGAACGCTAAAACACAGCAATAAACAAAGCCATAGGTGCGTTCGAAGCCGTAAGCACGAAGATTAGGCAAATCCGTGTACTACCCATCATTCCCATGGTGGCTGAACGATCGCAGCGCCAGAGTCAGGAAACTCTATGCTAGTGGGGGCACGACTGAAACCCAGGCTGCAGAAATGAGACGGCGGCAGGTAATTTGCGAAGTCACCACCTTGATCATCAAAACTCGTGCAACTGGAGAATCAAAACCCGCAATACAGGCAACAACGACAACAGAGCACAGATAAAACATGGCCGGTGTCCAGCCGCTGTAGTTGAGAGTAGCTTTCATTCCTCTATGGCAGCTTTCTTTTAGGAACTTCTGCGCGTGCTGTCACGTCATCAAACCAGTAATAAGTTAATCTAGTAAAGAATAAAATATTTGCGAATTACAAAAGTTACGTGTACGTAAGTTAACTGCCACCTCCCTAAAAGGTCCCTGGCGTCGAGATTATGCATTCGGTCCGAAATCGAATGCGAACATAATGCGAATGTGTTTCGTAATCGTGAACTCATTCGACAGAAAATGTTTTCATCGAATTGCATTAGTTTCCCCGTGTGACAGCAAACAAATGACATTACAAATGAATGACATTCGCTGTAAATGACATTAGATTTGCCGTGTGACAGGGGTATAAGAGCTACTACACGGTTACGAGATATCCGAAAATTTTGCAAATAATAAGTGTTATCTTTCTGCTTTTTCCACTTTTGGTACTACAATCCTTTTCTTTTATAGTGTAAGTATGGCGTTATTCATCCATGGCAGCAAGTGACTCAAATGAAGGAACAAAACAGTGCACTTAGCGAAGAGCTCTACAGGCAAAAATTCAGTCGCTCCCGAAGAAGCAGCAGCTAGCTGTGAGAACTTGTTTCCTGGCTGCAAGACGAAAGTCGCTCAAAGGCATGACCCATGATGATGAGTGGGTTGTTGAATGCTTGCTCATAAGAATGTGAAGCCCGAAGCTCTACGAGCATCTTCGGAAACAAAGTATTCTGATTCTGCCTGGGCGAAGTTGCTTGCAGAAGTATCTGCAACGATTCAAGGGTGGCTTTGGTCTTAACAGCAAAGTTTTTGCAGCTTTAAGTGAAAAGACCAAAAGCATGGACACCTTCAGTTGTCATGGGGACCTGCTTTTCGACGAGATTAAGCTCTCAGAACATCTAAATGTGAAGGCAGCCGGTGAGTTTCAACACTATTTCCATCATTCCATTCTTGTAGCTTTATATTGTTTCTACCATTCACATTTAAAAGCATGATTACATATAATTTGTTGCATTTTAACCGCCTACATGCTGCATGATTTGTAGTGTGCTTTTGGAACAATTCAGGTGACATTGAAGGCTTCGTGGATCTTGGCGACTACACAACCAGTAACCACAAGGGTAAGTACAAGCCACAAAGTATGGCTGTTTCTTGCGCGAGGAAATAACGAGGGAAGGGGTCCAGGGGAGCGCAAACTTTCGACTGTTTATCCAAGAGAAAGTGCAACCAAATATATAGGCACAGACATGCGCAGCAAACTAGGCACACAGCGAGCGCATACCACCCCAATCACAACCTCTGATCTATGAACTTGCGCTCTGCCTGCGAAAGGGACAAGGAAGTGTCACTGATACACATGGAACCTCGTGCTTTGATATGATATGCCTCCAACAACTCTCGAGCCGTGGTGTCCCCGCTTCTACCCAGAATCTGAATCTTATTCAAACACGGCTCACACTTATGTGAACTGCAGTGGGTCGGCAAATGTGCCCCATCTTTACCTTTTAGTGAAAGCATACCACCCTAATCACAACCTCTGATCTATGAACTTGCGCTCTGCCTGCGAAAGGGACAAGGAAGTGTCACTGATACACATGGAACCTCGTGCTTTGATATGATATGCCTCCAACAACTCTCCAGCCGTGGTGTCCCCGCTTCTACCCAGAATCTGTGCCTAGTTTGCTGCGCATGTCTGTGCCTATATATTTGGTTGCACTTTCTCTTGGATAAACAGTCGAAAGTTTGCGCTCCCCTGGACCCTTTCCCTCGTTATTTCCTCACGCAAGAAACAGCCATACTTTGTGGCTGGTACTTAGACATGAACCGACTAGCCCAGCAACGTGTACTTCTTAACCACAAGGGTGTGCTTGCAGACCACGGGATGGTTGTACTGTTTCAACCCTACACTAGTAAGTTGTTTTAAAAAGAGACTACTGTCAAACACATGACATGAGCAACATGGTAATCTTACACCATCATTGTTCTTGCCCATTTTTTAGGGAGTTGGACGCAAATACCTGGCATTCTTGCCTCGAAAGGCAACGTTCAAGCAGCTACGCTTGCAAAGATCATAGTTGAATGCACCGTCCTGGCTAAACGAGCGTGCTTGTATGTCGGCTCCGTGACCTGTGATGGGGCCAGCTGGAATCGAAGCATGTGGCGCATCTTTGGCATACATGGTGAGCAAATTATTAATTTCACTCACTTAGCATTGTCGGCCTGTGTGTAGGCTTAATGGACATCTGGAAAGCAACGTTTTAGCTACTTGAAATTTTCACGTAGTCATCTAAGAAGCTCTCATCTATTGTGTAATTAAAAGCTCTTAAAATGTGTATAAATTATAGGTGAAAACAAATTCATAACAGAGAATTGTGTAAATTCAGCTTTCTTACCAATATATTCAAAAAGCTTACAAGTTAGAGGTCCTGCACTCCTGCTACCGCCAATAAGATTTTAAAAATGTGCTGCTCTGTTAAACTCGATTAAAGTTCTGTAGGTGAAGCCTACATTGTGTTTATCTCATGCTGGCTTTCAAAAGTCTTGTTCTCGCATTATTTCATACTTGACTAATGCACAGAATATGTTTTAATAGGTTCTGCTAATCACCTGAGGAGCAGCACGACGCACCCTGTGGACCCCAAAAGACAACTTTTCTTCATGTCAGACTTTCCACACCTTCTGAAAAATGTGCAGAATGCTTTTTGTCCAAGGGTTACCTGACCCCATCTGGCCACGTACATCGTGGCATTATTGAGACAACCTGGGAGTCTGACCGTGAGAATGTTACACTGAAAAGCGCTCTGTGTCCCCTCCTGTCAGCTATGCTGTTTTGCACTCATAATCATGTTGTACCAACACGCCCAATCCTACAGTCTTCTAAGTTACACTGAAAGCTATGCCCAACATCACTAGTGCACACCTGATGCCGAATTCTTTTGAAAAAATTAGAGTAGATTTAAAGCCTTCCAACTTTTTGGTGATCAGGTCATCAAAGGGCTCTATGTGTACAGGAAGTGTATAGATTCTGTGTACACAAATGTGCAGCCAACAGAGGAATTCGTCAAACGAATGAATCGGCTTATCCGCATCATGACCTCAAGGACGAGTCAAAAAGCTTTGAAGCCTGGCACATCTGCTAAAAGATGTGTGACGCACATCTGCTAAAAGATGTGTGACGCACATCTGCTAAAAGATATTAAACAGCAATATTATTACCGTAAGGCATGTCATTATAACAGTTTTGAGTTGGTAATGTAAGTTTTGTGCGCTCTTTCATTATTTAATTGGTGAAATTCTCACTTTCAAGTATCAATCTGTACTTAAAACAAATCGAGAGTCGCGCTTAATGTTTCACAGCCATATATATATATATATTCGATTTCAACGTCTGCTTTCCAGCACAACAACGCACTTCGAATCCCACATGCCGCATTAATGTCTGGTTTTTGCTTGGTATTGCTGTCATTCTTTATTATTTATTATTGCAGCGCTGGCGTAGTGGTAGAGCATCAGCTTCGCATGCAAGAGGTCCATGGTTCGAATCCCGGTGCTGAACAATTCCCAACCAGATTAAAAAAAAAATCCGTGTGATGATAGAATTGTGTAAAAAAGGCCTGGGGTGCAGCCTCACTGGCGACCACAGCCAGCAATGCACTCCCTCACCAGAGCAGGATTGGCCACCCTGGTGTAGTACTTGGCCACTACCTCCCACATGAATACACCAATTAACCCTCGGCCCTCAGTCCCCAGCGGCTGCGAAGCAACTGACCAAGGCGACGGTCAGACCTGCGACGCAGCAGAGGGTGCTAAGAATCTCTGGGTCCGGACAGGCCGCCACTGGAATCTGAATTTGGCTACGTATAACGCTAGAATTTTATCTAGTGAGAAGAGTCTAGCTGTACTATTCGAGGAATTAGAGGGTGTTAAATGGGATGTAATAGGGCTCAGTGAGGTTAGGAGGCCACAGGAGGCTTATACAGTGCTGAAGAATGGACACGTCCTATGCTATCGTGGCTTAGCTGACAGAAGAGAACTCGGGGTGGGGTTCCTTATTCATAAAAATATAGCTGGTAATATAGAGGAATACTACAGCATTAATGAGAGGGTGATATGTATCGTAATTAAGTTTAATAAGAGGTACAAGATGAAGGTGGTACAGGCCTACGCGCCTACATTCAGCCATGATGATCAACTGGTTGAACGCTTCTACAAAGACGTAGAATCAGCAATGAGTAAGGTAAAGACACAGTATACTGTACTGATGGGCGACTGATGGGTACTGATGGGGTAGGCAAGAAGCAGGCTGGAGATCATGCAGTTGGGGAATATGGCATCGGCTCTAGAAACGCCAGAGGGGAGTTACTAGTAGAGTTTGCAGAACGCAATAATTTACGGATCTTGAATACCTTCTACAGAAAACGGGCTACTCGTAAGTGGACGTGGAGGAGTCCTAATGGCGAAACTAAAAATGAAATAGACTTCATAATGTGCGGCCACCCGGGCATTGTACAGGATGTGGAAGTAGTTAACAAGATCCGATGCAGTGACCATAGAATGGCAAGATCTAGAATTCAACTAGACGTGAAGAAGGAACAGCAGAAACTGATACGCAAGACGCCGATTAATGAACTAGCTCTGAGAGGGAAAGTACAGGAATTCAGAGTTTCACTTCAGAATAGGTACGCGGCTTTAACCGAGGAAACCGACCTTAACGTTGACGCAATAAATGATAATCTGACTAGTATCATTAAGGAGTGTGCAGTGGAAGTCGGGGGTACAGTCGTTAGACAGGACACTGGTAAGCTATCCCAAGAGACGAAAAACTTCATTAAGAAACGTCAAGCTATGAAAGCCTCAAATGCAACAGACAAAATAGAGCTGGCGGAGCTTTCGAAGTTAATCAATAGGCGTACAGTAGCCGACATAAGAAAGTATAATATGGAGAGAATTGAGCATGCTCTAAAGAACGGAAGAAGCCTCAAAGCTATGAAGACAAAACTGTGCATAGGCAAAAATCAGATTTATGCATTAAAGGACAAGAAAGGCAAGGTCACAACCAATATGGATAGAATAGTTGAGGTAGCGGAAGAGTTCTACAGAGATCTGTACAGCAGCCGAGACAGTCAGGATGATAACGTAAGAAGCAGTAATAGCCCAGAGGAATCGGACATCCCACCAGTATTGACAGGAGAAGTAAAGAAAGCCCTAAAGAGAATGCAAAGAGGCAAAGCAGCTGGTGAGGATCAGGTAACATCAGACCTGTTGAAGGATAGTGGAGAGATTATGTTAGAAAAACTGGCCACCCTGTCTGTATACGAAGTGTCTCTCGACGGGGAGGATACCAGATTCTTGGAAGAATGCCAACATCACCTTGATCCATAAGAAAGGGGACGTCAAGGACCTGAAAAATTACAGGCCCATCAGCTTACTGTCCGTTGTCTACAAGCTATTTACAAAAGTAATTGCTAACAGAATTAATACGACATTAGAGTTCAATCAACCAAAGGACGAGGCAGAATTTCGTACAGGTTTCTCAACAATAGACCATATTCATACTATCAATCAGGTGATAGAGAAATGTGCGGAATACAACCAGCCCCTATACATAGCCTTCATAGATTACGAGAAGGCATTTGATTCGGTGGAGACATCAGCAGTCATGCAGGCACTGCGGAACCAGGGCATCGACGAAGCCTATATAAACATAACGGAAGAAATCTACAGCGGATCCACAGCCACTATAGTCCTCCATAAAGAAAGCGACAGAATCCCAATAAAGAATGGCGTACGGCAGGGAGACACGATCTCTCCATTGCTATTCACCGTGTGTTTACAGGAGGTTTTCAGGGCCCTAGATTGGGAAGAATTAGGGATAAGAGTTAATGGAGAGTATCTCAGTAACCTGCGATTCGCTGATGACATTGCATTGATGAGTAACACGGGAGACGAATTACAGCTCATGATTACTGAACTGGATACGAAAAGTAGAAAAGTGGGCCTGAAAATTAATATGCATAAAACTAAAGTAATGTGGAACAATCTTGGCAGAGAACAGCGCTTTGCAATAGGTGGCGAGACACTGGAAGTTGTAAAGGAGTGTGTCTACTTAGGACAGGTAGTAACCGCGGAGCCGAACCACGAGAGTGAAATAACTAGAAGAATAAGGATGGGATGGGGCTCATTCGGCAAGCATTATCAAATCATGAATGGTAATCCACCACTATCCCTCAAGAGGAAGGTATATAACAGCTGCATCTTACTGGTACTTACCTAAGGAGCAGAAACCTGGAGACTTACAAAGAGGGTTCAACTTAAATTGAGGACGACGCAGCGAGTGATGGAAAGGAAAATGATAGGTGTATTAAGAGACAGGAAGAGAGCGGAGTGGGTCAGGGAACAAACGGGGGTTAAGGACATCATAGTTGAAATCAAGAAGAAATGTATATGGGCCGGGCACGTAGCACGTCGGCAGGATAACCGGTGGTCATTAAGGGTAACTGACTGGATTCCAAGAGATGGCAAACGCGTGAGGGGGAGGCAGAAAATTAGGTGGGTAGATGAGATTAAGAAGTTTGTAGGTATAACGTGGCAGCAGAAAGCACAGGATCGGGTTGATTGGCGGAACATGGGAAAGGCCTTTGCCCTGCAGTGGGCATAGACAGGCTGATGATGATGCTGTCATTCTTTGTGCGCACTCATTCTGATAGAGTGCAGGCAATGGGTAAGTGTTTTCGAACCTTCTGTGGTATCAGTTTGGTGGTGTACTATCAAGGAGATTTTTTTTGTGGGTAGTAGCAGACGGCGAGGTGTATGTCACACATAGGTCGGCAAACTCACTCATGAGTCGACTCACTCAGACTCATATCGAGACGTGAGTCTGAGTCTGAGTGAGTCCGGGTGAGTAAAGTTTTTTTGAGTCTGAGTCCGAGTGAGTTCGGTTGGGAAAAATTTTGGTGAGTCTGAGTCCGAGCGAGTCCGGTTGAGGAAAATTTTGGTGAGTCTGAGTTCGAGTGAGCCCTAAGGGCAAAATATATTGCATGAGTGAGTCTGAGTGAGCTACACATTTTCTGCCGACCTATGGTCCTATCTACTCAACTTTAGCATTACTATCAGCCCTATGTCAGCTCACGTTTATACTCCCGTATACTCCCGCATACTTCAACGCGCTTCCGTTCATACGTCAGCTCAATATTTATTGATCAGAGGCGTGAGTTGAGGAGGGAGAGGGGGAGGATGTGCCTTGACCTCCCCCGCAATCTTTTTCACGGGAAGTTACTGATAAAAATACCTCGTGTCAGTCATGACTTTCAGTAAAAACGTCCTTATTGAACTGCAAACTCAGATAACTCGTATTTGAAGGTACGGTATCAAAAGGTGCTAAGTGGCGCATCGATTATGCAAGATATTGGCGTTAAAGAGCATTGACATTATGGTAGAAAAAGGATAATTAAATGCTAACGGACTCATGAGTCTACTCACTCAGACTCACTCAGACTCAGATCGAGCCATGAGTCTGAGTCTGGGTGAGTTCGAGTGAATAAAATTTTGGTGAGTCTGAGTCTGAGTGAGTCCGGTTGAGAAAAATTATAGTGAGTCTGAGTCCGAGTGAGTCCGGATGAGGAAAAGTTTGGTGAGTCTGAGTCCGAGTGAGCCCTGAGGGTAAGATATGCTTCGTGAGTGAGTCTGAGTGAGCTCCACATTTTTTGCCGACCTATGATGTCACAACTTTGTTATTTGGTATTGCAAAATACGTGCACTGTGAACCAACTAAAGTAGGTCTTATATAACAAACCGTTTTGTAAAGAACGCTCTGAAAATACGGGAAAAATAAAAGTTGGCCTCGCGCAGCTCGGCTTACTGAGAGCTTTGCCGCACTTGGGGAGCGCGCGGATTGAACGCAGGTGCACCCAACCGCACATCAGCGTACCAAGCGGGCACCGCCAGAAGTCAGCAGCGGTGGGGGCCATCTTCTCACCCGTGCTCCGCACACTAGCCAGTATATTCTAGGCACTATAGCATTACCACAGCGCAAGATGGCAGCGCCTCCGAATACAGCGCTACCGCTGCGGGATCGCGAATGGGGGCCAGCTTACCCACCTCCCAATTTAGCCACCCTAGCTGGGTTTAGATTGACTCCTTGCTTGACTTCGTTTGTCGTGCAGCTGTGGCAAGTCGTGTAAAACGGCTGCGCTTATATGCTAGGAGCAGCTTTTTAACCCTTAACCAGGCGCAAAAAAAAATCTAGCGATGGTTTCTGCTCTACTTTTTCCCAAACATATTCTACCACATGTGGGAACCCCCCAAACAATTATTATTCCTTGCAAAAGAATGTTATCTGAAACACGAGTGGGACAACACCTGTCCCACAGACCACTTGAGGCCAAGAGCCAAGGTGGGACACACGTTGTCCCTCTGCCCATATAGCACTTCAGCTTGTCAGTCTGTGACATCATTATAGTTGCACATGACAGGACTGAAAGCACGCAACGCAAAGTGCACTTGCCAGGTTCTACAAATAAGCTTTGTGCATTTTTCCTGCGAAGTTTTCGAGCATCATCAGCACCTTATGCGTGTAGTTGTGATGCATGCGGTAAACTTCTTGCCCTCGTGCAACACGTTCGTTCGCAACACGTCTTGCTAAGCTATATACTATACACGGCTATGCTTACTCTCTCTTTTCTGTGTCTGTTTCTTTCTATCTTTTTCTCTCCCTGTATATTTGTTTCTCTGTCTCTCAATCTTTTTCTTTCTTTCTCTCTCTGTACTCGTTCTTTCGCCTATCCTATTGGAGTTATTGCATCCCACACAGGAAAAATCGGCGCGCGTGTTCTGGGAGCGAAGCAGAATTATGAAGAAGAGGACAAAGAGAGCGCGTGCCGGTTCATGATGCTGATAGTCTTCTGGCGTCGCCACACGACATGGCGAAAAGCTGAACAGCTCCACCATAGGCGGAGAGTACGGGAGAGGGGGGGGGGGGCTCAGGCCCACTCCCTGGACAGTTTCATGGGGGGGCAGAGCACCTCCCCGGCGCCGGCCCGAGAAATTTGTCATGATCTTGGCTTAGGTCCCCGTCTACTGACAACAAACTGTTGGTCGTCCTGTCTGGTAGCCATTTCACAGGGGCTGTTTATGCCCGCGTGTTTTTCATTTCAGGCCTTTAAAATTAGGATCATGGACCAGTGACGAGTGAAACATTCACATGAAAATGCCCCTCAAACGGATTTGTACGTGCGGAATATGTTGAATCTTGAATCGCGTAGCGACTGGTTTTCAGAAAACAAAAATTCGGCAGATCCCACGCCTTGTGGGAATCGGTTTCATGCGAAGCAGTCAGCGAGTAGTTCTCGGCTGCACATTTTTGCTTTCCGTTAAGCGTTACGAGGTGGATCAACATGCTTTTGTAGGTGTAGTAGTGTGCACATCGTGAGCTTACCAGGCACTTCAACAACACTGGCATTTAAAACTAGGGGTGTGCGAATATTCAAAATATCGAATATTTTGCGAATAGTGTTTGCTATTCGATTATTCATACCGGAATTTTACCATTTGAACAATTCGAACTTCCCAAAGACAAATACAGTCAACATCCGATTGAAAGTGACCCCTACAGATTTTCAATATGCTTCACCTCATTGCACTCTCGTATTGCGGCAAAGCTGCCTTTCAAGCTCCGTTACGGTCGAACTTTGCCAAGACACAGTCAACGTCCGCTTGAAAGTGACCCCTACAGATTTTCAACATGCTTCACCTCATCACACTCTCATATTGCGGTAAAGCTGCCTTTCAAGCTCCGTTACGGTCGAATTTAGCCAAGACACAGTCAACGTCCGATTGAAAGTGACCCCTACAGATTTTCAATATGCTTCACCTCATTATACTCTCGTATTGCGTCAAAGCTGCCTTTCAAGCTCCGTTACAGTCGCAAATGTATTAACGCAAGAAAACGCTGGTTTCAACATGGAGATGAAAGATGTGTCAGAGGTGGGGGTTCAATTAATGCTCTTTTGGATCTGAAATTTGGGCAGGAAGTCCGAAAAATCGAAGGCCGAAGCTTCTTGGCATCCAAAATTTCAGATGTTCTTATATATCGATGTCTACGAGGCAGATTTGGAACTCCAGACTTGAAGGGAGCACACCCTTGTCCGCCACATCAGTTGGACTTCCACAGAAGTTGAAAGAGGAGGAGAGGCTGAGAAATGGCATCTTTGCCTATTACGTGTAAAGTGTTGTCGGCAACACTTTGGTTGTACCAAATCATGTACATAAATACAATTCGGCCTCTACATTGCCTCATTCCTGATAAGACAACTATGAAACACCACCCTGCCAGCGCTTCATCAACCTAGCAAAAAGAAACACTTTCGTGTTGCTATCTCATAAGAACATACTTAGGGACCCTCTGCAACTTTTTTCTGTAATTTCACTTCGAAGTATTCGAAAATTGTTTGAGAAATATTAGAAAATTATTCGATTCGCACTCAATCTTTATTATACGAATTCACTTCGCACCCAAAATTTTGCTATTCGCACAGCTCTATTTAAAACCCTTTCGGCCCTAGCGTCCTATAAAAAGGACACGAAGAAAGATGGCTATAAATTGCCACATAAATTACTAAAAAATTCAAAAATGTGTCTGTGGTATTCTCAATACACCTGAGCAAACATAGGTAGTAGTTTTTCCATCATCGTCTTCCTCGGAAGTCTGCAGTGTTGAAAACAAGACGGCGGAAGGTTCTAAAATGATGACCATGCCGTTAGCCCCCTGAGCTGTGACTTTGGGAGAAATAAAAATCTATAAAAACTTGCACGTAACGTGTGTATCTTCGAAAACAATTTTTATCACTCAACTCTTTGTTGGTCAGCGGGACATATATGTCCCACTTTTTATTACTCGTTTTCAGTGCTGTAGCTCCTTAAAGGAGTATTGCAAATCAGTTCTGCAGAAACCCGTAAGGTGGCGGAAGGGTTAAGAAAGGGAAAAATAGACACCCACCCGAGTGGTGGTCTATTTTTCCCTTTCTCCTTAAAGGAGTACTGACACGAATCTTAAAAATTTTCGGTTTGTCGCTCTAAATAAAAATACTGGTGTAGAGAAACCTAAACGAGCATTGTGGTGCCTGGGAACGCATCGTATATATTTTAATTACTGCTACCTTAAAAAGACACTTTCGGTTTCGACATCGAGGGGGTGGCTTCTCAGTGACGTTTGATAGCAGTGTGACATCACGGGGATACAGAAACTCGCGACGTACTAGCAGCGAATCCATTATCTGCTCGTGGTGCACATAAACATCGATTAGTGAATTGTCGTCCAGTGACCCTGACAGCGATTTTACGATTTCAGCTGTACGCAGGACGCAGAACTCGCAAACTCAGGGGAACTGTCTTGACTTGTCGGGATAATGTCCATTGCAGTGGGGCTGGCTTGCAGATGCTCAGCGACGAAACCTTCAAAGTCAAATTAAAATATTTTATACGTGTTCTCCGAGTTCGGTGTGTAGACAGCGCTGACACTGCATACTAAGGAAACGAAAAATGTCCCTTTTGCGATGTCTCAAAATAGTGCCAGTACTCCTTTAATACAGCAAGCACAGGGCAAACCAAAAAGATGTGTGAGGTTATAAAAGGAGTAATTGATAACCTAATTAAAAAGCTGATCAACCCTGAACATGTCGATGCCAAATGCGCTGATACTTTTTAATGCGTACTTCACTAGCATTGGTCCTAAGTTAGCCAGCCGTATTCCAGCTACTGAAAGCAATGTCGATTGCTCGGTCATTCATACAAGTTTTTTCTTGGATCAAGTGGATAAGCATACCGTAACCTCAAGTATATCAGGTATGCCTTGTTACAAAGCTACTGGCCACGATGGCATTACCGTAAAAGCTTTGAAGGACAACATAAAAAAATACTTGACAATTCAATAAGCCGAGGCACATACCCTGACATTTTAATGATCGCAAGAGTCTCTCCTATATATAAAAGAGGCGATATCAATGAACCTGGAAGCTATCGGCCCGTCTCTGTGCTTAGCATCTTAAATACTGTATTTGAAAAAGTCATTGCGGCTCAGCTGAAGCACTACCTAAATGAAAACAAGCTTCTAACAGAATCCCAACATGGATTCAGAACCAATCAATCAACATCTTCAGCAGTGTTAGAACTAACCCAGAATATATAAACAGCTCTACACAAAAACGAGTTTGCCTATAATATTTTTAGATTTTAAAAAAGCTTCAGACACGGTCTGTCATTCCATACTTCCAAAAAAATTACGAATATATGGCTTTAGCGATACTACAATGATCAAGCTACATAAATGGTCGATAACACTATGCATGTTTTGGCTCCTTTTCTTCCCAATATACTATTGTTACAGGAGTTCCACAAGGATCAGTTTTGGGGCCCATACTGTTCTCACTATATGTCAATGACCTCCCATCAGCACTAAACTCCTCAAAATCTGTTATTTACGGTGTTGATACCATGCTACTATTTTCAGGGAAATCCCTTAGCGAATTACAGAGCACAATAAATAGCGAGTTATCAAATATATCAACTTTGTTTGCATGTAATAAATTAACACTAAACAGAGACAAGACAAAATACATAATATTCCACTCCCGTTATGCCAAATGTGACACAATAGGCATGCAAGTTCACCTCGTAGGTGAAAAATAGAACAACACAACATAAATATTTAGGAGTATTATTAGACTGCAACCTGAACTGGAGACCACATATATCTACTATATGCAAGAAATTAGCTTCTGCTTGCTCTTTGCTAATAAAATGCAGAGAATGTCTTAATCTTAATATACTTAAAATTGTTTACTTTTCTATATTTCACTGTCCCATCAGTGCTGTTCTGAATCATGGTCTGGTACATATAAAACATAGGTACTTAGATCCTATCATTTGGTTAATTAAAAAAAAAATGCCCTGCGCATTATGACATACACAAGCCCTCATGACCATAACAGCTTGCATGATGATGCCCAAGCTGCAGGTGGCCAACACGGCCTCCATTTCTTGCTCAATGGCACAACTGACAAAAATTTGAAGCTGGTCGGGCATTTTGATGCAGCGTGGCGCAATTTCAACAAATTTCATGGTTTTGGTTTAGCTTGGCGCAAGAATAAGGAATTGTATCAAATTGGCGCTGTGCAGCTGTTCGACCCCTGCTTGTATGAACAGCTATTGCATGGTTGCAGTGCTGTACAATACCTTCAAGCCTGATGCAGCTGATGGTGCCAAGCTCGTGTCTCACACGCAACACGGGGTGGAGAAGTAGTGTAAGGAAAACAGCGGTCTTTATTTGACTAGAGAACAGTGGTGATAAAAAAGCAGGCTATGTACACATTATGCAGAGGGTGTCCTGTACAGAAAGAGGGGAGCCAGCCTCAGCTGGAACCGAACACTGGGTAGGCCATGGTAGTCTTGAGCAGTGGGTTGTGCTCTTCAAGTGAGTTGTGCACATAGTGCTGCACCAGGCTACGCAATGTGGGATGAGTGGTGAGTGGCTCTGCAAAGCCATAGCCACGTTCAGTGCGTAGAATTAAGCAATGGTTGACCTTGCCCTCAGCCACAATTGACAATGCAAACTGCCCAGGGTTCTTGCTGGGTCTCACCAGAAAAGTACCATCGCAACGACCCTCAAGCAGGCGCATGGCTTGGCTTCGATCACAGTCTGCCACAAACCAGCTACTGTCAGGAGACACCTCTTCTGAGCTGCTGCTTCCGCTCCTCCTGCAGCAAGATATTTTTGTGGTGTGAAGTATTAACACACTGCCATGCCTTGCAGAGATAATGCACTTGTTCACTATATCTTAGAAGAACAGACTGTTGGGCGAGTTGGTAATGCATACTGTAAAAACTGCGCGAAAAACGTGGACAAAGGGAGAAACGGACGACACAAGCGCATACTAACAACTGAAAGTTTATTGAAAAACACAGAATATGAATAGCAAATAAACCACGTGTGCAAGGTTAAACAACAGACAGTTACAAGTGCGCATCGAGATACGCAATCTCCGCCTCGTGCACCGCCACAGACGGCCTGGCAACACAACTATCTCCAGCTTTGAAGATGTGTTTTTCAATAAACTTTCAGTTGTTAGTATGCGCCTGTGTCGTCCGTTTCTCCCTTTGTCCACGTTTTTCGCGCAGTTTTTACAGTATGTTCACTATATGCTATTAAAACACATGTACCACCACAACAGGCGACTATCAAGCATGTTTACCTTGTCCAATAGTTTACGAACTCTGCAGGCTCTAACTAACCTGAGATCAGAGCCTTGTGAGTTCAGAGTTCCTCTGGCTGATAGTGAATGCGGTTTTGATGTGCAGGGTATGACATCATGAGCTCTAGTGACAAATAAATAGATGACGCACCTGTGCTGATCTGCTCACCATAGGAGTAGACAGGCGGGGTGGGGGGAAGGGGGGGGGGGTGGCAGGTCAGGGTGTGCAACCTTTATGTCATGGCCACACACCACAATCCAAATCAGCACACTGATATAACCAGCTGCCATAACTATAAGCAGTGGCTATTGCAATTCAGCTTACTTGCAAACAACAGTTCTGACAAAAACAGTTTCTCTTTGGCACTCTAATGATCTGTAGCAAAATATGCGTATGCAAGTCATTAAGTTTTCCTGAAAATGAATTTTAGAGATTTTTACTCAGTTGTCGTACCATGCCTTTGAATGCGTGGTACGAGAACTGGTTGACTCCATGGCCACCCTGGGTTTGTGACGCCATAACCTACACATCTACATCCTCTAGCAGGCAGTCGAAAACAAACAGCAATCCCCCACGCACAAGCCATCGCTGTCAAGTTTCGAGAAGCTGGCACATTGTTGCATCGTGGAATGACATTGCTAGTTTCTCTTTTCTCATGACACCACTGGCGTAAATCACTGGGGTGTCGGGGGGGGTCCTGACCCCCCTAGTGTTCATGCTGAGGGGGACATCCCTTGCAAGTGTACCCCCTTGACATTTTTTCTTTTTTTTCTAACGCCACATATTTGAGTTGCTTGACAGCACATTCAACATTTTTTTGTTAATGCCTGCTTATTCTGTAGTGTATAAGCCTGTGTTCGATATCCCTCAGATGTTTGAGACTATTGAAAGCGCAACTGCCGTTGCCGCTCGACCGCTTTTGGAGAAGACTCAATAGAGCAATGCAATTACACGAGCTGGGAACCCATGCTCGTTTTTATTTTATTTTTTATTTCAAGGCATGATTTTTATGTTAATAAAAACAAAATGGTCGCCATGACAAGCTATGTGTCCCTCGTTGTGGTTTTTCTGGATATACACCACTGGACAGCACCATGTGTATGATGTGTGCATTATGGCGGGGTAGCGTGGAACGTCATCATAGGTGTTGCATGAAGCAGCTACCCATTTCAGTTTCAACACGTAGTTTTTTGTTAACTAAAAGTTATTGATAAATTTTTAAGCAAACTGAACCACCCTACTCGTTGCAGAGCTGTTAATGCGCACTGAAACGGTTTGGACAATTTTCTACTAATGCAGTGAGCTGGTAAAGCAAGTTATTAGGCTCATTTGCAGACCAATTTAAGCTGTGTCAAGTGCGAAATTTATTACAAAAATTTAAACATGTGACTTGCTACAAATCGCAGTGGCTTAGCCAAAGAGTTTTCGAATGCCCACTTCCATCATATGTAGCACTGTTCCATTATAAGTAGCACTGGCGACTGAACTGATTGGATATGTCCAGTCTACGTCACCGAATCTCCAGTGGAAAGCAAGCATAATCTAACTGTGTCACAATGTGCTCTGTGGTGACGTGAGCTGCGTGACAGTGTTTATTTTGGGGTTTCTTTTCTTGAACACAATAAATTACCTTAGCTGCATTGTAGGCTGCAAATGTAGCGATTGGCGACATGTAAAGCTACAATATTGTGTAAGGTGTGGGGATCTGAGGCACGCCCGAAGCCTCTGCGCGGGCATTTTGCTGTTCTAATCCCTTTCCTCTCCCGTTCTCCCGCGACAGCAAGTGGCGCCATCTTGCACTACGCACTGGCTCTCGTGGTGGCGCCGCGCGGTCTCGGAGCTACGAGATTCGACGTGACTGAAGCACGTGCGCGTCGGGACAAACTCTCTCTCTCTCTCTCTCTCCTCCGATGGCGCTGGGTAAGCACGTGTTTCCTTCTGGTCCGATGTCCCCTTTGAGAATCGCTGGACTATAGCCTGCCTGGGTGCCTCGGCATCCTCGGCGGGCGTGTTTACCTGAGCGTTAGCTCCGGTTCCGTACGTTAAGCCAAAGAGCGGTGCCTAGTGCTCGTGCGTGGTTGTACTACACCGAGCCGCACTTGCCGGAGGCCCACGCGTACAGAGAGTTGCCCTAGCTCTCGCGACCCGGCCCAGTGGTCATCGTGAGAGTGCGGAGCATAGCCGCGAGGGACCTTTCCCCGAGCGGTGTGTCAAAGCTCACCATTGCCAGCTGCGACGTGCTCGCGGTTCCCCCTTAGTGTACCGTCTGCGCGGGAAGCCCTTTGCTTCCCCGTGTCCCGAGAACAGATGTTGTGCTGTGCGTTGGGGTGCCGCCAAAAGCAAATAAACTGTTTGTGTGTGTGTTGTTATATCGAACACTGTGTTTTTACCGCGTGGCGCTCAACACCTTTGCTAGCTGAGCGCGGCCCTGTGGCTCGCTAAGCCTGAACCCACGGTGGTCTTCGACTCCTGTGAGTATCGAGGCTACCACAAAGGCAAATGGCGAGACAAGCCGCTTCAGCTAGAGCAAGGGTCTCAAACTCACCCAGGGATGCAACAGCCAAAATAGGATTTGGAGCAATTTTTGGAGCAGGAAAATCTCTCTTTTGGAGCAGGAAAATACAAATTTGGAGCAGGTTACGGGAAAAAAAAACTCCCGTTTTGGAGCTCAAAACTCCAAATTTGGAGCAGCTTCACAAACAAAGCTTGCTTTTGGAACAGTAACAAAAAAATATATGCAAACATTTCGATGTCACCACCACCATCATGTTTTCAGTGCATAACATGCTGAATAATGCCAGTGAATTCTCCGGAAACCAGTAAGGCCTTATGCATTGGTGAATTTGCACCAAGGTCCTTTACACCTGGCCTACGCCACTGGCTGATCACGTCACTGTTGCAATCCACTTCATTCAGCACCGATGCGCTGAATTTTGTATTCTGCCCTGCTAAGAAGATCTTAAGGAGAAAGTCCATTTTAAAGAGAGCCGCCATATGTGTAAGTTCAAGAGAAAAGTCTAAGTCCGGTGTTTATATGTCATGCAACGTCCAAGACAAACCATCCAATGAGTACAATCTTCATAAGTGCGTCCTCCCCCTTTATCTTTACTATATATATATATATATATATATATATATATATAGAGAGAGAGAGAGCTATGCACAGCGAAAGTCGGCATCGTTTCATTGAACGCAGTGCCTGTCGCCTCGTAGAGCCGAACCCTTCCTAGTTTCGTGCAAGCGCGTCTCCAACAAAGCGGACGCCATCACTGCCGGGTCGGTCGCGTGCTCTACCGTACGACAGCTTTTCCCCGAGGAGTATTTCTACCCGTTCCGCTCGTGACCGCATGTAGGGATACGGCAAAGGTTTCGTTGGGTTAACAATGGTGAGCTGCTTTCGTTTCTGCAAGCGACACGCAATCTGCGTTTCCGCTCAGGTGGCGTCAGCCAACGGCATACTTGGGTTCGTCGCCTATATTATGCGTGTAATATATTAACAGTATAGTACCAACAGCGCTATGCCGCACGTGCTACCGAGCAGATTTATCCTGATCGCGATAAGGTTGCTGGCGATAACTCGTACTGACGTGCTCGTTGGTATCTGCCATGAAACATTCGCGCCAGGAAAGCGGTGACCACACTCGCGTCGACGTCAAAATGTTTAGTCGAACAACGTCCACATTTCCAAAAAAACGGAAGGCCTTTTTCGGCACATTGTGGTGTCGGCCTCACCGCGACTGGGGGGGAGCAAGTACCTTGATGAACTCTTTCGGCTAAGGCGGTCAGGGTTTTCGCGTGTAGTACTTCTCTATACAACACTTTACTCGTCAGTAGATTTAAAAAGACTTTACTGTATACAGCCCGCGAATTCGTGCATGTGAGTACTGCTATTTGAACAAAGGCAGCGTTGAACCGGAATCCACCAAACAATAACGACATCCCCACTAAGATTTGCAGCACGTGAAAAACGGCTCTTTTGTCAGTTAACTTTCTTTATGCGGTGCTTCCACATTAAATGGGCGTTCACCTTTGCTCATGCTGAATGACCCTGTAAAGCAGCGTTTGAACCAGCAGTAAAAACTTCATTTAGGCCCACCAGCGAACACACCGGAACAGATTAACGTCCTGTTTGAGTCAGGCGCCACGTACTGTGTCGAATTGGATTGGATGAAAGTGCCTCTGGTGCTTCTCCCAACATTAGGTCGCCAATACGGGCTTCGTTTTGCGTTAAAACGAGGCTAAAACTAGCGCAACCGAAAAATTTTGCGGTTACCGGGGGCGTTTTGGCGCATCGTGGCGCAATTTCGAGAAATATCGCGGTTTTGGCGCAGCTCGGCGCAGAAAAACGAAAGTGTATCAAAATGGCGCAATTGGCGCAGCTGTTGCATCCCTGCTCACCTCAGCTAGTGAGCCGCAGTCACAAAATTTAATATTGCTCGGGCCAGGAGAGCAAAGGTTGTAACGAGAAGGGGAAGGGGCGAAATGTCAGCTAATGTTGCCATTTGACAGAAGGCGTTTCCCATATCTTATATCATTCCTGAAGGGGATTTCACGTCAGGATTCAAGAAACATACCGATACCGAACTCCAGAATGACTAAAACTTGAACACCTATTCTCAAATATAGACCTTTTGTACCACGGTTATGTCTCAACGCACGGTGACCGCATGTGGTGCCTATGACAAATCAAAGATTGTCATAGGCACCACATATGAGAAATGGGATACTGAACAAAACAACTGCCGCTGAAATTTTCAGCTCAATAGGGGATACTCAAAACGTACAGCGCCATCTGTCGACAATCCCGTAAGCTCGATCGGCCATGTTTTGTTGGGCGCAAAAACGAAACCAGTCGCATATCACAGCTTTTCAGGGTGCTAGTTGCTGATTATTTATCTTCGTTCTGTGACGACTTCTCAATGCTTCGTGCACTGTTCAGGCAACAAGGGAGCCCTGACAATGCCGGGAACAAGGTAGCACTAATTTTAATCGAATGTATCAGTTACCAGAACGAAGAAAAAAAAACCGATGCGAACTTGTTTAGTCAACAAGATCGGCGGCGCAAAAGTGCTCTTCTACCTCAGCTATTACTTCTCCGTGCAATTTAGCTGCTCACCTGCGACATAAGCTAGACTTACAGAACAATATATTACAATATATGCATCTTAAAACAGACGGCCAACGTCACACACGCGCAAGAGAGTATGACTGATCAACATTAGCTTGTCGCTGTTGCAGGTCGACAAAAGCAAGGATTTACGTATATAAACATAAATCCTTGGTTAGGTTAGGTTAGGTAAACACTTTGGGGTTACCTTGAAGCAGCTGCAAAGGAGGATATTGCAGCCCTACTGAAGAGAGAAGATGTTGCACGTGATGAGGCTCGTCAGATTGGTAGCAAGATGAAGGCTAAAAAAAACTTTGAGAGCAAATAAACGACGTAGGACCAAGAAAGATACACACACCACAAGCGCTCACTCGCAACTAAATTTTATTACACGAAAGAACGTACATATATACATGCCTGCCAACCTCACAGCATGAAAATTCGGGAGACTGCAGCGGGGGGGGGGGGGGGGGGGGGGGGGGGGGGTCTTTTTGCATAGCGGAAATTACTGAGACTGGAGACTGACATCAGAGAGGGACAAGTATGTTTGTTTTGAGCTGCTTGAACCAAACTTCTTTACTTGTGAAGGCACTAAGGCAGTTCACAGGCGCACGTGGTACAGAATCCGTACTTGTCACCTTTCCGTGAAGTCACAAAGCACGGAAACGCAGCTGTGTATGAGTCCAGAAACACTTGCAAGTACTTCTTTGATTTTGACGCCGTCATCGACCTTCTAACTGAACTTTGGAAACACGCAACCCCCACGGCAGACGGCGTAGCGTACAAAATGCGGGGGCCAAGAAGGAGACGAAAAATTCCGGCTAGGCTCAACGGAAACGATTGCCGCAAATGAACTGAACGGTGGCCGGAGCGACAACAATGTGACACGCGGCGCTGTTTCTCCCAAGCACGCCGATATTGCCAATATCGAGAGTGAAAAGCACAATGGGGGCTGCTTACTTACCGCCAGACTGCCGGCCACCCCTCCTTTGGCAAAGGGAATGTGCTCGACAGTCTGGCCGTCTCGTTATCGGAGCGCTCGTGCAACGCCGCAGCTCCGGCCGCCGTTCACTTTTGGCAATCTTTTCCCTCGCCTTCTTTTGGTACGGTGGCGAGCACTTCTTGCGGCCAGCCTTCGTCCAGATGCGCACGCCTAGAATGTACTCAGCGGTACTCTATGATATGGTTACAATGAAATAGAAGTGTGGTGGGGAGTGCTCTTCCACAGCACCACCACCGCAGAAAATGCTGACGTACGCGCATGATTTTAAAAAAAATGAGAGAAAAAAAAACCCGCCTCTGCTGTGGTGGCCACTTTTCGGGAGATTCGAGATGACATTCGTACAATCGAGAGATTAGGTCCAAATTCGGGAGTCTCCCGGACAATTCGGGAGAGTTGGCAGGTATGTATATTATACATACATCACATCGCGCATGTCACAAGGAGTTACAGGCATACAACCCAAGGCACGTGTTCAGTGTCTGTTGATAAAATTGAATTCTTTTTCATGTAAAGATAGGGATGGTTGGCTAACACATATCGCCGCATTCTTTGTGATGTGATACGCCTCCGAAATTTCTCGCGTGGTCTGCTGAGGGTGACGAAACAAAATAATGGTGCTTTCGAACAAAGGTTTGCATTTACGTGTTTGACAGTGGGAGGCAAGATGAGATGAAGGCGTGCCATTCAATGAATTTTTGTGTTCTCGAAGGCGGATGTTGATACATCGACCGGTCTAAAGGGATTTGGTAGACCACACCTAAACGGCATCTTACATAGGCATTCACGTGCTTTTGAATGCATTTTCCACTTGTCACTACAGAACCCTGCGCCCTTCTGTGCACGATGGGGCAGATGCGCCCAAGCTTCTGCGGTGCAGAAAAAATTACGCTCACCCCATACCTCTTCCCAAAATTTTTTAGTCCGTGTGATGTCTTATGTATATATGGAATAACTGCCATATTCCTGCTTTTTTCTTCTTTAGCTTTAGGAGCAGGGGGATCATGTCTCTGTTTAACGATGCGTATGAGCTTTTCGCACACCGAAGTGATGAAGTGTGTTGGATACCCTGCCACTTTGAAGCGATCATATTGCACGCGAAAGGCATCGTTCATCACATGCACGCAGCTTTTGTCAAGTGCCGCGCGTAAGCAGGATAATACAATTCCACGGTTTACAATCTTTGAATGCGCTGAAGCGTAATTCAAGATCGGCTTTGCGGACCGAGGGCAATACTGTCAACACACGTACTCCGCCTTGAAACTTAAAGGGATACTGAACAAAATTTTCGCCACCGAGATAAATGACTCAATTGAAAGATTGGGTGCTGAAATTTGTTGAAACAACCTTCATTTCAGCCAGAGACTAGCAGAAAATAATGAATTTAATGCATTTTTCGCGAATTGGCGCGTCTAGCGGCCGCGCCGCGAACTAGAGAGGAAGTGACGCGAAACTCTGCGGATAGTGACTCGCCAACCGTGCTCGCAGCAAAATCGCTTACCAATCGACATCGCAAGCCGCCACCCGCTGCCGCGCGTCTCTCTCAAAACGTGTTTTCACGGTCGGGAAGGTGTTCTGCATGCGTGTTCTCAACCGGCAGCCAACGACGCCATTGCCGCGCTCTCGGCCGTATATTTGTTTTCTCAAGCGGAGCTTGCACCCACGTCTACGAATTTGCAGTCTGTGTTGTGTGCTGCTACGTAATGTGAACGGTGAAGCACCTGACACAACGCAGAATGCCTCAACGCTGTTCTGCGCTAGGGTGTGCCCTGTCATACCTTTCCAACAGAGCCGAAGCTTCAAAGGATATCGCAGCCAACGTGGGTGCTTTCAAAGCGTGACTTTTTGTGCTCCGAACACTTCGAGGATAGTGACTATGAGTTACTGTGTAAATTGCTGGTCCCGGTTGCCGACCCACGTTGGGCTACGGCGGCTCGTCTGGCTCGTCGTCCTTGCTGTCGCTTGACACAGCAGAACGGTCACACGCATATGGTTGTATTTGGCGCATCCGTTTTGGAGGCCTGTCGAACTCGGAGTCGCAATGACCACTCGTGGAACCACTGTCACTCGCACCTTGCATCTTTGCGCTTTCGCGACACGCTCGGTAGTTGTAGCGGTTTTTGAGGAATAAGCGCTATTTTGTTTCCTATTTGGGGAAAAGAGGACAAGGCTCAGCGCCACACCAGCCACCCTCGGTTCTTGAGAGGAGAGGTGGAGAAAGGGAAGTGGCAGGGCAGGAGAGAGCGTGCCGGTTGCCCCCTCTTGCTGGAGCACTCGACGTCACGTCCGCCGACAAGCGCAGTGGCATGCAGCCGCCGCGCTCTCACAATCCACTAAAAATACGGCCAACTGCTCGAAATTACGTGAAATAAACGCTGCGTACAGGAACAGTCGTGTCGTCCGAGTCGAATGTAAGTGTTTTCGTAGCTTTTTCAAATTTTTGTTCAGTATCCCTTTAACCTTACGTTGACATACTGCAAGATGTCATCCCGTGGCATCTCACAAGTGAAATCGATTCCCATCCCCTCTTCTTTAAAAACATTCAAAATATCCTCTCTGCATAGTACCACTTGGTACTAAGCACCATTATTTTGTTTCGTCACCCTCAGCAGACCACGCGAGAAATTTCGGAGGCGTATCACATCACAAAGAACGCGGCGATATGTGTTAGCCAACCCATCCCTATCTTTACATGAAAAAGAATTCAATTTTATCAACAGACACTGAACACGTGCCTTGGGTTGTATGCCTGTAACTCCTTGTGACATGCGCGATGTGATGTATGTATATATGTACGTTCTTTCGTGTAATAAAATTTAGTTGCGAGTGAGCGCTTGTGGTGTGTGCATCTTTCTTGGTCCTACGTCGTTTATTTGCGCTCAAAATTTTTTTAGTCATGAGATATCAACTAGCCCACCTAGCCATATTGTTATAGATGAAGGCTGCAACGACCAAAGTGGCTAACAAAGCACTAGTATACTTGGAGAAGTCCAACACCTGGAGAGAGAGATATACGAAGAGGAAAGGCAGGGAGGTTAACCAAGCTTTGGCTCGGTTGGCTACCCTACACTTGGGGTGGGGGAAGGGGGAATTATAGAGAGGAAGGGGAGAGAAGAAAGAAGAAGCGTAAAAAAGAGATGGATGAACAGCGTGAAGCTACACAACACAAACCCGCGCTGTTAGTTCACAGGCGCTCGTGAAGTCCGGTGGACCCTCTGCAAGTTGGGTGCCTTTCAAAGAAAAGGTCTGAGTTGACAGGTGTGCCTAAGCTTGCAGACGAATCACTAGTTATAGCTGCCGAATGGGAGGTGTACCTGAAGAGTTCCCAAGAACTAAAGACCAGTGACAGGGACTTCGCTCCATTTCTTTCCAAACAAGAAAATCCAGGAGCAGACTTCGATGTCCTGGCTTTCTGGACAGGAATGGAGCAGCTCACTCCTACCCCTTCATCAATTGCCCTGAAGTACTTGGCAATACCAATCAACTGTGTTGATGCAGAGAGATCATTTAGCCGTTATGGTGACATTGTGTCCCACAAACGTCACTCTCTCAGTGAAGAGAGCACCAAGTATCATCTGATGCTCTGCCACCACAGCTTCCTGCAATTTTAATTATTGCAGGCATATTTCGAGCCTGAACGTATGCTATAAATGAATTGTTACATGTGCCTTGCGTCTGTTCAATATTGCCGCAGAAATATGCATGTTTAAGGTTGCCGCGGAATTTTGCAGATTCCTCTATCTGGAATTGCAGAATTCCAAATTTTCCACCGCATAAAGTTAGGGGCCCTAGTCATGGCTGTCGAAAATTGCGCTACTTAGTGATGCGTTCGCACTCGTTCTATGTTCAGGGGTCCACGATAATTTAGAATATAATTACGCTTTAGTTTGGCAGCTGCAAACGGAAGCTCAATCATCAGATTACGATAGCGCGCCACACTCGTCGCGAACATCACAGACGTGCAACTGTAATACTCGTTGGACCCGCTGTTAGAGGTTCTGCTTATCAGCACTTCGGAGCTTATGACGAAGACCACCGTGGGATAACTCGTTGTACTCGCAATCGAGCATGACGTACTTTGAAACATCGGGCACCGCGGCCACGCACATCGTATAGCAGTTACTTTGCAACAAACAGATCCACGCATGCGAAACTGTCCCGTTTTTGGATCACACCGCGCACTAGAGGAGTGTAGTTACTCGCTACTAGCGCTACGCAGCAGCCCTAACAGTCAGAGCTGGACCCCTAACCCAAGGTTCGCGTTGAGTTGCGACCACGGCGGGTTTCAGGCCAGTGGTAACAGATACGAGTTCTTTGCCTGACACAGTTTATTTTGCCAAAAGCGCTACCAACGCAACAAAAATACAGATAACAAAGAAGCGGCGGGGAAGTACCGCACGACGACGTGAAAACAACAACAAAATGGGAAGCACACGAGATTTAGAGCGATAATGCTCGACTCACCTCTCGTGGCATCGCAGTCCGGCCCTGAGGCAGTAAGTCACCTCACAATAGACCGGGAGTTGCGCAGGGGGTGATGGCGTCTGGGTGGCTCCCGACTCAATCGATATGTGGTCATCACCGCTGCTCGAGTTGAAAGACGAGGAGCTCCCCAAGAAAGCGGCGCGTGTTCCTTGGGGTCTGGAGAAGAGTCTCTCCAGAAAAGGGCAAAGAGGGAAAACGGGGCGCATCTCGACTTTGGCCAGGGAGCAGGGCGCGAAGGGCTGCGGGAGCGACACAATGCCCTCTTTCACGCAACCCCCCTCGCCACTGCGCGTGCAAACATAGCGCGAAGCCGAGGTGCCGCCGCGTTGAAGACAATGGGTTGCGTGTGCAACCCCACAATCGCAACCGAGCTTTCTGCTCGATGTCGTCGCTAGGCCTAACTCTGCTCACGGTGCCGATGTATGAGACGAATCCAAACTTTGCGGGCAAGAACATCGCGCTAGCGGACATGCGAAAGCGATAAAGCCGCAATGTCCTTCGTCGCAAGCAACGAATCACATCACCCACATGCTCCTCAGAACCGCGGATGGGCATTTTGCACATCGGCAGCGGACCCCCCGGCCAAGCTCGCCGCGCAGCGACCTCTGGCAGCGGCTAGCAATTTCGTGCGTCAGCATCCCAAAACACAACACCAAGCACACTGTGCGCCGATCTTTTGTCGCTACAGCTAGGCATAGCTGATCATTGACAGACCAGAGATCTGCGGCCTTCGTTCTTAAATCGGTACGTCGACATCCGCGGCGTGCTGTTCTCATCCCGAAAGTATGCTAAGCGAGGTTTGAAGTCTGAAGTTATTGAATTTGGTATGTCCGTGGTAGAAAAGTCCGCTCTAAAGGAGTCCTGACCACCTTGCTGGCCTGACGTTTTAGTCAATTATGTCCGAATGTCCGTTGAACCAGAATGCGTTGTAATCGAAGCTCAATCAATGGAACAAATATGGAGGTCGGCATAACGCCACAATTTGGTATGTAGTATCCGAATGTCTGTTGTAAACAGATCCGTTGTAACAAGGTTATACTGTAGTGCTGCCACGGCTGACACCTGGAAAGCAATCACTTTTGTCGATACCTTCGCGAGATTGTCGCCGAATGTGTCAGAATCTCGAAAGCGATAATGTAGTAGTGTTGGCATAGTTTTGGACCACCGTGGCTCATAGTACACTGTTGAATGCCTCGCAAAAGTGAAGGTACCCTCGAAAGCAATCATCCAAGAAAATGACCCCTGCTCCACCAACTACTAAACTTCGTCACTGGTGCATGCATTGACACAGTATGCCACAATCTAGTCGACAGATAGAACCACAGAGCTAAAAACAGCATCGTCCACACAAATGTAATCAACACATGTGATTCTTTTCTCCCCAACAGTTGTAGGAGTGAAAGAACTAGCACACGCAATTAAAACACGCAACATGACTAGTGTAACGTTGCGAGTCCTACCGCGAACCGCACAAACTCCTCCAACAAATAATGTCAAGAGTCCTACCGCGATGATGATAAGTCCATGCCAATGCGACAGTGGAAACAAATGCCAATTTCAAAGGCCTTACTTTCGCAAGAGCTAAAAACAAGTTTAAAACCAATTACATCATAGATGCCATCTTTGCAATACGAATCTCGAAGGCTATTCTTTTGTTCGCGGCAACCGAAAGTACGTTACGCGTGTCGCTTGCACCACACATGCAGCTAACCTTACGGCAAAGCCAGGTCAAGCTAAGTCAACATGGTCGCTCTTTTTTGTGGTCACTTAACCGGCCCGAAGCGCACTTCACGACATATCACACGGGAACGGTTTAACAGTCGCGATGTAACGGCGGGGTTCCCAATACATTGGATCATATGGGAACTACAGTCGAGCCCACATATAACGGCCCCACTTAAAGCGAACTTCGTCTTAAAATGAACGGTACCCACGTGACCGTGGAAATATACATTATTTCAACGGCACAAAATCACACTTACAACGAACACCTTTGAACCCTGCCGATCTGTTACAGCCGGCGACTGCGGAGACACCCCTTTCGACCACCTATAAGCCATCGGCCAGCCAAACGCCGATAATGCCTCCGCAGGCTTCTCATTGTCGTTCTCCCCGACAGTTTTTTGTTACACACCCCTCCGTCCTTTGTCCCTCTGCTGCTCCGAGCACCCCGCATCCCCAGTGGGTGCAGGGTGCTCACAGACTTCGATATTTCGCGATTCCTTCCGTGTTCTCACTCATTTTGCACTCCGTTCAGCATGCCCTGCACGCGTGCGGAAGGGTAAAAATGGCTTACGCGGAACGAAGTGCGAATTATCGAAGTCGGTGGGGCCGCGCAAGTTCAACTTTTCACGATCCGTTCCGTGTGACAGCCGTTTTCACCCTTCCGCGAACCTGCGCCCCAATGAGATTCTCTGACCGCTGCGCGCGTAGGCCACTCTCCCAAGTACGGCGACTCTATCCCAAGGCCGTTCTCTTCTCTTCCCCCTTTATCGCAACTGCTCCGCCTGTCCACGCCGGCTCTAATTCCGAAGTTTCTTTTTCTGGGTAGAAACGAGCTCAGACAGGGCGCAGAGCCGTTCTACGCTTACTTGCTTGTGTGTCGCACGTGCGCGTCTTGCTCGTTGGTGTGCGTGTGTGTCAGGATGGCGGACGGGAAGCCCTCCGCGCAAACAGATGGCACGAAGCGAAAAGCGCTGGACATTTCTACCAAGCGAGCCATTCTAAACGAGCTAGCTCAAGGCGCTAAAAACTGCGAGCTGGTTAAGAAGTACGGCATGTCCAAGTCAACAATATCAACGATTCTAAAGAACAAGGACAAGATAATCAGTGCCGATGCCAACTCGACGGACAGAAAGCGCCTGCGGAGGGCCACCTACGCGGACGTGGAGGAAGCGCTTCTGAAATGGTTCGTCGACGCGCGGGCTTGGAACATTCCGATAAGTGGTCCTATGATGCTGGCCAAAGTGAAAGACTTCGCATTTCTGTTGGATTTTCCCGACTTCTGCCCAGGAAATGGCTGGCTACATCAGTTGAAGGTGCGTCATGGCATTGTTTTTAAATCGATTGTCGGTGAGGCGGCCTCAGCCAGCGACCAAGACGTTGCCTCGTGGCTTGAAGCAAATCGAGACACTATTTTAAGCTATGCGGAGCGAGACGTCTATAACGCAGATGAAACTGCGTTATTCTACCAGATGCTGCCAGGAAAAACGCACGCCATGAAAGGCGACGCATGTGCTGGCGGCAAGCACAGTAAAGTGCGCGTCACAGCGCTTTTGTGCACTAACATGGATGGCAGCGACCGGCATGTGCCCTTTGTAATCGGCAAGTCAAAGAAGCCGCGTTGCTTTCGGGGCTATGTGCCTGTGCGTTACAGGCATAGTGCTAAAGCGTGGATGACGCGAGATTTATTCGCAGAGTGGCTGAGCGAGTTAGACCGCGACATGCACAAGCAAGGCAGGCGTGTGCTGCTTGTGGTCGACAATTGCTCCGCGCACCACGTACAAGCCTCTCTCACGGCAGTGACCCTGCTTTTCCTGTCACCCAACACAACGTCGAAAGTTGTGGTAGCCTCGATGCTCACCGGAGCCGAAGACTACCGCGGGTTCAGGCTTAGCGAGCCACAGGGCCGCGTCTACCGTCGCCTGCTTACGTTTAGCGCACCGCTCCGCACGCGCTCAGCTAGCAAAGGCGTTGAGCGCCGCGTAGCATAAACACAGTGTTCGAGATAACACACACACAAACACTTTATTTGCCTTCTGCGGCACCCCAACACACACACTGTACACATCCGCTCCCGGGGCACGGGGAAGCAAAGGGCCTCCTGCGCGGACGATACACCAAGGGGTTCCGCGAAGCATGTCGCAGCTCGCAATGGCGAGCTTTGACACGCCGCTCGGGAAAAGGTCCCTCGCGGCTATGCTGCGCACCCTCGCGATGACCACTGGGCCTGGTCGCGAGGGTTAGGGCAATCTCCGTACGTGTGGGCCTCCGGCAAGTGCGACTCGGCGTGGTACGACCGCGCACGAGCACTAGGCACCGCTCTTTGGCTTCACGTACGAACCAGAGCTAACACTGAGGTAAACACGCCTGCAAGGATGCCGAGGCACCCAGGCAGGCTACAGTCCAGCGATTCCCAAAGGGGACGTTGGACCGGAAAGAAATACGTGCTTACCCAGCGGCGTCCGGGGAGAGAGAGCGTTCGTTCTGGCCTGCACGTGCGTCTGTCCCGCCGAATTTCGCGGCTCTCCGACCGCGCGCAGCGCCACCACGAGTGTCGGCGCGTAGCGCAAAATGGCGCCACTCGCCGTCGCGGGAGAGGGAAAGGATTCGAAATGCCCGCGCAGTGGCTTCGGGCGCGCCTCGGATCCCCACATCCTCCTCTCCTTAAATCACCCTATACCGGTCTGCAAAGGCAGCCGGTCGTCGCCCATGCATGCAAAGGCGTTATGCAATGAGCAACAGCTAACCTCAGCCCAGGCCCACAACTGCTGCTAATTACTCTACAAATAAAAAAATGAAAAAAAAAAAGAAATAACACAATACACTTGAAATACACTATACTATACAATATGGTGCTACGGAAGGGGGTAAAAGAAATTAAGGCGAGTGTTCGTGATGCTCACGCGGGAGAGCGTCCACGGCGCGGTGGGGAGGCGATGCGTAATGTTGCTGGCCAGAGTGCGAGGCAAGAGGCCTGTTTGATGTCCGCATGCCCGGAACGGGCTCACCTTCGGCTCGTCGCTCTAGTCGACGACAGACCTGCGAGTCCGACGAACGCCGCTTCGGTGGTGGTTCGGAGGTCCCGAATTCCAGGCTGGATGACCAAAGACCGCGCTGGGACGGCCGGTCCTTCTGCTGTAATCCTGCAAGGCGTCCCCGGCGTCGGCAGAGAGCCGGGCGCAGCTACCATGTCAGCTAGCCTCGCGCAGCAGCCGTGAGGCAGACGGCAGCTAGGCTTCTCGACGACGGCCGAGACAAGGACACAGCCGGGCGGTCCGCCTGACGTCAGCGGGTTCCCGAACACCTCCAGGGTCCACGGCGATAGGGTGAAGGTGGTTTCCTATGGTGTCGTCACCACGCCGCACACTTCCAGGGCACGCACAGATCCACCACGCACGTACACACACACACACACGCACACACAGCTCCGAAGACGGGCTTCTCCCAACGCGCCAAGAGATGGAAGGCGCGTAGCGTCCTTCGTACCTCTCCCCACCGCATAAGCACCAGTATGCACGACCCCTTTCGCAGGCAAAAGAAGAAAAACAGCGAAAAAGTAAAGAAAACAAAATGACACTCAATATGCCGAAAAAAAATACGAAAAAAAAACACATCAAGTAAACATGAACACTCCCACAAACAAAAATAGCAGCAAACTGGGCGGGGCCCACTTCTTTGCGAGCACAGGCCATAAAGAAGTTAGGCAACTGAGGCTAGATAGTAATGTGAGGGCCTTCGGTTGCGGAAATAAGTCCGCCGTCCGGCGCGAAATCACTAAGGTGACCGCTTCCTCAGATTATACCGGTGCGTGGTCCGAATGCGGTCCGCCGTCCCGGGTGTGCCCCGTTGCTTGCGCGCAGTGCCACTGGGCGCTGGCGGGAGCTCGTCAGACCTCGACGCAAAGGCTTTCAGGTCTGCCATGTGGGCACGGCTGAGTTTTCCCGAAAGGGGATCTTTCAGCAAGTACGCGAGCGGAGTCCAAGCTTTCTCCACTCGGTACGGACCAAGCCACTTAGGAGCGAGCGAGGCTGAGAACCCCTTGCTCGCGTCGCTAAGAGCGTGGTTGCGCTTCAGGACAAGATCACCTACCTTAAATGAAAGATGGCGATGTTTCCGGTCATACTGGGCCTTCTGCGCAGCCCTGGCCGATGCCAAACTCTGCCTTGCTCTACTGAGAGCTCGACAAAGCCTGTCCCGAAGCTTTGATGCGTAAGCAGAACAGTCTGCTGGTGCTTCCTCGTCTCCGAGCTGGCATTGCATGACACTGGTCACCGGATTTGCCAACTCCCTTCCGAAGTTGAGGAAAGCAGGAGAGAAACCAGTAGAGCGACTCTCGGAGGTTCGGATTGCGAACGCGAGCTCACTCAAATGGTCTGCCCAGTCTTTTTGACTTTCGGCAAAGGCCGCCAACATCGGTTTGAGCGTACGATTGGTTCGCTCCGTCAAATTGGACTGGGGATGGTAGGGCGAAGTGGTGCAGTGATTAATTCCCAGGGAACGGCACGTATCACCAAACACCCGAGCGGTGAAGTACGACGCGTTGTCCGTGATCAGTCTTTCCGGAAAGCCGAACCGACAAAACACTTCCTGCAGCCTCTCAAGCACCGCTCGCGCTGTCACCCTCCGAAGCGGAAACAATTCCACCCACTTCGAAAAATGATCCACGACTACCATCATATGTATGAACCCCTGCTTGCTTCTGGGGAACGGCCCCATTAGATCGCAGGTGGCTACTTGCCACGGACGCTCACTGACAATCGGTTTCATCAGGCCGGGCGGCTTGCCACCCCTTGATTTCACCGCTTGACAGACATGGCAGGAACGGCAATAGCGGAAAATGTCACGCTTCATGCCAAGCCAGGTCACAGTCTTGCTCAGTTTTGCAAAAACTTTGGAGCCACTCAGGTGACCGGCCATGGGTTCGTCGTGAGAGGATCGCAACAGTGCGGCTCTCAGACTTTTGGGCATAACCACCTTAAAGGGGTCCACGTGGTAGCTTCGATGCTCACCGGAGCCGAAGACTACCGCGGGTTCAGGCTTAGCGAGCCACAGGGCCGCGTCTACCGTCGCCTGCTTACGTTTAGCGCACCGCTCCGCACGCGCTCAACTAGCAAAGGCGTTGGGCGCCGCGCAGCATAAACACAGTGTTCGAGCTAACATACACACACAAACACTTTATTTGCCTTCGGCGGCACCCCAACACACACACAGTACACGTCCGCCCCCGGGGCACGGGGAAGCAAAGGGCCTCCCGCGCGGACGATACACCAAGGGGTTCCGCGAAGCACGTCGCCGCTCGCAATGGCGAGCTTTGACACGCCGCTCGGGAAAAGGTCCCTCGCGGCTATGCTGCGCACCCTCGCGATGACCACTGGGCCTGGTCGCGAGGGTTAGGGCAATCTCCGTACGTGTGGGCCTCCGGCAAGTGCGACTCGGCGTGGTACGACCGCGCGCGAGCACTAGGCACCGCTCTTTGGCTTCACGTACGAACCGGAGCTAACACTGAGGTAAACACGCCTGCAAGGATGCCGAGGCACCCAGGCAGGCTTCAGTCCAGCGATTCCCAAAGGGGACGTTGGACCGGAAAGAAATACGTGCTTACCCAGCGGCGTCCGGGGAGAGAGAGCGTTCGTTCCGGCCTGCACGCGCGTCTGTCCCGCCGAATTTCGCGGCTCTCCGACCGCGCGCAGCGCCACCACGAGTGTCGGCGCGTAGCGCAAAATGGCGCCACTCGCCGTCGCGGTAGAGGGAAAGGATTCGAAATGCCCGCGCAGTGGCTTCGGGCGCGCCTCGGATCCCCACAAAGTGCAACCGCTTGACTTGGGCATAATCCGCGCGTTTAAGGCTTATTATAGGGGCCGCGTTGTGGAGCGCATGCTTATAGCTGTTGACCGGCCAGCAGCCAACCTGCCGCTTTGGGTGTCGCTGTACTCAGCTCTGGAGATGGTAAAGGCTTCGTGGGCGGAGGTAACGGCTACATGTGTGCAAAACTGTTTCCGCAAGGCCGGCTTCGTCGACGTCGGAGCCGATGCCAACCCTGAAGCTTCCGAAGAGGACCACTCCGGCGGCGATTTGTGGCAGCGTGTTGTCAACTCCGACATGGGAGGGCGGGACATCTGCTGGGATGATTTCGTTATGGCCGATGATGATGCCGACACCGCGGAACCGTGCACGGATGAGGGCATTGTCAATGAAGTGCGCGGCAAGAGCGACTCGGAGGAATCAGATGACGACAACGATGAAATGTTGGAGCCAGCGCCCACAAGCGTGCCTGTGGCAATTGGCTACACAGATAGCCTCAGGCAACTTGTCTATGCCAAGGGCCTCGGCGAGGAGCATGCTGCCGCTTTAAATAAACTGGAGACCACCCTTGTCGCATTGGCACTCTCGAAGCAGACGTGCATCACGGACTTTTTTGCAAAAAAATAAATTTTGGGTTTTCACTTGTAACTTTTTAAAAGCTGTTTTTTCATTTATTATGAACTTCGGGATACAACGAACGGACACCGCGTCACGCTCAGGTTCGTTATAAACGGGCTCGACTGTATTCTGGGACCGGCGGAAAACGACATAGCGGCTGGGAAAACGCAGCAGTGAGAAACTTAAAGGCGGGGTTCTACTGTACATGTGCACAAATACACTGGAGAAAGCCAGACCAGTAATTCAATCAGCTACCAGGTCCCTGTCCCAGTTTTGAAATTCCCCTTGGTATTGCCAACATGTGCGAGAGCCAGAATTTTTTCTGTGCTTTGTCTTGGCTCTCACTGCAAGCAGTAACGCTACTTTGCTCCCTTCTTCGGTATGCTTACTAATGATAGTGCACACCAGAACTGTTTTGGTAAACTGCGACGTTCTTTTTACTCTTAAAATATATGAATCATGACTGCAATATCACAATGTTTTCCACAACAAGTATGACTTTGAGGTTCAACTACAATGATTGCTACAGCCAGCCAAAAGTCCATGCCGATACAATGCAACAGCATGACTGAACACATGTCCTGCACATACCGTATTTACCCGCATAATTTGCGCCCTCGCACAATTTGCGCACCCCTAACATTTAGCCAGCTTTACTAAAAAAAATATTTACTTGCATATTTTGCGCCCTCCGTCACGCCCGAGCCAGCTCACCGAGCAGGCGAGCGCAGTCATACACAAGATGGGCTGTGAGTGCGAGGTCCCTTCTTCTGATTACTTTGTTCTATTTTCCGGAAACCCCCGAACTACGGTCCCTAGATTATTATATTCTATGGACTATACCCGAACACCCAAACCTGTTCACGGGTTGTCGGAACTGCTCGAGCATTCTGCCGTCGTGAGAATGCATGCACGCAACATGGCACGGACTATTTTCTGTATCGGAGGCGTGCGAGGGCCAATCGTGCCAACTTTTCCCCTCGGTGACCCTCGTTCTTCCGCGCCATGTCCGTGCTGCAGTGCAGCCTTGGCTGATTTCGGAAGTTTAGGTTTCGCCATCAGCCAGTCGCGTTTTCACTGTTCTCTTGCGCTGGGCTACATTTTCTATACAGCGAAATTCAAGCTCACTGTTATAGAATTTGCCAAAGAAAACTGAAACCCTGGCACCGCCAAGCACTTCAGTGTGAATGAGAGTCACGTTCGGTACTGGATAAAGCAGAAGAGTTTGCTTGTTAATACAAGACCGGGAAGGAGAGCATCCCAAGGACCGAAGCAAGGAAAGTTTCCTGCCGTTAAAGAATACCTTTTCAAATATGTGCAAGAGCTGAGGTCCACCGGTAGTGCCGTGGGACCTCATTTCTCCCAGCACTGTCGAGAAGAGCTTCAAGAGGGGCTGGCGCTCGACGAAACCGAGGACGATGCGTTTTGGGAGGGCGGTGCGCGGCGATGATTCCCAGTCGGACTTATTGACCAGTGATCCTGACTAGACTGTGCATGACCGAATCTGGCTGGTTAAGGTACATGCTAATTCTGTTAAACAAACAAGTACCCTTCGTTTGTGCTATACAGTAGACTCTCGTTAAACGGAACCTGAAGGGACCCAGAAAATGTGTTCCATTTAACAGGAGTTCCGTTTACTGAGAGATGAACAGCAGCGCAGAATCCAAGTATGAAACCAATTATATTAGTTGCAGTTGTTCCGTTTAAGCAGCAGTTCCGTTTAACAGATTTCCGTTTACTGAGAGTCTACTGTAATTTAGTTTCTTTTATAATGTATATACCGCGCGCATTAGGACTACATATTGTGCGTTATTTTGGTTGTGTTCGCAATATCTCCACATAATTTGCGCACCCCCTCTTCGGAGCTCCAAATTCGCAAAAGAAAGTGCGCAAATTATGCGAGTAAATATGGTAATTCAAATTTTCCAATTATTTGGGCCCTGGCAGTAGACAGCACCACATACCGTATTTTCTCGCGTATAACCCGCACCCTCGACAACGATTCGCGAAAAATTTTCTAAAAATAATCCCCGCGCTTTGCTGCGAAGCTAGCTTTCTTGCATAGCTCTGAAGCACTGCCGTGAAGCCACCTTTGCAGACATCAATTAGCGCTTTTTGTTTTGACTTTAACCTCAAATGTTTTTTTTTTTTTTGTGCGGGTTATACACGAGAAAATACGGTAATGTACTTTTGCCCATTTGAACAGCTAAATAGCGCGAACTTCAGGGACGAAAGACAGGAGAATGCGACACACACAAGCGCTAACTTCCGATTGAATTTTATTAAAGAAAACACATGAATATATAGGGTAACACCACGCCTGCGCAGCTTCACATCCACATAACCACATTCACTCCTAAGTGATAAGATTCATCTCTCTAAAGGCACAACACCAGTTACATAGAACAAATAAAAGTTAATAAATAACATGTCACTATCTTGCAATACGCCCAAAAAACATTGTTCCTTTGCTGACAGAGCAATGGAAGGCACGCTGATACAATGCCTAACATCCTTGGCCATCTCTGCTGCTTCTACTATCTCTCGCGTTTTTTGGTCATCATGAGCGAACAGCACTGCACATTTTTTTTCAAGTTCCGGCGTACACCCACAGCTTCGGCAATGCGTCGCCACGTGACCTTACAGACCTCCCCGGACATTGTACGCAGATATGTGGGACAAACCGGGTGCTGCTTAAACGACCGTCTCAGCACGCGTACAATGTCCGGGGAGATCTGCAAGGTCACGTGGCGACGCATTGCCAAAGCTGTGGGTGTACGCTGGAATTTGAAAAATGTGCAGTGCTGTTCGCTCTTGATGACCAAAAAACGCGAGAGATAGTAGAAGCAGCAGAGATGGCCAAGGATGTTAGGCATTGTATCAGCGTGCCTTCCATTGCTCTGTCAGCAAAGGAACAATGTTTTTTGGGCGTATTGCAAGATAGTGACATGTTATTTATTAACTTTTATTTGTTCTATGTAACTGGTGTTGTGCCTTTAGAGAGATGAATTTTATCACTTAGGAGTGAATGTGGTTATGTGGATGTGAAGCTGCGCAGGCGTGGTGTTACCCTATATATTCATGTGTTTTCTTTAATAAAATTCAGTTGAAAGTTAGCGCTTGTGTGTGTCGCATTCTCGTGTCTTTCGTCCCTGAAGTTCGCACTATTTAGCTGTTCAAATGGAGTACCAACTAGCCCAAACATGCACCTTGCTAAATTATACTTTTGCCCAATACTACACAGCTGAGACAATAGAAGGCAGAGTTGCATTGGGTTTTCAGTGTACTAGATCTCTGATAAGATGAATTCTCACCTTGCTGTTTCCTGCTGTCCTGAAGAATCCTGCAGAAGTTTGTTGATGCGGTCCTTGGGCACGCCACGCGCCTGCAGCCAGGCCTGGCACTTTTCACGCTGTTTGGCTGCCTGAGCCACCTCTAGCTTGAGGCCATTGATTTCCCGCTCCAGCTGCTTGTAGTAGGCCTGGGAGGCCCGAACCTCGTCGGCAAGCCGACCCTGAGCCTCGCGCAACAGTGCCAGCCGCCGCTGTAGCAATGCCTCATTTTCCTCAACGGCCCGACGATCTTGCTCACCACTGCAGCAGTCCCGGCTAAAGTGCCGCAGTAGGTCTGCCTGCTCCTCAAACATGGCAGCAGCCTCATCAAATGATTGTAGTGCCTGGCCCTTGAGCTGAAGCTCCTGACTCAGCCTGTTGAACTGGTCGTGGAATTGGTCGAACTGACGGCTGCGTGACAGGAACTCTCGATTGGTCTCCATTAGACGCTGGCCGACACGTTCTACATTCCACTCACGCTGATCCTCATCATCAGGCTGGTGGTACTTGGACACCGGGTAGAGCAGCCGCACATTCAGGAAATTGTTGTAGTGCTCCAGGGATTCACGCCGGTAGTGGCTGATCAGCTCCGGCACCGAATTGAAGGTGAGAGGCTCAGAGAAGCCGTACTTGCCCGCTCGCTGATAAATCTTGATAAGCTTGTTGCTGCCACCCACACGAAGAGTCAGTGTGTAGTCACCCGAGCCTCGATCCAAAGCATCCCGAACCAGAAATGTGCCATCAGCAGCATCCTTCAACTTTTCTGAGCATTCCTCCCTGCAAGACATCAAGGCAGTCAGCAGCAGCCAAAGGGAAATCACTGCTCTGCACCAACCTGGATATGTCACCCCAATACCATTCAGCTTCAAGGAGGCTCCGGTCTACTGGTGGCTGCTGGCTAGACCTCGATGGTCGCCGAGGTGGCAGTGCTGCACACACGTTACAAAACCGATTTGGCACTGCCGAGGTGGCAGTGCTGCACTATGCTACAAAACCACTTCTACTATACAGCATAACCATAAGTGAAACAAGGGTGAAAACCCACCAGGTGTGCCTCCATTCTGGAAGACTGGTAAAGACTCGCCCCAGTCTCCACGCAGCAGTAATATCTCAAGTACACGTCCGTGCCACCGTGCATTACGTGCCATGGCCACGACCTGTTCCCAGGGTGGTCGCAGCACAACAAAGGCCAAGCTATGCGCCAGCCGCAGGGGTCGCTCACACCAGCCTCTACTATGAGCCAGCCGGCAGATACGGCACAGGTGGGCCATCAGTGCTCGCAGGGCTCGGAAGTGCACGGCAGGCAGTTGACCGACGAACCGCACCACAGCTGCTTCATCACCGGCCTCTGCAGCAAAAAACAATTTGAATGCAGACTTGTTCAAAATAAAATGTAAAACAAAACTGATGTGAGCAAAAAGAAGCCTCTAGTGGTGTCAAACAAAACAGTTTTAACAGCAAAGCTGTTTTAGGGCTGGGCCAGACGACAAATGAGTGTCCACCGTTCTCACACTCCGGTTCCCAGATACTCCCATAGATGGCGTAACTGCCTTGGTCAAGGTAAAGTCCCTTGATATATAGAAAGTAGCGATACTCTCCTCCATATCCTCTCCCAAGTGTCCAACCCTCCTCTCCCAAGTGTCCAAACCGTATCTATCTCCTCTCCCAAACGACCACCGTGCGGGCGCCGGCCCTATAACCCGGCTCGCTCCACTTTCCTATCAAGAATGCTATGTCACGCAGATAACGCGCGTTTCCCAGGCGACGGCCCGTGAAGCGGGGAGGTGGAAGGCGGGAGAGGAGGGTGCTCGGCGTGGCGGCTCGGTTAAAAGAAAGACGGTACTTTCCCAAAAATATCCAGGGACTTTAGGTCAAGGCAGAGCCGTCGATGGGGAGAGTCTGTCGAAGGGGCAGGGCAGTGACGTCGCGGTGCGGCGATGACGCTGTTCACGTCACTGCCACGCCTCCGCTCCGGCGGCGTCCGCCATATATAGTCTTTCCGCGCGACGGGCGCACGGCTGAGGCTATGTACTATGCAAGAAAACAAAGTCAAACGGCGGGCCTTGCTGCTAAAACTGTCACCGCTACGGCGGCGATACGAGTCGCTAATGGATCAGTCCTCGTCGCTGTCAGACAACTCCTTGTCGCTGTCAACGCTCTTCGATTTCGTGAAACTGGCCCTGCTTTTGTACACTGAAACCTTTTCGTGAAGCTTTGCTGTAAAAAAAACTTATGCTTTTGTTTGCGCCAGTCTCGCACGCACGTTTCGGCAACTCCGAACGACCGCGATACGGCTCGATTTCCGTCCGTCTCTGCACATGTAATAACTTTTCTTTTAAATGCGACATCGTGGTGCACTCGTCGAGTATTTAGAGTCTGCACTTCCATGCCGCCAATGCGAACGCAGAAGGGGATGACAAACTCCTCAGCACACGTATGTGACAGAAATGGCCGAGGCGCGTAGGAGGCGGCCATTTGAAATGCCGATGACAATATGATAACCGAGTTTCTTTTTTTTTTTTTTTTCGGTACTCGATTCTGACGCACATGCGATTCTGGACTCGTTTTGCCGAAAAAAAGGTGCGTGTTAGATTCAAGTAAATACGGTAGGTCGAATTTTTTTTTTTTTTTCAGAAAACAGCCCTAAAATGTCGACCCCCGTCTTATATACCAGTCAGTGGAAGAAAAACTTCGCAAGAAAGAAAAGAAAAAAAAGAAGTCTCATGGTCAGCTGAAATGCGTGCCTGCGGAAAAAAAAAACGGCGTGCTTCACTGCAGAACAGTGGTGACATGTGGGCAGCATGTCACCTGCTCCTCGCAGCGTCAGCGCGTCATGATGCGACCATTCGCCCATTCTCTGGTAAAATAAAGAATATGATAATGGCCAGTGTGACGGAATCTGCGATCTGTTCTGGCTGGAAAACATGATCACTGAAGTTTTCGAACTGAGTTTTCGAAGTAGGCGTTACAGGCAAGACCTCCGCCAGCAGTGCAAGTGCGCAAATCGCCAGAGCAACCGCCAGTCGGAGGTTCGCATACATCGTGAATTCCGTCAGGTCGTCCTTTATTATCTTTTCTTCTCCCAAAAAAGAATGGGTAAATCATGACGCGCTGACGTTGTGAGAAGCATGCGACATGCTGCCCGCGTGTCACCGCTGTGTTGCAGTGAAGCACGTCTTATTTTACGTTGTAGCTAACCACGAGTGCGTTTTTATTTTCTTTATTACTTTTCTCGCGCTAGCACCGGCGAGGCTGGGTTGCTTCCACTATCACTCATTAATATCGCTACGTTGCATTGCCCTGTGGCTCCTAAGGGCCGTCGCTTCCGCGGAGTTGCGGCGAAATCGGGATTGGGAATTGGCACATGGCACCCAAAGTTTTCGAATTAACTGGGCTGGCGCTGACCGCCGCTTCAAAATATACACTCAGATTTACGTTGCAAAGTACGGGACCGCAGAAACCCTTCGAATTAAGGGGGGAAGTGGGTTTTTAAAAATCATCGATTCCCTTTACCAAATTTAATGAAACTGCACAGCCTTGTTTAGTTTTCTTTGCTGATTCCAAATATGCAATCATTCTTCAAATATGTCCATTAGTTCCAAAGTTAATTAAAATTAATTAGCATTGTTTCCGGGAACAATGGAGCAAGAACTACTCATCAAAATCTTGCTTTAGGCACATAGTGGGATACTAGGAAACATAAGCTTCACAAAGATAGGAATAGTTTTTTGATGTGCAAACTATTAACAATTATACAGCATATCAAAGCTTTCTGTTTAAAGGGCCCCTCACCAGGTTTGACAATTTTGAGCTAACGAGTGCAATGCATACACTGGGCGTTCACGATCACGTCTGCCAAAATTTGCAACGCTACGCGCCGCGGAAATGAGTCAAATTTCAAGGTGAACGCTGCTTGCCCTTCCTCTCGCGGGCGCGCGCTTTAGAGAATGAGGGGATAACGTACATGAGAAAATGGCCCTACGTAGATGGTAGTGCTGTGACGTCGCTCCTCTACGTAGACGACTGTGCTCTGACGTTGCCAACAGTAGCACGTGACGCTGCGATAATTATTTGACACGACATGTGTAGTTTGTGCAATTTTTTGCTTGAATAGATTAATAAAACTTGAGAGAAATAATGAGACACACAAAGACAATGTGTGCGTCTTTTTCATTGGGTTGCAGAAGTTGCGCCTTTTCCTTTCCTAAGCCTCTCCTCCTCCTCCTCTTTTTCATTCTTTTTCGTGAATTGCAGCGAGATGCGGGGCTAATGTGCCTCCCTTTCCCATGTGTTCGTGTCTCCGCGGTTAGCGCATCGAGCAGACGCCAGCCCTGGAAATGAAAGTAATGTTCTGGCGCGTTCGAGCACTCATTATGCTCGTTTATTCTACCGCGTCCAAGTAACACATGATACCGCCCCTCTCGTGCCCGTACTAATGTCTCAACTTTCATGCCCGTACCGCAGAAACAGGCAGTACACCACAAAGAACGCCGACAAAACGCCCATGGCCGCTACATAAAAAAAAAAAAAAAAGGTAGCGGCCGTGCAACGCCGCTCGCGTGCTCGGGCTGGGTCGGGCACGTCATGCGCACGTGACCATGCATGCGCATGACGTGTTCATGCATATGTGTCAAGTGAAGAGGGCAGGGAAGGGATTTGGCTTGTGAAGGCTACACGGGGCGAATGGCAAGGGTTTGAAACTCGCCTTCTCGCATCATGATTTCGCGCCGCTACAAATTATTGTTTTTCTCAGCTCGTAATGAACCGATTTGAAACATTCTTGCGGCATACTGCTCTTCACTCGGCACACAACAACTTTCAGCGTCTAACTAAAATTTGCTACGTGGCCTGGTGAGGGGCCCTTTTAAGATATGATATACTCTATATCAGTATATCAAGCTTTGATATGCTGTATAATTGTTAATAGTTTGCACATCAAAAAACTATTCCTACCTTTGTGAAGCTTATGTTTCCTAGTATCTGGCTATGTGTCTAAAGCAAGATTTCAATGAGTAGTTCTTGCTCCATTGTTCCCGGAAACAATGCTGATTAATTTTAATTAACTTTGGTACTAATGGACATATTTGAATAATAATTGCATATTTGTAACCAGCAAAGAAAACTAAACATGACTGTGCAGTTTCATTAAATTTGGTTAAGGGAATCTTGATGACTTTTAAAAACCCACTTCCCCCCTTAAGGGGAGACACTGGTCTCCCCTTAAGGGGGGAAGATTTCAATGAGTAGTTCTTGCTCCATTGTTCCCGGAAACAATGCTGATTAATTTTAATTAACTTTGGTACTAATGGACATATTTGAATAATAATTGCATATTTGTAACCAGCAAAGAAAACTAAACATGACTGTGCAGTTTCATTAAATTTGGTTAAGGGAATCTTGATGACTTTTAAAAACCCACTTCCCCCCTTAAGGGGAGACACTGGTCTCGAAACGAAAAGTTTTATTATTGGAGATATTGTAATGAAATTGGGTGTGTATATGTATTTCTTCCTCCTGTTTTCAAAAATATAATTAGTTTTCATGTACTTCAATTAGTTATCAAATTGTGAGAGCATAAGTGAAATCTAATTAGGTAATTTCTTATGGGTCATTAAGACACTTTCCCTCAGTATTTTTAAATTCTGTTTAAGATGCAGCTGTAGCCAAAGACCTGCCATGTGGAGCTATGCTATTTATATTGTTACTGAGATATATCATCATATAAGAACTTTCAATTGTATTGACATTGAGTAATCTTGAAATGCAATTAGCTCACATTATTGTTCACAAAATTTCATATGTTCATCTTAGCCACAAAAAAATAGCATAGCTCCACAGTCCTATTTCTTACGAATTCAACGGTATAAAATTTATCAAAATTACCTTACAAAAACATAATGAAAAGATCCGTAAGGCTGGTCAAGTTGGCAAAAAATGTGAAGCTGAGAAAATCGCGTTTGAAGTTTGACACGCACTGCATAAATTTCTAAAAGGAACTTTTAACCATAAATTTTATTCACATGTTCCCCATCTGTTTCCCTTCAAAACAAAACAGAAAGTGTCTTGTTCCACCCAAGGAATCATATCTAAAAAAATTTTCCAATGTGTAAAGCATGATCAAAACCCCACCATGACAAGCGGCTAGGGGGTTCTGGAAAGGCCATGGGGTATGAGGCTCAAGCGACTGGCTGCTCATGTCTTTTCAGTCTTTAGGAAGAACCTTCTAGATGTTAGGCAGCATGTTACCCTGGGTAATAGGTTGCTATGCTCGAGAGAATACCTTCAAAGTAGTCCAGGACTGTAATCTTCAGTTGCACCCGTTTTGTGTCGCCTTGCAAGAGTCTTTTTTGTGTTGGTGCTCTTCAGATGAGTTGCATTTGCCTTGCGTAAATGCAGAGTCTTTTTCTAGGCTTCGTCGAACAAGGCAATCCCCAGCAACATAGCCCAAACTTGCAGCAATGGACTCGTTGGTTGCCCTTCTTCCTTGGTTGTAGATGGCAACAGCCTCAGCGGCAGCTCGCTTCACACTTTCCAGCGAAGTGTTCCCATTCTTTGAAGTTTGGGTCCAGATGACTGAATGAAGATTCTCACTCGCGTTCTGGGTCTTCCCTTCACAGCACCGTGCCAGCAGGCTCTCATCACTGAGCCTCGCAAAGACTGGCTCCAGAGCAGCCCCAACACAAGCCGGCAGGGCATTCTTGTGTGAAGGTGGACTCTCCCCATTGGCCAAGGCTCTATTGTACTTGCACCAAGAGCTAGCACCCTCGGGGCACTTTGAGTGCTTTGGTGCATCATCTGTCGATGTCATGTGCAGCAGTGTAGCTTCGACTGCCCTCTTCATAGCTGGCACGTCATTGATATTGCTCCTCAGGGCATATCCGTAGTAATTCGCGATCTTGTTGATCTTCTCTTGTGTGAGCTTTCCTCTACCCCCAAGAGACTCACCCTGGGCCTTCTTTTTGTCCACAAGGTTCCGTAAAGCTGCACCCATTCGCTTGTGGACATGGTTGATGCAGTCCTTTTTGTCTATTTGGATAAAGCCGTACACCTCGGCTTCGGACAAGGCATGAAAAGTGTGGCTGTCTCCATCAGAGAGCACAGTCGTGTAGCGCAGACCATGCTTGGCCCAGGACCTCTGAAACATGGTCAGTGCAGCCTCTACTTCCATGCGGCCAGAGTTGCATTCAATGTTTCGTTGGCCCTCGTGGGTTGCCAGCCAGTCGGTGTACCCTTCGTCTTGCGGCTGTGGTCCCAGGGCACAGCCGAGACAAAAGTTTGAGTAAACAACATGGTCAATTACAAGGCCAGTGTAGAGCTCAATGATGCAGCCCACACCTATGTGTGAGCTCCGACCTCGCGTCATCCATGAGCCGTCAAACACAACATCGATGTTCCCTATGGGGTTCAAGAAGGCTGTATACAGCTCTTTTATTACTGCCGCACTAGCAGCTTCACTTTCAGTCGCTGTGTTTTCGCAGGCTTTCACTAAACTTTTTAGGTGTCCCTGAAACGTCTTGTGGTGCAAGCCTCGGTGCGAAAGGTTCATACACGCACAAAAGTCTGAAAGGGCAGTAACACCTTTGCCTATCATCTGTATCCCCTTCATGGCCCTCATGTTGACTTCGAAGGGAGTGATGGTGGCAGTTCCGCTCACTCTCGGAGAAGAAAATTGCTTCTTCTCGAAATCACAACTGCTGCAAGAAAAAATAAGCTTTACCGCAAGGCCGTACTCCTTGTCCGTTGCCTTCCTCACGCTGAGACTTTTTGCGTCGCATTTGTCGCACTTCGCTTGTGCAAAAAAGTTATTGAAAACTTTCATATCACCGAGCAAAAAATCGGTCCCAGCGTCACCGGTCTGGCACTCCGCGCTGACTCCAAGAAGGTCGAACTTGCGCTGGGTAGCCGACTTTCCAGACAGAACGGTCTTCGTTTGCGCCGATCTCTCAACTCGCTGCGCCTGCTCCGCCGTTGAGTAGTACGCGGCATCAACCCGAAGTGTTTCGCTAGTCAAACTTGGTCCCACGGTGTCGTCAGTTGAAGTTCCCGGCAGATCCAAAGGGTCCGGCCGCGACTCCAACTCCGCTGCCGACGGTGCACTTGTAGCCGGCGCCTTCTTGTTCCAAGCCCGTTTTTTACGGCTTCCAAAAGCTCGTTGCGTCGATGGTTTCAGACGAGAGTCTCCAGGCATCTCGATCGCGTGGAAAAACTACCGTCACAAAGTGGAAACACGGTCCGTCGAGAAACACGCACGATCGCAAAAGCAGGCGCACACAAACGGACAGCCACGGCAGAGAACCCAACACAAAGAAAAAAAAAAAAATGACGTGTCGGTCGCGCCAGCCAATGGGAGACTCGGAAAGGCGCGCTTGAAAAGCGCGCCGCGTGAGAGCCAATCAGTGGCCTGGAAACGACCTTCAGAAAACCCGCGACGGCGGCCGTTCTGCTTGAGCGACGCCATTTTGAGATGGCGCAAAATGTGCACAAAGAAAACAGCTTCAAATCTAGCCCAAGATGGCGGCGCTCGGCCCGCTGCAACGCTCATGGCGCGCGCGGGAAGTTCGAACAAATTTCGTCCTTTTGGGGACATTTTAGTGCTGCCGGGATGCTTTGAAAGCCGATTTTATCGCGTTTCCCGACCGAATTTAGCGTTAGCAATTTGAGAGTAGGTGCTCAGAAGTGCAAACGCCTCGAGAATAAGCTTTGCGAAAAATCGATTTTTTGACCATTTTTGACCGTTCCAAGACCCGCGTCTCCCCTTAAGCAGGATTTCGAAATAACCGAGTTCGAATTAATGAGGTTTTACTGTATTTGGGCTCCGAGGTGCTTTTTTTTCTTGTTCTCGACCAGTGACTGACGACAGTTCACCGTAGCGTTCAAGAAAACAGTGATCGAGTTCGCGAAAGCATGAAGAACGAAGAAATCTGGTCTGAAGTATGTGAAATGCGTGTTGAGATGGTGGACGCAAGCGGGAGCCATGAGTCGCAAGCAATAACTGAACATTTATCTTTGCAGGGGTGTTCTCGCTGCTCCAATCTCGCCGGATACTGTTTCTTTGTTGCTTCCTGCGATGCCGGCAGCTCTGGTTGCAGTGGCACATATGGCTACGATCAGCGGGCAGATCGAGTGCACCACAGAAGCATTCACTACTGGCGGACGCTGAAGGATCACATCACAACACGCAGTGATCAGAAGAAAACTTTGTTTTGGTGTGAGACCACAGCACATCTAGACCTGGAGACGAAGGTTGCACAGTTTAACCGGGAGCCGCACTCGCGCATTATTGCTACCGGGGATCTCAAAGTGCATCCATATTAATGCTCACAAAACGGTTGTGACGCTATGCAAGGATAATGCTTGAGCCCATCTTTTGGCTTTCTGCCATGTGGAACTTACGTGTACACGCACGTGTAAATAAATGCCATTTTCACTGTGCACCATTTGAAATTGCGTTTGCTTCACGGTAAAGGCGCCTTTTGATACTTTGGCTGTCCCACATACTTTTTTTTTTTCGATTTACAGTAGTTAGAAGTGGGGGGTTCGACCTATATTCCGGTCCGACCTATGTTCCGGTTCTTACGGTAAGTGATCATGTCCCAAATGCGTATGCTCAAGAGTATCACTTTCACTCTTCGCAAGCCTAGCCCCATATTTCCAAGCGGCAAAGCAGAAAGAACCGACACTCATGTGGCGCTACGTTTCATTTGCTGCCACAGTGGTAGCACTTCTTTACGTTTTTGCTGGTTGACCCCGTGTTCGATTTTGCAATCGTCGAGTTGTCTCGGGATTTCAAGGCACGTGACCATGGCATTGTTTCCTGTCAGGACTGGAACTAGCTGGCTTACCTGTGGCTGCCAGCGAGCGGCCAGAAGTTTGAAAATCAGAGTTCTCAGCACAAGAGCAGAGGACGAAACACCATGACGAGAACAAGGACAACAAACGAACGAACACAACACTTCGTTCTTTCAGAACCACGGGCGAGATTTTTTTTGTAAGCAACCCACATTCTTTGCAGTGCATGGCCATATGTGTACTAGGGCGACCTTTGAGGCTGGACAAATGCTCGCTTAGTCTAGTGTTGCAGCAACGTCCAGTCTGCCCTACGTACGCTTGACCACACGTCATCAGCCTCAAAGGTCGCCCTAGTACGCATATGGCCATGCACTGCAAAGAATGTGGGTGCATACCTCAGCCTGGAGGCACTGGCATTCTGTTCAAACACCGGAACAAGACTGCGAGAGAAATAGTTGAGGCGCTTTGGATTAATAGACTAAAAGACAAGTGCATCAGCCATCCGTCTGTTGCTTTATTAGATAAGCAGATTTCGCTGCTGTCCGCGTATCTTTAATGACGTTCCCTTTTCATTTTGTCGATGTAGGTGCCTTTGATGGGTTTTTTTTTCGTGTGTGTGTGTGTGGACGCGATGTTCTCGGGAATTGTGGTCTATTGATTGTTATATGCGCGGATGGTGTGTGCTCTCTGGCGGAAGCGCGCAGATCCCGTTGGGCTTTTAAGCAAATGCTTTTTTCAAAAATAAATCAGTTGTTAGATTGCGCTTGTCCGTGTGTCTCCTTTCTTCGTCCCCGTTTGTTTTCGCGCAAGTACTACAATGAATAGATCATTACTGTTGTTTAGCGAAGCTCAGAGAAGAAAAAAGACGTGTTACTGTATTTTCTTGTTACTAGAGATGTCCTTTACGCAGTAGCCACCATGGTCTGGAAACACAATGTTTGACATTTTCTGCTTTTGTTCTAATGAAAATGATGCAACATGTTTTTTCAGAATATCATTCTGCAGTCCTTTGAGAACATTTTGGGCGACTTTGAACAAAATTGAGATTGGGGTTTTTTTATTATAGATTTTTGAATCGAGGAGCACTTTTCTCATTTTGGTGTTTCGAGCATGAAAATTTAGTACTTTGAAAATTATTAGAGAAATACAAGTGCAGAGGTTCATTATTCACATAAAGACCTATTCATACTGCAAATATGAACAAGCTAAGATGTTCACAGAAGTAGCCATAGCATCCCAAATTTGACAGATTTTCAAAAACGCAGCGTTTTTCGTAAATTTTTAAATATACATAATTTGCCAGAATTCCATGAAATGATAAGAGCTATTTCCTCTTTACTTCTACTTCCGCCAAAAAGAAAGATATTTGTAATATATAGCTTCAGTAGCTGCCAGTATGATTTCCCATTTACGAACACACACTCTTCGTAAAATGGTCGTCGTCAACCGGCGACACTTGTCGAATTTTCCTGTGTTGAAAAAAATTTTTATTTGAAAACCAACTGCGATTTCGTGCTGTGCAGTCATATGTGCACAATATACAACATTACCAGGAAAATCGGAAACATCAAATATACACCGTTTTTTTATCTTTCGTGGAATCGACCATACATAAAACGATCAGAAATGGTCTTTGTTTTGGCAAGTACTGTGTACAATAAATGACGCACGGACCTTGCAAGGCTTATCAGAATAATCTAATCGAGTTAGTAATGATGAAAAGTACAATCGCCATTAGTGCATTTATGTGATGAATCTACAATACAGAACCTGTTCTCTCACGCGGCTGCCTCACGGGCTCACAGGCTGCAAGTAGGATTATCGGAGAGCACCAGCGCAGATACGCAATCGCGATCACTGTGTTAAATATTTCGCGGTATGTGCAGTACCACAATGCGTTTTCATGTCACCTGCTGTTCCAGTGTGCCCTTTTCTGAAGGTAGTGAATGGGCGCGACATGGGAGGAGTCGACTAAATTTTATTGCTTTATGCGTAAGGACCACTCGGTCTGCCGTACGACAATGATAAAAGTAAGGCGTGCAAAATAAATGACGATATGAATCTGTGTAGAGCTTGGCGCTTGTTTTGCCTGTGCATTTCCCTTGAATATGCAGTTTCCCAGTTCAATTCAGTGCTTATAATCTTCTCAAGGCTGACGCGGCACAGCGCGGCATAAGAATGGCGCATACTGACTTGTGGAATGACGTGGCTTTCCTTGCAACTTGGAAACGCAACCACCGGCAGCACGCGCTCCTCCGAAAACGCACACGCGCGTGGCAGCATGCAGTTGCTTCCACGGGCGAGCCGACGACTTTCGACATTTTCAGTGGCCCACCAGGGGAGCATCTGGTGCTGGCGTGGCACGCGCAAACTTTAGGTTGCCTTGTCTATTGAGGTGCCATGCGGAAAAGCGTACCGCAATTGAGAAGAGGGTACTAGTTGTCCCGGCACACAGCACTTTTGTCTATTAATTGCAAGCCTGTGCACGTACCTTATATTTACAAGTACCAGCATGATTGTCAACGTCTAGAAACTAATGCAATCATTCAGAACGGTCTATGACATTGCTGCAGCCTTGAGAAACAACAAATGAAAACATGTGCAAGTTCTCTTCTGTTGTATACTAGGCATACTAATTTGGCATACTGGTTTTCCATGTTTTTCAGTGATACAAATATCTTTCGTGACCCTGTGACATTTGTATCATCGAGAATCTACTATAACTTTCTTAGGATCCAATCTAGCATAACTCTGCAATACGCTGGCATAGAGAAACACGGCTGCTGCAACAAGTGAAGCGACCTTTATGCTATCGCTTCAACGCAATGTAAGCAGTAAGAGCACAGCATGTACTAAAGTAATAAACCTTCACATTTGCTGCTGGAAAAATGCAAGTAAAAATTACCTATTACCTTGGATCTAATTAGTATTGAATGTTTTAAATGAGATAAAAAAAAGATGTCAAGTGTTTTTTCTGGACTCACTGGCTGCTTCCAGAAGGCGTTCGTAGAAGTGCACTGGAATAACAGGGCTGGCCAGCTCACGCAGATATTTCTTTAGGGCCCCCACCCAGCAAGCTAAGTCATAACTAGGCAGATCAGCATGGGGATCCTGAGCCAGCCGCAGAGCCAACTCCTGCACACGTTCGGGCACACATGGGCTGGCATACACCTCGTACAGGTCAGCCCCTGTCCGCTGACAGAGGGCCTCGGCCTCGCGCAGACAGCGGGCCAGAAAGGGTGGCACATCTGCACCTGGGTGGTCCCCCCCCAGGTCCCGCCACAGTGCAGACAGTGCCAGCAGAGCTTGTCGGGGCCGTGGCACAGGTGGACGGCATGCTGGCAGGCCACGAGTGGCTGCACAAGACCGGTGGCAAACCAATCCGCATTGGCGACACAGCAGTCCCTGATGCGCTAGGCCACGCAACAAGTGCCGACAGCTGTCGCACTGTTCGAGTCCTGGTGGAAAGCTCCCACACTCCAGGTCGTGGTCCCCCTGCAAGTTGATATCTGCCTGGTGAGCTGTACCACAAGGCTTACTTAGCAATGTACCTCTACTGGAGTTACCGGTGCAGAGCGAGCCACTTCATAAGGAATTTTAATAAGAGGGCCGCAGTGCACTAAAACACCAGAGCCACATGCAGTAGAAAGTTTAACCTCTAAGCCACACTGCAGGACGACTCAAGTACAAGTGTAGCCTAATCATCATGTTGTTAACCCTGACACTGGTTACAATCAGCACGTGTTGATATGTTGTCATACAGTAATCTCCAGGTAATTCTTAATCCCTCAGTTTGAACTGATTTGCTTGGTCCAGGCAACGATGAATGTATGTGAACTTTAAATAAGTTCACACTTCTAAAACCATGCAATGGGAGTCATTTTCTCGCTCTAACGGACCGCCTTGACTACAAACCTGAGCCAAAGGCTACAGCACCGCTAGCTACCATGCTGGTACCGTGAAAATTAAACCTTTTCACTTTGTGTGTGATCTCAGACCCACACAGCGCCTCTCCTCAGAACATAGTTAAAAGTACTGTGCACGTAGCATCTTACAGTGACTTTGTGCCACGTTTCGACAAATAAGCAAATCTATAATGCAGTAATGAATGCAGCAGGACAATGACTATTGAGAAGAAACCAGCTATCGAAAACTGGTGCAGTTGGCCTTTGATAAGTTGAAGAGGATGTCGTGATTTGGTACATTTGAAGTTCATAATTTCGTCTGTCCGTAGTGACAGCTATGGCAATACAGTAGAAACACACAACGAAATCGCAGAGGAAAGAAAAAAAGAATCTACTTTTGCAGAAATTTCATTTACACGAGACAGACACAAAAAACAGGTGAATGGCTTGCAACAAAATTTATTGCCAAAAGTCGGTAAGCTTACTTTGCCAAGCCTTGCAGCAATTTTACAGCTTTGCCTTGACACTACAAAAAGTGGTCCATTGCTAGGTAACTTTCACGCTCACTGAAAAACAAGTGAATTGTGTCGAAGGCATCTAAAACATTCCACAGGTTTGTTGTCTTCTCTTGACGTTTAGGCTTTTCGTTGCAGTCAGCTTTGCACACATTACCGATAATGGCTTTATCAGCCATCTCCTTGTGCACAATGTCATCATCTATGCAAATGAACTCTTTGATCCTGAGGCCATCTAAAACTTTGTTTCCTACCACACAAAGTTCACCCCATGCGTTGGTCGGTGATGGCCGCCCTGCACTGTGACCACCATCATCGAGTGCCCTATACTCCATCTCACCACTACCGTGCCACACTATTAAAGGGGCCCTGCAACACTTTTTGAGCAGGGTCAAAAAGCGCTGCCAATCGGTAGTCGAGGCTCCCGAGAACACGCGAGCCAAATAATATGGCGAAGCAAGCGGCCTGGAATTTCCAATACATTCTCAAAGTCAGCTGAAAATCACTCCCTCTTCTCTCGACAAATGATGTATTAGTCCGCAATATATGACGCGATTGTCGGCAGTTCCACCATTGGCTGATGTTATAATCACGATAACACCCTCATTATTACCTTCGTTGTTAATTTTGAGTTCAATAAGTAGATAATATGTATGTTTATATTGTTTTATGCCGTTAAAACACCGAACAAACATTACTATTAGCACTTCCGGTCTCACCAACAGCTCGTCTGCTCGTAGTTGCGTTTTCTTCACCATGCGCAGTGCCGAAATCGTGAATATTTCTGTGCTTTTGACCATCACCGGTTGCCGTTGAGAGTGGCAGCCGTTCGAGTGTTGCCTCGTCAGCTGGAAACTTCATCGTCAGCACGTTCTCACGACCGACCGAGGCAGCGGTGCAGCATTTCTCCGATAACAATGCTGGCGCCAGCTAGTTTAGGATACCTGTGTTCGAATGTATGGTGAGAGTCCCGTTCGCTGTCTGTTCAGTATGTCATCGAGCCGTACCTCGGCGTATCTTCCCCGTAGTCTCACGTTCCCGAGAAACCGCGACACAGCAACCAAGCAGACTCGCATTTTCACGGTAGCTGCAGAAAGCCGGGGGATGGGTCCGCGCCGGCCCGATGCCCTACGATCCTTTCTTCTAGACTTTAGTTCTTTGTTGTCAGCCCGCACTGGCTGTGCGCCTGCATTCGAAGAACAAACAGCATCGAAGTACCGCCACTGGGAGAACGGTGCACGCAGCTTTGCTGTGTTGAATACGATTCAAGCGCGAGCAGTGCGACGAGGCGGTGTATCGGAGTGTGGGTCGAAACACATCTCAGCTGTCATTCGTTCCAAACGCGCGCGCAGGTTTGCGTCCATGGTTGGCAGAGCGATGAAAACACTACAGCAGTTCGAGGTGCACACCCAACATTACCAAACCGACTCTCAGTTTTCAAGCACGCGCGATACACGGTGCGATGGGCTCCGCTCGACGAGGACCGTGCAAGCCAACCGGAAGTGGCGCCACAGACCACGTGGTTGCGCCGAGACGCCAGACAGAAAAAAAATGAAGAAAAAAAATGCCGCCGGCGCTGACGTAACTCTTCGGCGCCTCCTCGCACCTCCGTGCTCCCTCCCTTCACGCCCCGCGCAGCTTTCCGCGTGCTCGCGGCGTTGAGTAGAGAGAGAAAGCTGCGGAACGTGATCTCTATAATTTGGTAACACCACTTAGACATGACGGATTCGAAAAATTTTTCCGGCATAGAAATATGACACGCAGCCGAAATGCACAGACAGGGAGAACGAATGCAGTGATTTTGCTTTGAGGAAAGTGGCAGTCTGCCTGTCATGATTTGGGAATGCCTGCCATATGCACTCTAGCCAATCTCCTTTCCCTGAGTAGGCTCCCCTGTTAGTAATTGATCTAGGTGCACTTACTATTGCAAAGGCCCCAAAGGTTGGCTGCCAATCATGAACTCTCTTTCACCAGAATATTGAGCATTTGCCTTGTCTACTGCATACTCATATTCAGCACTACTTTAGTACTTTCTTGGTTAGGTATGCAATAACATTTTGCAATTCATAGCCATCATTACAGCAAATTAAGTTAGCCTGCCTTGTTGACCCTTGACATATAGCAAATGCATAGATCTTCCTTCGCAACACGGCATTTGCAGAAGCAGTACCACACAAAGCATAGTCCCGTAGTCGCATAAAGCCCAAACACGCTAGCAGCAAGGCCATCGCAACAGTTGTGGGAATTCAGGCGTCCACAACCAGTTGCTCGACGCCATCTTTCCTTGGAGAATTCTCGTGTCCCTCTCCTCTCGACCGGACGGGTGGCAGCTAGTCATAAATCGCCGTCACTTTGCTGCCACCCCGCCCTCGAAGGTTAAACACAGTGTCTCATTGGCCCAATTTTGGCGGGATTTGGACCTGGCTCGCGCTCGCCTAGAAGCGGCGGGCGCGCGACCAGGTTCGGGGGAGACCACTTGGGGACCTCGAAGGGTGCGTACGCGTTTTGGCCGCTCCGGCCGGCGGCGATCCTTTGTTCTTTGTTCTTCGCCGCCGGCCGGCGGTTACGTCGTTTTGTCGGGGCTCCGGCCTCAGCGGGCGCGCGCTACCCTCCGCGGTCTCGAAGTCCCGAGGCAGCGCCTCGCGATCGTGCACTGTATACGTTTCTTCCAAGTGTTACTTTGTCTGTTCCGTTTCTTTGCTCTGGGGTGCGAGATCGCGGGAGCGCTGGCCGAAGGGTAGGTCGGCTCTCCAAACCTGGTTCTGTCTTTGTTTGCTCGTTTTGTGGGTGTGCCATTCGCGGCCACATTTGGTAACAATTGTATTAGCTAATGGGTGTCCTGTGTAACTATCTTACGTGCGATTGGTTGTAACGAATTATTGTTCTCTTGTATTAAAATCCCCTGTAATAAATCACTGATTTGGAGAGTGTCGCCTAGGGTCTCCCTCGCTGCGCGCGACGGCTCGCCGTCCCTTCGCGGTGATGGGCCGAGTTCTCGCGCGCAGCAGTTCGAACGGTACACGGGCGCGGGACGAACGAGGACGTGGCAGCCTGCATGAAGCTCCCAGTGCTCGAACCCGCGGTGGTGCTTGGCGCGACACCACATTCTGGCGCCCAACGTGGGGCCAGGGGCCTAATCAGCCTCTGGTCGCTATGAAACCGAGCTTTTATGCAGAGTGCGGTCGTCGCGTCAAGTTCAGTGCGTCCGTGTACGTTCGTATCTCTTTCTTCATCTCTCTCTTTTCATCCATCCGTCGCTTTCTTGTGAGTTGCCTGTCTTATGAATCGTTCGAGCATAAATTACCCTAGGCTTGGCCTCTGTTGAGGTAACGTGGTACGGAAAGAGGCAAGTGCCACTTTTCAAGAAGTATTGGGCACCCGCTTCAAAGCTTCTGCTGCGAAGCGCGGACGAGGAAAGGAGTGCTGCAAGTTTCCGCCGAGATACAACATTCGTTCTTGGCGGCGGGAGTTCGTTGGATTACCTGAGACCTTCGTCATGCCGTTCCGGGGAGACTGACCTCCCCTGCCCTGCGTTTGATTCAGCGATTCAATGAGTCCAACGGATTTTCTCTGAACCCCTACGCGTTTCTAGCCTAATTCTGTAATAGTTGACGCACTATTTCGCGCCCTGTGTTGCGGCTGGTCACGATTTCGGCACATGCCACCAAAGGGCGAAAATGGCGGAACATCCGCCGAGCAGACAAAGACGGGTCATAAAACGAGCCCGGTCCGCGAACAGGCGAGCGCCTCAGGCACCCCCCGTCGCAGCGCAAAAGGGGGACGCGTCCCTGCAACCCCGTGACGATGACGAGGAGGCTGTCCTGACGGAAAGCCGGCCGGGGAGGAGACAAGACGAACAATCCCCATCTGGGCTCTGGATGTGTCTATCTTTTTGTTTTTTTGTAGTGGCCCGAAGAGCTGCGAACGGACGGCAGAGTAACCCAGTTGTATATATTTGTAAACAGGTTCTTCGTTTGTCGCTGGTGATGCGACGGCCTCCGGGAGGCGATGCGCCGGGACGTGCTGGTATTGCACGGGCGCGGGCGCTGTAACGTTGCTGGTATTGCAACGAGCACGTGGGGTCCGAAGCAGCGCCGGGCACTGCTGCCCCAAAGGGAGGGGGGAAGGGTTTACTTCGCATGGTCCAGACGAGCTCGGCCCAAGTTCGCATGCCACCTCTCTTTTACCGCTGTCGATGACCGAGGCGTGTGAATGGATTGGCAAACCCCCGGCGCAGAGGTACGAGGTCTCGCACCACTGCATTTGTTATATTTTACTGGCCTGTCTTCAGAGTGGTAATGCTTACATTAAGGTTAGTTTGCTCTGAGATTCGGTGCGCGGCATGGTGTGAATGTTCGACTACCGCCGCCCCTTCCGCGTCTGTCCATTTCGTAGACAGCACGTCATGGACGTCCATTTCGGTCGGTGTCGCGAATGGGCAGTGGGCATCCGTGGGAGGATTATCCGCTAGTGTCGAGGTCATACGTCAACGCGCTAGTGAAGACCACGCTTACTATCCGGATGAATTGATCAGACGGAGAAACAATGACAAGAGACCGGCCGTACAGATGTTATGCACGTTAATTTGATTTACGGTGGCAAATAAGGACTCCTAGATAAGGCTTTCGTTCACTTCTTCAGGTTATGGATTTCAATATTCGGCTAGTGACTTCCTTGCAGGCAACTTCTCTTTCCTTGGTTCTTCCCATTCTTGATTTCCCGTTTATGCAACCAGTGTTTAGATTCTGTTGAGCCCCCACCTTTTGCTTTTACGTATGTGTTTGCTTGAATGTTTCGTTCTTTGGTGTCATGTAGTTCATTTACCTAGAGTGTTTTGTGCTCCGCGAGTGCTTTGATGTGTTCTCTGCCGCCTTGTGTCGTCGTGTGAAGTCTGCGTGGCCGGAAGCAGTGACGGCGGGGCGGTGGATCGGGCTGCGGTTGCGGCGCCCGTCGCGGTCAAGGCGTCGGCGGCGCGACCGGCACCTGAGACCTGTTGCGGTCCGTGTACGCGAAGACAGGACTGAGGCGAGCGGGACCATTCGGGTCGACCATCTAAGAGACTATTCGCGATCGTATCGACTTTTTATGTCTTCTTTACTGTTTGTACTGTTCCTCATTATTGCCTCGGCGATGTTTGTTCTTGCATTTCTTCGTTTCGAGTGCCAAGTTTTTAATTGTGGTTTTTGTGCACGTCAGATGTACGCGTTTCGATAAGGTGTTCATATTTTAATTGGGAGAGCTTTAGAGCTAATGTTTGTCTTCTTCCTGAGGATTTTCGCCGCGTGTTAATTTAATTGAACGCCCAGGTGTCGTGCCGTTGCGACTTTGTTGTGTATGCTTACTTGGCCGACACCGGAGCTCCAGTTGGTAGGGCGCATTTAAGGAGGGAGGGATGTGGGAATTCAGGCGTCCGCAACCAGTTGCTCGACGCCATCTTTCCTTGGAGAATTCTCGTGTCCCTCTCCTCTCGACCGGACGGGTGGCAGCTAGTCATAAATCGCCGTCACTTTGCTGCCACCCGCCCTCGAAGGTTAAACACAGTGTCTCATTGGCCCAATTTTGGCGGGATTTGGACCTGGCTCGCGCTCGCCTAGAAGCGGCGGGCGCGCGACCAGGTTCGGGGGAGACCACTTGGGGACCTCGAAGGGTGCGTACGCGTTTTGGCCGCTCCAGCCGGCGGCGATCCTTTGTTCTTTGTTCTTCGCCGCCGGCCGGCGGTTACGTCGTTTTGTTGGGGCTCCGGCCTCAGCGGGCGCGCGCTACCCTCCGCGGTCTCGAAGTCCCGAGGCAGCGCCTCGCGATCGTGCACTGTATACGTTTCTTCCAAGTGTTACTTTGTCTGTTCCGTTTCTTTACTCTGGGGTGCGAGATCGCGGGAGCGCTGGCCGAAGGGTAGGTCGGCTCTCCAAACCTGGTTCTTTCTTTGTTTGCTCGTTTTGTGGGTGTGCCATTCGCGGCCACATTTGGTAACAATTGTATTAGCTAATGGGTGTCCTGTGTAACTATCTTACGTGCGATTGGTTGTAACGAATTATTGTTCTCTTGTATTAAAATCCCCTGTAATAAATCACTGATTTGGAGAGAGTCGCCTAGGGTCTCCCTCGCTGCGCGCGACGGCTCGCCGTCCCTTCGCGGTGATGGGCCGAGTTCTCGCGCGCAGCAGTTCGAACGGTACACGGGCGCGGGACGAACGAGGACGCGGCAGCCTGCATGAAGCTCCCAGTGCTCGAACCCGCGGTGGTGCTTGGCGCGACACCACACAGTGCACCTATGTCTTATGCTGTACAACGATGACTGTGCGAGAGGGGTCCAAAGTGTATGGGAAGCTTCGCCGGTGTGGCAATCATGGGACATCATGACACACTGCGGAGCAAAACTGTGGATGGCACTGATCGAATGACACGGCACGCCGATGTAGCCCGAGAAAAACATAGAGCGAGAAGCCATGCTGCTAGCATAACAGCAATGCCATTGTGGACAAGAAAAAAAGATGTCATCCTATGCAAGCAGCATGGTGGCAATGACAATATCCAGCATGTAGACTGCTTCCAGCACAAGGCGGATGCGCTATGTGGTGGAACTTTACGCAGATTAAGTGTGAAGCAAGAACACTTTAATGCATTTAGAAGTATGTTGACCGGGTGTGCACAGATAATGTGTGGGAGACCGTCCAGCAACTTTTTGTTGCGGGACAGCAGTTTAGCAACACTTTGTTGTTGAGAAATGCGATATGCATTGAATCCTACGGGTGTTTGCCAGAGACAGGAAAATATTTCATCATTGCGAGAATTTTGTTGTTGAACGATGTCATCATTGTGGGTTTCGATTGTATTGCCATTTCTTCCCAACATAGTTGTTTGAATACGGTGGAACCCCAATTACACAACTTTGAGGAGACCCCGCAAAACGGTTGTTTAATTTGGGCATCATGTAATCGAAAAACCAAGCATATAGTTTCGGAATCCAGAGCGCCCTCCACTTTGGCGCCTTGTTGTGCCACCCCGTGCGGCTCGTTGGGCGTGAACCATAGTCAAACGGCCATAAAGCCGACGTAGTCACGGCACTGGGCCTTGTTGTCAGGCGCAAGCAACACGTCTTCCTCGCCTACTAGGAGATGGTTGGGCTCGCTTGTCGCATGGCATGCTAGCAGACACCACTGACCCCACCTGTTCTCATTAGCCGCTACTGACATCCCCTGGGCCCCCTCTCCAACTGAGCTTACTTCTGTCTGGCACTGGCTCGCCGCGGGGGAGATGCTCGTTCGCCTGCAACGAGGTAGCCACGCGCTGCCTTTCCAGGCGACTTCTCGTACGCACACTTCGGTGGTCCCGCAGGCAAGCGTACTCTATCGGTTTTGCGGAGTTACCCAGTACGGCCCGCAATTCCGTGATTGTCGCACTGCTCTGCATCTGGGGTTAAAACCATATTTGTTGCCAACCTGCATCGAGTGTGCCTTTTCTGTGCAGTGTCGGAGAGTCAACAACATTGCCACAGTCTTTGTGCGCTACAGTGGTGGAGGAGCGCTACGTCCTGTCACAGTCGCGCGCTCGTAGGGTAAGCCTCTCGCAAACCTATCTTCACAATATGCAATGGTGCTCACTCTTGCCCGAAAAACAGGTACAGACCACCTGAAAAACAGTGCGGCATGAACCTGCACTTCTCCACTGGAGGTAGATTAAATTATCTTTAAAAATGACAGCCAAGCATTTAAGTAGAGGTGTGAACAATTCTTTATTCTCACCTTTCAAAAATTGAATCTATCGTGCATCTTCACAGTCATGTGACCATGTGACTTATCACGTGGCTTTGATTCATTGTAGAGTACCCCTTTATGAAGCTGGGGCATGATTCTCGATGTATCCACCTTGTGGATCATCCACTTCAGCCTCCACTGACTGGTTGGAGCTTGGTAAGCACCGCGCCCCGTTTCCGGTCCTTCTTCCGCAACATCATTTTAACGTCACGAAACTTTCACAACTCTCGACACAAATGAGAAAGACAATGCGTTTCACCGCAACGAATGCTGCCTCCAGATATCCGCTTTTGGATGCACATCTCGGAGGCTGTGCATGAACTCTAATCATGTTAGCCCTTGAATTAGGTTCAATGCGGCCACCCACCTGACGCATCTGGAAGGTCAGTACGCATTCCCTGCATCGTTCTGAAACATCTGAACACGTTTATACACAAGTTCAGGCTTGTCAACTTTGTTTTAAGTGTCCTGTTACTGTACATTTCATCCACTTTCTTTCTCTTTACGCTGGGAATATGCTGGCGGGTTCGGTGCATAGACGTGGTTAAAAATGCCATGACGTCAGAACTCGCCGTTTTTTTCGAGTAAGTGAACGTTCTCCGCCGAAGCGGATGATCCACAAGGTGGATACACCGAGAATCGCGCCCCTTGCTTGCTCCTTAGGTTAGTTAAAGTCAGGTGTTTCTCTTATCCTGTTTGAAATTATTTTTGCAAATATTTTATATAATACTGAAAATAATCTGATGCATCTATAACTCTTTTGTCTCCCTTCTTGTGTATTAATATAATGTTGATATTATTCCAGCTCACTGGCACACTTTAACTGTCAGAAACTTCTGACACTCTCACAACTCAAATGCAAATGATATGCAGTACTCTTAATCAGCCATAATCTGCGACAGATTTATTTTTGTGCACAGCCGCATAGAAAGCTTAAAGTGAGTAGGAAATACCCATCAATGCCAACCAGTACGTTGTCAGTACAGCACTCCGTTCATTTGGTCAAATAACTGTACCTAACACATTTCTGTTGGTATGCTGCAAGCCACAGCAAATGCAAGTCACCTTATGGCCTAAAATTTGGCTCCACATCAATCTTGCCTCAACATTACATTTGGCTATAACTGCCCATGTCACCACCAAATACAACAACGTGATTGAGAACATTGCTTGAATAAGCTACCTGATGGAGCTGGCTGGCAGAAGCAGATGGTGCGGCAGGTGGCGGAGGAGGGGCTGAACGGCACAGTTCTGCCAAACAGCGCAGCAGTGCATCCTGCGTGGCCTCCTCTTTTAGACCTAAGCTGCGCAGACGCTCTCGATCCAGACTGGCCAAGTCAGCACCTTTCAGCTCGCGCAGCGCCTCCCCACCACAAGACAGCATATTGATGGCGGCCAGCCACTCCAGTATGTTTTCACTGCTCCACTCACTAAGGGACTGCACGAGATAAAGCATCACATATTGACAGGGTGTCTCAACACATGCAGCTCATACTTGTACAAACAAGTTGAATGAATAAGTTACCAACCACAAACATTGATTTTTTCATGCATTTCTTTTTTTGCAGAAAACCAAGTGATGGCACCTACCGGCAGAATGCTTCACATTTCGTTTCCCACAGAGCATGGGATCCTGCATAATTCATTTAGTTTACATCACAACACAGAGCAGCGAGGATTGATAGTTAAATGTGGCAAAAAAAAATGAAGGACACATGCCAAACAAATCATGAGAGAAGTAATAAATTTCAATAAACATATAATGTTTACATAAACACGTGCAACCAAACTGCCGGAATCTACAATTCAGTATTTGCTACGAATAACAACATACCAAAATTCTAGGCGCCAGCACAGTGGTAACTGTCAAAACTGGTAACAAGACAAGCCTCAATGGTGCTCATGAGAACACATAGGTGTTCTCTGGCACGTGATGTCGTAATTTATATGGCATTGTACGTACGTTATGAGAGCTTGTGATACATCAATACTCGTCAAATGCAAATAATAAAGACTGCAAGGTTTTACTACTATCTTTTTAGCTATGTGGCGAAGGAGGCACCCACAAAAAAAAAAGAAAAAAAAAACGTAAAGTTGTCTCGAAGAGCGAGGTGGCTGCGATTACCGATACGCTTTCAAAAAAAAAAATTTCAGCGGGCAGAACGCATGCCACTTTAATATTAAGCGGGCCGCAAGCTTTTGGTGTGCCGAGCAGAAAATACAAAGCTCATGTAATGCCTACTGCGCTAACGTTCTTTTAACTAAGAGCAACGCAACCATGATGCCCATGCGAGCACGAGAAGGGCACATGCCAACGGGTTTCGACAGTGCGCCATCAGGCGGCGAGGCTTTTCGGTCGCCGTTCCAGTGGTTCTCGCAAGCGTTTTCTCCCTCTTGCGCAACTGTTCCGTTCGGACCATCCTCGAAGAGATCATTCAAAAACGGGCACATTTAGAAGAGGCTAAGATCCCTTGTGGCGCTGGGCGAGTACGCAAGCGTGCCGTTCGGCTTTACGGCCTGGGCCAGTTCACCTATGGATTATGATCAAAGCATGCCCGACTGGCCGTTGTAAGCGCTAGCGAGCCCGAAAGTTAACGCCTCGACCTTGCCGGCCTCGATTACGTGACACGGGCAGCGTGCAGAGAAACTCACGACGGAGCCGCAGATGACGGGGCGTGCAGCAGCGGCAGCAGGTTCCCTCGGCGGCAGGCACGGACGCAGGCCGGCGAATCCCGAGCAGCCGGCGTGGAACGATGCCCCGCACTCTGCACGCACAGCACACACCACGGCACAAGTCACACGCCGTCGCCGCCGACCAACGCCATTCGGCAAGCGAGAAGAAGGCCCACCAAGGCGACGGCGGCGGCGCCAGCGTCGGCGGCCCGGTCAGGTGACCGACGACCAACCGGCGGCCCGGCGCCCCAGTTGCTAGGCCCCTTCCCCTGCGCACTCACCCTGGCAGCGCTTGCCCTGGCAGCCGAGACCCCAGATGTAGTCGTCGCCTGCATCGCGCAATGCAAGGTGGCAGTCAGCAACTGCATAGGCACGGCGCGTTTCCACCTTGCTTCATTTCGTTATCGCTGGTCTCGTAGCACATAAACATTTACTGATACGAAGCACCGCCAATATATATATATATATATATATATATATATATATATATATATATATATATATATATATATATATATATGTCTGTGAAATCAAGGCTTCGACGGATGCCCGTCTGGTCGGAAAGAATCATTGAATAAAAAGACGAAGACGCCGACCACAAGCGAATAAAATATGTAATAAGACGTTTCGGCATCCGGAACGGGAGCCTTGTTCATCTTGTGAACAAGGCTCCCGTTCTTTTTATTCAATGCCTGAAGGTCTATGTAGTTTGACAGCGCCTGCCCGCCGGCTCTAGAGCTCAAAAAAAAAAAGAAAGCGCGCACTCGCAGAAACTAACGCATTGCTATACAAAACCTTCATGGTAAAAGCAGCGCAAAAAGACGGCAACACGAGAGAGAGAGAGACGGGCACAGGACAGGCGATGAAGAACGGAATAAACAGTCTGACTGCGTGCGCAACCTCATAATTGCAGGTATTCGAATACCTGCAGTCAAACCTTTCAAGGAGGCCGATTTTACAATCGTGCGGATAGATTGATACGGGGGGGGGGGGGGGGGGGGAGGAGCAGCTTGGAAGAGCCTGTGTCGCAAAACGACGGAATGTGTGCTCCGTCAATCATCGCATTCGTTCTGTTGCATGTGTATGCGGTGTTTATCATATCCCCTATTTTTAGGGAAAATATATGTGTATGAACAGAACGGCTACAAACACTACAAAGCTTGGAAGAGCCTGTGTCGCAATAGATAGGAAAAGATCAGTCCAGTAACGACGGAATGTGTGCTCCGTCAATCATCGAATTCGTTCTGTTGCATGTCTATGCGGTGTTTATCATATCCCCTATTTTTAGGGAAAATATATGTATACGGACAGAACGGCTCCTGCATTAACTAGGGCGCCTTGATGCTCGAGCCTTAACCCTTTCAGACGCAAGCTATGAGAACTGTCTGTAAATGCGTCAAGTAAATAAAATGTTATTTCAAGGCACTCGGTATTATAGTGCAACAAAAACGTGGCGTGGTGTGGATATGTACATTGCCCTGGTATTTCTCGCCGGTGGTCCATGGGGCTCAGTCGTTGATCGAAGGTCACACAGTGGCTCTGTGTCTTCGTACAACAACATATTACTTTACTCACGCCGGTGGCTTGTGGTGGGCCATTGTAACCTATTGCCTAAGGGCGAGGCGCTTTGATCATAGTCCACACGAGTGGATGCCGGATAAAAACCGAGTGCAACCGGCAAGCATCCAAGGAAGAGTATCATCATTGTCGCACCTCGTGGTTAGGCGAGGTTGCGACAGGAAGCACCTGTAATCCAACTTCTTGGAGGCCTCAGTATGGGACTGCATTTCTTGTAAGAGAGTTCCAAGTTTCGTACTGCTATGGCCGGGGGAACTTGCGAGCCCCTGTAATCCCGCCAATTAGGAGGCCGTGATGCGGGACGGGGATCTCGCTGCTGGTTCGGGACGTATCCAGCTCCCATTACATTGGCGTCGGGACGGTGTGGGTGGTTGCGTGCCCATGTAATCCAGCTTGGGTGGAGCCGCGGCCTTTGAATCATTGAGCCCCCTCCACGTGGTGCGTCACGGGCAACGTGCGGGTGGGGCCGAAGCCGCCCACACGGCTGGGGGGGGGGGGGGGGGGGGGGCTCAGGCTGGGGACCTGGAATCGGAGGGTCTGCGGCCGCAGTGGGGGGAGAAACTTAGTGGAAATTCATGTTCATTTATTGCTCCCGGCAAACGCGCGGGTTGCCTACCCGCTCCTGCATGCGGTGCGGGAGATGTGCCCCACAGGCCCAATTGGCCTGAGTCTGCAAAGCTCTGCGTGGATACTACTTTTTTCTGCGTTACTGCAAGTGGCGACGCTGACGTTCCTAGCCGGGGGGTGTCAGTCTTGCTGCGCCGCTCCGCGGAGCGAGTAAAGGAGAGAGCACGCCTGGCGGCATAGGCTCAGCTGGGCCCGAAAAATCGGATCAGCTTCACCCATGGTCCATGATGTGTGGCCATGTCTGACCCGGGGGGCCTACCCTTCGTCTACCCCCCCCCCCCCCCCCCGATATGGCATCCCCTTGTGCACGGAAAGCTCCACAAAGGAGCTGTGCACTGCAGACTCGATAAGGGGTGACCCCGCATCGTGATGCCGCTGGCTGGTGGAGAAGGACATTGGACACATTACCCTTTTACACTGTTGTGGTTGGACCAAAGTGTCCTAACCCAACTATCCCATGTCCTGCGCCTGGGGAAAAATGATGCCAGTTGCTTGTCTACATTGTGGGGATACTCAGACAGGTTTGCACGAAGCTTATCCTACAAGGCGACCGGAAAGGAACGCGGCGTTCTCCACTGCCGCAACAAACAAAGACGCTACGGCCGGGTTCGTCGACTCTCCGACACGGCGCAGAAAAGGCACTCGAGGCAGGTTGTCAACAAACAAGGGTTTATTAAACCAAGATGCAGCACAGTGCGACAGTCACAGGCTTGCAGGCCGTACAAGGGAAACTTCGCAAGACCGATCGAGTACGCCTGCCAGCGGCGCTACGACTATCACACAGAGGGGCAGCAGTCGAGCGCACGAACGACAAGCCGCCCGCCAGAGCAGCGGGTCAACCTCTCATGCAGGCCTGAGAGCATCTGACGCGGCGAGCCAGCGCAAGCCAGCGCCAGACAGAAGCGAGCGCCAGACATGGGAGAGGGGATTGTCACTGGCGGCCAATGACGACAGGCGAAGCGCAGTGACGTGTGCAAGCGTGAAGTGCGGCGAGCGTTCTCTGGACATGTCCGGACGCGTTTCTCGTGCGGGGAAGACCAACGCATGGCTCGCACCAAGCAAAAAGGCCTGGCGGCGTAGCCACGGTCGCCAAATAACGGCGGTTCCCGGCGCTCGAGCCGCGCGGGGCCAGCACATGCGTTAGCTGGGGAACGAGGCCTAGGGGACGGCGCGCTCCATTCCCACAACATATTATTGCCAGTTTCTCATCAAGAATGATATGGGTTTCCAGACTGCAGACTACAGGTGTGCACGGGCTCTGGGCAGCCCGAAAGCCCAAGCGCGGCGCGGGCCGGGCTCAGGTAGGCCGACATCTCATCTCGAACCTGGGCCGGGCAAGGTGCAAAGCCCGAATCAAGCCCAGAATATAGACGTTGTGCCGCAGTTGCAAGCTTGCTATGCTTGTGAAAAAGATACCAGTGCCAGCAGCGAACGGAACTTCAGTTCGGCTGGATATGTGGTGTGAGAGTGAGCAACTGGGCGTGTTGGTAATGCATGATTCGAATTTGTAGGCGCAAAGAAGACACGGACGAGAAGGGAGACACACACACAGGGCGGTGGTGCAGGAGCGCCGCAGTTCACTGAAGCCCGGACAGGTTGTTATTTTTACACAACTCGTAATCTGTGTATATTCGCAATGCCCATAGACTGTCGCGCCGCCAAGCGGAATTCAGAAGCGTCCTCTCGAGGAGGGTTAGTAGACGACAAAATGGCAGCACTACGCAGTAGCTCCCTTGTTCGGCTGTGCTAACCTCAGTGTTAAAGGGGTCATGAAACGAAAATGAAACTTCCCGGTTGCAATTTTCCCTGATTTAATACGGATTAGACATACCAATTCCAAAATATTTCGGCACAATATCCATTCTGTAATTAATGACACCCATTTGAAATCACAGTTCTTTGGAGATCGCTAGCGACCATGCGCGACCGTCGGCCGCTAAAAGCACTAAAATGTGACGTCAGTGATACGTCATGTTAAGAGAAGTTACAAAGAGAGCGTTCGCTTTATTTTGCTCTGAAGTAATATAATTATAGGATACTAAAAAAAGAAAAAGCAGCAGAGCTATTTTGGCGCCCTGAGTTCTAAGCTGTACAATCACAGTGAGTGATCTGCTCGGTTCCGCTTTCAAGTACATCCGGGCTCTTTCACGTGTGTATCCATGCCTTCCCGTCGGTTTGCTGTCGGGGTTGCTCGCTGGATTTCGTGGAGAACAGACGTGCTGCCCGCGATGCCTTACGGACTAGTCCTCGTGCCTCTCGCCGTCGGCGCCCTGTGACGGTTGCCTCGACCGCTATGCCGTGCGCCTCTCATCGGCGGGGCCTCTGCCGCCTCGTCACCGACGTGTACCGTGCCTCTAGCTGCATCGTGGTCCCGTCCCTCGAACTCCTGTGACCATCTCCATCTGTCCTGTCTTCTCTTCTCTTCGACGCTCCTGTCTCTGTCCGATCACTTCTCTTTTTCTTCGACTTTCCTTTTATTCCCTCCTTACCCTCCCCCAAAAGGCGCTGAGCCGTGCTCCCGTGAGGGTTGCAGAAAATAGTGCCTTATTCCTTTCCTTCAACCACAACCACCTCAGTCGGTGCAGTCAGTGCAGCGTCGCAAGTTGTGTTCTACTGTGTGTTCTCGGTGGCTTAGTCCTCGCTATGCCAACTGTGTGCGTCGTCAGACAGTGCCGCACAACTTATGAAAGTGCAAACAACGTTCGCTTTCACAAGCTGCCCAGCGAGCCACAGCGCAGAGCAGTGTGGCTTCGAGCTATCAACCGCGATGGCCCCGATGGTCTGGGCTCAGAGAGTGGTTTCGTGTGTTCCGACCACTTTCTGCCAGAAGACTACCAAACCAACCTCAATGTCCTTCGGAGTCTCGGTTTGGACACAAAAAACGCTCGCCTCAAGCGTGACGCCGTACCGACGCAGAACCTCTTGCTCGACGCACCACCGAAAAAGCTCAGGAGGTGTGAGGTCATGGTCGGGGCTTCCGCTAGCGCAGGTTTTTCCACGTGGTCTCGATACAGGTGCCTCCACGGCGCAGGCTTCTTCACCGTCGTCGCCGCTGCCGCTGTCTTGCTCTGACGATGGCCGGTCTCGCACCCGCATGGGTGCGTCGGCGTACGGCTCAAAGCCTAACAGCCGACTCCGCTCTAGCAGACGACGCTGTAGTTCGGGAAGGTCAGCCATCGCCCGCTGTGTGTCCATGATGTTATGGTGTTGCCGGCACCACAATCTAAACAGTATGATGCTACGAACCACGGTCAACTAAAACTCAAAAACATCGCTGCGTCGCCATGTTTTGTCAACGACAGAGACTTTTCATTGGCTGTCTTAAAATGACGTCAGCTACACAGTTGACTGGAACGTGAGCGGGGAAACCGAAATTGCGCTTTTTTAGTAATTCAGCGAACCCAGACATCAAACGAGTCGATGTATAGTACTAAATGGACGGCCAGGATTCTGAATACACACGTAGTTGAAAATTTTTGGAGGACGTTTCACGACCCCTTTAACGCGTTGGCAAGGAAGGAACACTACGACTTGGCATGTTCCCTGCATCAGTGAACAAACCGGGCCCTCCGTGACACGAGAAATCTGATTCGCTCTTTCGAGGCGCGAAGTTTTCGTGAAAATACGTGGCGACTCGCGCTTTCAGTGCTAGCCCACAGCGTACGCATACTATCAGCTTCGCGAGGCTTTCTGTAGCCACGTAGGTCAGTTAAATGTTGTCGTCTGACATATTCAGTTGAAGCTCACCCTGTTTTACTTGTATGTAGCTTTGGTCAGTGTTTCTTGTAGTGCATGAATCCCATAACACTGTACGCGGGAGGTCGCGCCGGCTCGCGATGTGCTCTTGTAACACTGAGCGATCTCAAGTTGTCGATACATTAAAATATGCCTCTATCCTTTGTCAGCAAAGCGCTGTTACTAATCGTGCGAGCGACGTCTGCTCCACGCCTTTCGCGTCTTTCGAGGACGCGTGTGCTCCACGCCTTTCGTGGAGCGAACGCTTTCCACGCCGTCCCTCGCCGGTGTGTTGGCGTGTTGGTTTCATAGCCAGCGCTGCGCCGCTTGTTTTTGTACGTTTGTTGATAGGTGGCAGCACACTGCAAGCGATTTGCTCGTTGACCGATCTGAGAGCGAAATGTTCTCCGCGCCCAGGCACCAGGCCCAGACGTCTCTGTAATTGTAAACGTGGTGACGCGGAGTGGTCGAACTTGAAAAATGGGTACCAGCGAAAACACGAAAACACGTACACAAGAAGAAGGCGTTACACACGGACGAACGCTGGACTTTCAACTGTGCTTTATTGGAAATTGCATTGCCGCACAAGGTTTCTCACACATGCGCATTGCCATCACTTCTCACGACACGTGACACTTCAACTTAATATTTACGCTAAGTAGGCACGCTCTTTCGACGTCAGTGACAAGGACGTATCGCTGACACAATTATCTTTATGATTCACAATGTGAAATGCTTCTAAAATCTCCCGCGAATATCTTGTCTTTCCCCTGCCCAAAATGGTCGTGCGATCGAACATCGGCTTACTGGATTTGCATTTCATGCAACTGCGGCAATGAACAACCAGATTGCTTCCCAAGTCCCCGCTCAAGGATGTATTGTGTTCTTGCAGCCGCTTATTTATACATCTTCCCGTTTGCCCAATATAAACTTTGCCACATGCTAGTGGAACGCAGTAAACAACACCAGTCTTGCACTCAACAAAGGGTTTCATGTGCTTGATTTGACAGGCCTCTTTCCTTTTCCCATCGATGCCTATTCTCGCACACAAGCCTGCCAATTTGCATGGTGCGGAAAAAACCACGCTGACTCCTTGCCTCCTTGACTCCTTGGTCGAAGTTGTTCGGCGGAGGAAATTCTTCAGATTGCTTTCAGCAGTGATGTTGAAAGGAACCATCCTGACGACAAGGATTTTTCACTGGACGTAGAAGACTGTGAAGGCACCGAGAGTGACAGCGACGGTGAACGATTAGCTGCTAACTCCCGAGGAGCGAGTTGCACTTCACGTCCCCTCGTGCATTATTGTTCTTTCACGCTCGTAAGTCACTTTGATTGTATTTAATGTATAATATCCTTGAGCGAGATCAAAATAAAAGCATAGTTCCTCTTGTGCATTGCATGTATCAATTATTGTGGATATTATGGAGCGCCGCATGCCGCCAACACGCTCGAGCTCGACCAGCGAAGCGAAATGGTTAAAGCGTTGGAACGTGCAGTCACAGCCACAATCCACGCCTCTCGGCTAACTTCTTCGACGTTGCAAAAAGGATACGTGTGCATTCTTTTCGATATTCGTGTTTCGATCGTGCTGATCGAGCCTGCAGCGTTCGAGTGAAGTGAATTGCACACGGCTAGAGTTTCAACACGGCTGTGGCACAAGCGCTACTGAATGGGAAGTTATGCTTGTGTTCCGTTGAAGACGTAACTCCGCGTTCCCGACTGCACAAGTAATGACGACGGCGTATTATGTTTGCAGACGATCACCACGTTAAACGTGCGGTCCCGTGCAGCAGCGATGGCGCTACTCGCTGGCGGCCTACTATTGCGGCAAATCCGTAAGGCAGGCTCGGTACAACGTATCTATAAACGTTGGCTCGGTACGTACTACCTCGGAGTGCCGTTCTGCTCATACGTCAATTTTAGTTCATGCAGTTTTATGTAGCACGCACACGATTTCAAAAGCATCGTTATGCACGGTAACGGAGCTGAAATATAACATTTCACACCACAGCAAATAATTAAGTGGCGAGTACTTAGCACTTTCCATGGTTTGGGAAAGTAGTTTAGTCTCATATCCAATTCAGCACAGCTCATGACTTCATCCGGTGAAAGCGGCACGGGCCGTACGTCCGCACGTACTATCTGTTCCTATGCTAACAAACGGTTTGACCCTCCTCCTGGCGCCATCTTGAAAAGTACGGCGCGCCACCTATAGTTCGTGGGCATTGCGAATAGTGACTGTTATGTTTTGCCGCTCATAAGTCAATCGTGCAGAAGGGACGGCGCGGCACTGTACGTTGTACAAAGCTTCTTTCTCGGCTCTCTCTCTGCATGGTCTTTGGCTGTGCAATTATCAATGGAAGGCAAACGGCTTCCTTTGAGCAGCTTGTCTTCCCCGCTGGCCCTCAGGGGTTGCGGTTAAAGGGGTATTCAGACGGGGGAGGAATGCTCGGGGGAGACGGGGGGACTGCGTATCACGTGACCGCAACGTCACGGATTAGCGAGTGGGCGTGACCCCCCCGCGCCTTCTCGGAGGAGACGGGGACGTTTTCCCCGAATGGACAAACGATCCCCCTGCGGTGGGGGATGTGGCGGAATTTCGGGCTCTTGTTTGGCCACATTGTTGCACTTGCTCCTGCAGAGAGCGGCAGTGGGTGTCCAGTCTGCAGCTGGGTGGTCGTCTGCAGCTCGTCGTCAGCAGCTTGTCAAACGGGTGGTGCAAGCCACCAGAGTAGTCTAGTAACACTGGTCTCCCCCTCCGTTTGCCTCGTCCGTGTTAGTGGGGGGGCATTTGTGGGGACTTCTCCTCGCGAGCTGACGTCACTAGGCTCCGCCTTTACCCCCCCGAGCATTTCTCCCCCGTCTGAATACGTCCCCTTCTCAGAGGCCGGCTTGGGAAAGAGCGGCCCGAACGCGTGGGAAGATGAGGCGGGCAAACATCTCCTGCTCTCCGCCGTCGCTCGAGGGGACACTTTAACGAACGACATGTGCTTTCGCAGCAATGCAAGGTCCGAATGCGAGGGAGGCAAGGACACGCAAACGCCTTTTGTTTCCCGGAACCGTTTAACGACTGGCCCCGTGGGTTCAACTTGATGAGTGTGGGAAAACGGCGTGAATGCACCAGGGCTACAATACCGATGTATTTCGACCGTGAGAATCCCTGAAAGCGTGAGATAAGGAGAGGGAGAGCCATGATGGGAAAGAGTGCCAAAACGCCTGTCTGCACTGTAAAGTGCTGTCGAGATTAGGGACAAACCAGTAGGGAGTGGCTTAATCTGAGGGTAAACGGATTGGATAAGGGAATGTTGAGGCGGACCACCAGTGGCCACCTCCCCTTTTCTTTGTTTACCGCAAGGTACTTAAGACTGGACGGAATTCGTTTCCCTTCAGTCTAGGCTGTAATCACTTAACTGATCGATCAGTAAGACTCCGTACGATGCAACTTTTGTCTGGGCCGTAACCACTCGGTGGTCGAACAGTGAGACTCGGTTCTTCGTATGTAGTAACAGTGTTCTAGGCTCTAACTTAAGAAAAGTTAAGTAGAAGAGTAAGACGCTGTTGATGTCTATGCAGGGGCGTAGCCAAGGGGGGGGTTGGGGGGGTTCAAACCCCCCCCCCCGAAATTTTTCAGTTTTGCTTGCGTATATATACACGCACACATACAAACGCACGCACGAACATACATAATGTATGGTTGAACCCCCCCCCGAAAAAAATTTCTGGCTACGCCCCTGTGTCTATGTTATCATCAGTGTGCTTCAGCAAGATGTACATATGACTGTAAATATTTCGCTGCAATATACCTTCAAGTTTCTATTACCTCCAACCTGCCTCCTGCTTCATCGACGTCGATCATCTGCTTGACGGGACTTTAACCCACAACAAGGAGAAAACGAACAAAGAAAAACATAACTGGCGCAGTCTGACAGGGATCGGCGAGCTCTACAGCACCATACACTGGACCAGCGCTGAGAAGACCCGAGGGGCAAGGCATCCAACAGCCACCAGCGGCAACATCGAGACGATCCCACAGCAGTCAACTCCGGCGCCATGGAGGAGATCCAGGAACGACAGAGCATTCAGCAAAGGGTGAGCAGGATTTCTTGCGTCTTTCTCAGGTTGGCATGGCAGTTTATGTGTAGAGCACATGGTGAGAACACGCGGGGGTGCTGAAACAATGGAGTCTAATGGAGATGAAGGTGCGAGCGTAGCGGAAATGGATCGCAGGCGAGAGCCATCAAAATGATGGTATTCTAAATTCTGATAAGTCAGATGAGGCGAGAGTGCCTACTCCGAGTCAAGAATCGATGCAGCAGGCATCTCAGGTTTTGCCAAATTCAAGGGATACGAGAACGCTCGAACTTGAAATTCAAAGGCTCAATCTGAAGATTGAGTACGAAAGGCTAGTGCAGAATAGAATGAACGCTGACTGTCTCAATGGCACGTTGTCCAACCATGGGTCGGAGACGGGTGATCAGAGGCGACTGGGTTTTGACTCTATCCAGCAATGTGCAAAAGTGCTGAGAGGGTTCCGCCTGCAGAGTGACACGGATGTACCATTATGGTTTGAGGAGGTAGAAAAACTTTTTGCTACTTACCAAGTACTGAATGAGAGTCGCATGCATTTGGTTATGCCAGCACTAACCGAACGAGTTCGTTACCTACTGCGTAACCTCAACCCTGAAGAGAGTGCAGATTACGAGTCAGTTAAAGCGGCAGTGCTGACGGAACTGAAGCTTTCTCCTGCAGAGTATCTGCAGAGGTTTGAAAGAGAAGTAAAGCGAAAGGAAGAGACGTGGGCGCAGTTCGCGTCCCGCATGAAAACGTATTTCTCCTACTACCTCCAAGTGAGAGAGGCCGACACGGTAGAAGTGATGGCAGAACTCATGGTTGCTGACCATATAAAATCGGGACTTAGTACGGAGGGTCTTGAGTATGTGAGACTACGAGAAGGCGAGGGATGGCTTAGGCCAACTGAGATCGCTAAAGTGCTCCAAACTTTCGAACAAGCGAAAGGGAAAGGGTGTGCTTCAAAGCAACCAACTGTAGAAATGGGGCAAAAGCCGGCGACACGAGTAGAGAAAGGGGCTCTGAAGTGCCACTTATGTCATGGCTCAGGCCATTTCGATAAAGCGTGCCCGAAGTCTAGTGATAAAGAGAACAACCCGAAGAAGGCTACCAAGCCAAAGCGGAAGGTCCAAAAGGTAATTTTAGTCCACGAGACGGAAATTAAAATACCTGATGGAGTCCTTAGCGCGAAGGTGAAGTCTCTGAAACGCAAGGATGAAGGCACAAATAAACTGCAGTTAATTCCTGTATCATGTGCAGATGTATCCGCAGATGCGATTTTGGATACAGGGAGTGAGATAACTGTCATTCGGGAGAGTCTGCTTCCGCGATGTTTAGTAGAGCCGTCTGGCACGGTAAGATTGGTGCCTGCTTTTGCTAAAACTATCGAGGCAAGGCTAGCTACGTTGCCGGTCAAATTAAATAGTCCGCGAGTGGTGACGCAACCTCAGAGCGTCGACCTACTCTGCGCGTTAACTAATGAGCTCGTTGAGGGCACAGATTGTTTGTTGACCAAGGAAGATTGGAAACTTTTGTTGAAGGCCAGCACCTCTCTGGCACCCTGTCGAACACCAGCCGAGCCTGCTCATGAGGCAGAACAAGCAGTAGAGAAACCAAAAGTAGTGGCCTGCAATCTTACCTTGGAGGAAAAAGACGTTTCCGGGGAAGATGCACAAATTGATGAAGAAAGGGAGGCGTCGTTAGGCCAAAGAGAAGAGTTCCGCAAAGTGCAGTTGGGTGACACTACGCTAAAAAAATGTTGGGAAGATGCTCGTAGTGGGAAATCCGGCATGTTCATTTCAGACGAACTGTTATACCACTGCGACTCAATAGCAGGCACCCGAGTGAGTCAGCTGGTTGTCCCCAAAGATAAGTGCACTGAGGTGATGCACTTAGCTCATGAGTCACTATGCGGGGGGCACCTAGGGCCAAAGAAAACAAAAGCTCGCATTAGGTATAACTTCTTTTGGCAGATATTAGAGCATTGTCGTTCGTGTCATGAATGTCAAATTCGTTCAGACTGGCGTCGCACGGATAAGGTGCCTATAACTCCGCTCACTAGACCAGAACACCCTTTCCAAGTTGTCAATGTAGATGTGATCGGACCCCTGGACACACCGTTAGCGGGAGGGCATAAGTATGCGCTGTGCTTAGTGGACCTTTGCACGAGGTGGCCAGAGGTGGTCCCACTGCGCTCTTTGACGACTAAGGCGACTTGTGATGCAGTGATTGAGATCTTCAGTCACACAGGCATTCCGGAGATGATGTGCTCCGATCAAGGCACTGATTTAAATCTCAGCTCACGCAAACGATGCTGGAGAAATTAGGCTGCACACCAAGATTCTCAACCCCAGGGCACCCAGAGAGTAATAGGGTTGTAGAGAGGTGGAATCGAGTATTGAAAAACATGTTGTATCATGTCATTCAGATGAGACTCCAAGAATTGGGACAAATTGATCCCAATGGTTTTATGGGCTTATCGGGAAGTTCCCCATGAGGTAACCGGAGTAGCTCCGTTTCGTCTATTGAATGGAAGGAATCCCACGGGACCGCTTCTAATACTGCAGAGGACGTGGACGGGAGAAATGCTGGTGCCCGCAACATTGAGAGAAAACCCCGCTAAGTATTTACAGCAACTTAAGGAGCAGCTCGAGACTGCCGCTAATATTGCTGAGCTAACTAGTGCAACTCATCAGGAGAGTTACGCCAGTGCTTATAATCGCAGCACCAGGCTCAAAGCTTTTAACGTTGGCGACCATTTGTGGTTTTCGACAATGATCGGAATTGTAAGATGTCACCCAAATGGCTAGGCCCATTCACAGTGGTTGGACGTGAGCGCGAACATTCTTACCACGTTGAAACATCTGAGGGAAAGGTGAAAAGTGTCAACGCCAACACCATTCGACCTTACTATGCAATGGTCAGTCATATTGGGGTCATCTTCGATGAGGACCATGATTTTGGGGAGGTGGAATATGCTCCACAACCAACCACTATAAAGCGGGAAGAGCTAGTGCTAACGAGCGAGAAGGTTGCTCACCTTGATGCTGACGCGCAGGCGGAAATACAGGCGGTGTTCCAAAGACATTGCACACTCTTTGACGGCACCCCGGGTATAGCGAAGGTAGACGAACATAAGATACAAATAGAACCGGGCAACCAGCCAAAAAAGGTGTTTCCTTATCGGGTGCCGGAACTTATTAAAGAAGGAAGTCAGCTGGCAAGTTGACGAACTTTTGAATTGGAAGTTGATCTACCCCACGGAGAGTGAGTTCGCACACCCGGTAGTATGCGTCGGAAAAAAAGATGGGACTATCCGCATGTGTGTGGACTACAGGGCGTTAAATGCCGTCCCCAAAGCGGATGTGTTACCTATGATGAATCCTCAGGAATTGATTTTCCGAGTAGGCAGAGTGCAGTTCATTACGGTAGTGGACCTTAGGCGCGGGTACTGGCAGGTACCAATGGAAGAGAAGAGTCAGAAATTCACCGCGTTTGTAACGCACGAGGGTCAGTACGCATGAAAAGTGATGACTTTCGGGCTAAAAAATTCCGCGGCAACCTTTCAAAGAATGGTGAATAAGCTCTTGTCGCGACATCAAATGTATGCCACGGCATACCTTGATGATATTGCTATTTTTTCTAGCACTTGGGAGGAGCACTTAAAGCATCTCAACATTATTCTTAAGGTCTTAGTGAAGGCGGGACTGAAAGCCAGTCCGGAGAAGTGTCAGATTGCGCAATCCCACATACATTACCTGGGGCATATTGTCGGTTCAGGGACACATGCACCAGACCCTGAAAAAATGGCAGTGATTAAGAACCTGGTACCACCGCGCACCAAAAAGGAACTACGCAGCCTGTTAGGACTTTGCGGCTACTATCGCGAGTACGTCCGAGGATACGCAGAGGTGACGAGCCCACTCACGCTGTTAACAAAGAAAGCGGTACCTAATAAGATACCTTGGCCGGAGGAAGCCCAGGCGGCATTTGAGATTCTTAAACAATCTTTGCGCGAGGCCGTGGCGCTAAACACTCCAGAGCCATCTCAGCCCTATTGGCTTTTCACAGACGCATCAGCTACGGCGGCGGGAGCATGTTTGGCGCAAATGTCAACCGAGGGGCGGAGAGAAGCCTATCGCCTTTGCAAGCCACCGCTTCTCACCGACCCAGATGCGTTGTTCGACAATTGAGAGGGACGCTTTCGCAATAATATGGGCCTCAAAGAAGTTTGACTACTGGCTTTTCGGTGCCATAGTAAATGTCGTTTCCGACCACAATCCGCTGTCGTACCTTACAACTTCGACTCCGCACGGGGCGAAATTGACACGATGGGCGCTGGCTTTACAGCGATATCATGTGTCAGTACAACATCGGAAGGGCGTATGTAACCGTAATGCGGATGCGTTATCTAGGCTCCAGAATAGTTTATGGAAGCCATCAGAATAACAGTGCCATGCCAATTGGGGGGGACGTGAATGTTCCTGCCCACTTGCTGCTGTATAGTGTGGACTGTGTGATTGTCAATTCAAGAAACAGACACTAGTGATCTTATTGCGTGAAACAGCGATGGTGTGCTTGATTGTTTAGCATGTACTTGTTTACGTTTCTTGTATTCTCCTGTCTTGTTGTCTTGCAATTGTGTTTGATGTTTGTGTAGACTGTTGTATGGTTAGAAAGTCCAGTGACCTAATCGCGGCAGTGCTTTATCGTATCACTGAGCGTAAAACAGCCCAGCGTACTCTTTAGGGGGGATGTGTTATGTTTTGCCGCTCATAAGTCGATCGTGCGGAAGGGACGGCGCGGCACTGTACATTGTACAAAGCTTCTTTCTCGGCTCTCTCTCTGCATGGTCTTTGGCTGTGCAACTATCAATGGAAGGCAAACGGCTTCCTTTGAGCAGCTTGTCTTCCCCGCTGGCCCTCAGGGGTTGCGGTTAAGCGACGTCCCCTTCTCAGAGGCCGGCTTGGGAAAGAGCGGCCCGAACGCGTGGGAAGATGAGGAGGGCAAACATCTCCTGCTCTCCGCCGTCGCTCGAGGGGACACTTTAACGAACGACATGTGCTTTCGCAGCAATGCAAGGTCCGAATGCGAGGGAGGCAAGGACACGCAAACGCCTTTTGTTTCCCGGAACCGTTTAACGACTGGCCTCGTGGGTTCAACTCAATGAGTGTGGGAAAACGGCGTGAATGCACCAGGGCTATAATACAGTCAACGTCCAATTTTTCAGACTCCCTAGGGACCGTGAAATGGTCCGAAAAATCGGGCAGTCCGAAAAAATGAATTTATACTTTTTTATTCCGCTCAAGCGGTCAAATCGCCACAACCACGTCCGAAATAGCTTTATTGCCTCCCAGTACACTTATCAGGCATTTTGGTGCGCGCCCAGGCTCTCGCAAACACATACGGTACCTGCCGCGAACCCCGCTTAACTACGTGCCAACAGCCACTTACTTGCAAATTTGCGTCTTGTGATGAGCGCCGCCGATACCAGCAAAGCGCGGAACAGATTACGGTGCTCTTGCATGAAGCGTTTGGAAACGATGACGCGGAACGCAAGGACTGTGGCGAAAGAGCAGACAGCTCGTCCGGCTTTCCCCGATGCACGTGCGCACGCATCGCCGAATCTCCGCCGATACGCAATTTGCTGCCGTGTGAAACCGATCGTTTCTAGTTGTGTGCAGCACATCACCAACTAAGCTGACGCCACCACTGTACTGTGGCTCTACCGTACGCATGCATTTGTCATGAAACTGTTAGTGATGCCCACTCCGTTCCTGACCGCACACGAGCGCGGTATTGGCGAGATGGTTTTACTCGTGGACGCAACACGTCTGTGCGGCGCACTGAGCAGTCTCGCACAAAGAGGCAGCATGAATGGCGGCATGGCGCGTTTGGGCTCTCGCCTATTAAATGCGTGCAGTACGCATGCTACTGTGCGCTAGGCCATATGCACTACCGAGCAGTTAACTCACGATGCTTATCGTAAGGGTTGTCAGCGATTAAGCCGTACTGGCGCACTTGCCACCTGCCGCCATCACGCCTCCGTGCATTTCCACTGCTTATCCGTAAAGACATCGCCGCACGGCGCCGTGATAGCGGCCCCTTTGAATTTCTGGTCAGCTTCACCCCACAACACTTCGTCATTGCGGCAAAGCTGACTTTCGGACTTTGCTACTGTCGCAAACAGATTGACTCGCAAAAGCGCTGTTTCGAACCTACGAGATGATAGACGTGGCAGAGGTGGGGGCTTCAATTAATGCCTCTCAGACCTGCAATTTGGGCAGAAAGTCCGAAAAATCGGACGCTAAAGAGTTTCAGCGTCCGAAATTTCGGACGTTCTTATACACTGACATCTATGAGGCTGGTGACGGTGCCGCGAAAGTGTCCGAATTTTCGAGCATGTCCGAAAAATCGGCAGTTGACTGTACCGATGTATTTCGACCGTTAGAATCCCTGAAAGCGTGAGATAAGGAGAGGGAGAGCCATGATGGGAAAGAGTGCCAAAACGCCTGTCTGCACTGTAAAGACACTGCTGTCGAGATTAGGGACAGCCCAGTAGGGAGTGGCTTAATCTGAGGGTAAACGGATTGGATAAGGGAATGTTAAGGCAGACCACCAGTGGCCACCTCCACTTCTCTTTGTTTACCGCAAGGCACTTAAGACTGGACGGAATTCGTTTCCCTTCAGTCTAGGCTGTAATCACTGAACTGATCGAACAGTTAGACTCCGTACGATGCAACTTTTGTCTGGGCCGTAACCACTCGGTGGTCAAACAGTGAGACTCGGTTCTTCGCATGTAGTAACAGTGTTCTAGGTTCTAACTTAAGAAAAGTTAAGTAGAAGAGTAAGACGCTGTTGATGTCTTTGTTATCATCAGTGTGCTTCGCCAAGATGTACAGTACTCACGGATTCAAACGCGACATCAATTTTTGTAGTATAACCACTGGTATGCGCAACAGCTCGAGATAACCACGTCATGTCACGACAAATCTGGTCGCTAAAGATAATACTTGCTCTGATCTAAGCGTTCGAGCCGAAGTTACGCGGATATGAGCAGAGCTAAAGAAGGTGGAGACGAAAGTATGCGCGTTACTTAGCCCTAGATTGTCCTGTTTCAATCCGTGAGTACTGTACATACGACTGTAAATATTTCGCTGCAATATACCTTCAAGTTTTTATTACCTCCAACCTGCCTCCTGCTTCATCGACGTCGATCTCCTTGACGGGACTTCAACCCACATCAAGCAGAAAACGAACAAAGAAAAACATTACTGTGACTGTCATGTGTCGTTTGCTGATGTTTCACTTTGATAAGTTAAATAAAATGCCACGTTATCGGAAAACGATATCTTGTCTCCGCAGCAAACCTTCACAATGCCGAGCCGGGCCCGGGCTTTCGTTTCTGCATGTCCGGGCGGGCTCGCAGCCCTTTAAAGGGGTACTGACACCTTTTTTCGAAGGCGAGTTTACTCTGCCATACAAATCTCCTGTATGCAGAGACGGTTCTGAGCAAGTGTGAAGCTCAGCAAATGCTAATAAGATATTTTAATTTGATATTAAAGTCTATTTTTCCATGCCGCACCTACTGACATCGACACTAGCTTGATGTCAGGCTACAATACAAATTCTGGTGACTTCACGCAGCAGTCTGGCTAGTTGTGATGACGTTAGGTACCAAAACTTCCAAGATGGCCCGCTTGTGCGTTACCAACGGAGCCACGGTGCGGAGCGGCCGTGGAAACGTCACTATATATTATGCGAGCACGTGATGAGAAGCTCATACCGTGTTGTGACGTCAGGGTACAGTAGGAACCGAAACTAGCTGTTAAAACATACTGTAATTACTTTTTCACAGCGCACTCGCGCTTAGCACTACCTTTTCTAGGCTCTTGAGGGCTTGACCTTTCATTTAACCCCAAAAAACGACAACTGAAAATATTCGTGTCAGTGCTCCTTTAACGTCAGGCCGAGACTGACGGTACGATTTTCCACGCGATGCGACGTCCGACACAGCGGTGGGGAAACCGGAATGGTGACCTTTCATAGCATCGGACAGCCACCTTTCCCCCTACCCCACCGCCGCGTCGGCCATCACATCGCATGGAAAATCGTACCATCTGTCTCGCGCTTCAGGCGGGCCTTTGACGCAGTCAGCGGGCCCAGGCCGGGCTCGGGCTCGAAAATGCGGCCTATGCACGGCTCTACTGTAGACAACATGCTGAACCGTCCATAACAGAGTTTAAAGGCATGTGTTTTGGTTAGGTCAATATAACGAGGACTAGCGCATCGGTAATAATAATATCGAGCTTTTACATGTCAAAACCACGATATGATTATGAGGCATGCCGTAGTGAAGGGCTCCGGAAAATTCGACCATCTGGTGTTCTTTAACATGCGCTGATATCGCACAGTACACGGGCCTCTAGCATTTCGCCTCTATCAAAATGCGACCGCTGCAGCCGGGATCAAACTGGCGACCTTCAAGTCAGCAGCCAAGCACCGTCACCACTGTTCCAACCAGGTGGACTAGCGCATTGGTAGAAAGAGGGAATGTGGCTTCCATGGCAATATGGAAAAGGTGTGTGTTTTGGTGCCAAACGAAGAATATTTTGGGCCAGAAATGCTTCACTGCTGTTTAAGCTGGCGAAATGCGTACTTTGGCACAGTTGGTGCAAGATGCACCTGAATGGGTGCAGTAAGGCGCAGAGAGGTCGAATTGAAGTAAAATGGTGCAAATGGCACAGAAAATGAACTACATGCCATTATGTCAGAGCAAGAAGGTGGGAAACTCACAGTGGCTGCACATTGCTGGTGTTACTAGGAACAAGTCCTGCAGCAAGTGTGTTGAGGGTTCCCCAGTCGGTGGTGGGCTGCAAGACACTGTAATAGCAAGTTAACATCACTAAAATACTCACCACTCAAAACGAGGCTGCACTCTATCCATACAGCCACCTTGAAAGAACGTGAGCTTGGGCATGTTAGCTTTCCATCTTAACACCTATAGCACAGAAAGGAACAAGACACAGAGGTAGGACGCGGACACAGCGCTGTGTCCGCGTCCTACCTCTGTCTTGTTCCTTTCTGCGCTATAGGTGTTAAGATAGCCACCTCATTTCTGCTCTGTGAAGGTCCCTATGCTGAGCATTGAAAGATGCTGTCAACACCTCTTTACTTTAAAAAAGGCAGTTCAGGGAAAAATGGAAGCTTGAAGGGATGAAAAATTCTTGTACACAGGGTGCCACTGAAGCCAACGTTTCAACAAGAGGCTTTGTCTTCCTCAAGGCTACAGCCTTGAACAAGACAAGACTGCTTGTCAGAACTCTGTGCTCAAGAATTTTGCATATCTTGTGATTGTTTGTTTGACCACATGAAGTTCTCAATGCAAAGCTGTTCCTGACAGAGGTCAATTTTAAAAGATTCTGTGTTAAGGATTACTGCATATCCTAAACATTGCAAGAAAGGAAATATATCAGTAACTGCGATAATATGTTAAACTGATCAAAGCCAGAATTCCTCTGTCCCTCCGAATTCCACCTATGTCGGTCAGACTGGCAGGTGCCTCAATGACCTGCTTCATGAGCATGCTAGTATTGTCCGAAACAAAAACGGTGGTTTTTTGGCACTTCAGCGTGATCAGTGCGGCTGTCGTCCCGAGTTCAATAACACATCAGTTTTGTACCGGCACAAAGATGACCGCACCCGCATAATTGTAGAAGCGGCTCAGATGAGGCGGGAGTGATGCTCCTGCGTGAGCAAGCCATCCATTTCACTGTGTAATAAAGATACTGTGTTTTTGGAAGGTGCGGGTTCGCGCATGCAGTAACCACTTCTGTTTTTGCACTTGCCATGTTCAACACACGCTTGTTTATCCTGTTTTCACTTAAATGGACTGTCAAATATAAGATGTGAAAGCAAAAGTAAGAACAAAGAAGAGGAAGACGATAAGCATGATGCGACGTACAACTGCTAGACCAGAAGAAGAGGGAAATGATGCAGGTGGTATAAAAAGACGTGGCATTGGGGGTCCTGGGTGTTCGTTAGCGAGCTGGGTAGGAGTGTCGTCGGCTTCTGTTACGGGCGCTCATGCTTCTTGTTCTACGGCACCGCAGCATAGTCCCCGGCAGTTCGAGGACACGTCCAAGGAACCGGATGGCAGCCGCTAATACCTGCAACACCCAGGGAGTGTCTTGGCTTGCGGCCCAAATGTGCCATCCTACGGCACCACTCCATAGCCCTCGCCTGAGCCGGATCCTGTTCCTGGGAAACACTGGCCAGCTAAAGTCACTGAACTCGGAAGCCTCCAAGCATCAAACACAATGCCAATTCACGTTCCTAAACCGAGCAAGCCTGCACTAGCAACTCGGATGCCAATGTCAACGCCAGTGCCCCACACAACGCCTCGCCTCGTCTTGCATTGGCACAGAACACCATGAGTCAATTAAGTGACGAACACTTCTACTTGTACAGTTACTTGTTTCTTGTATTTGCTGTCTGTGTGATAGCCTTGTTTAGTGCTGGCTTTCTTTAGTGTGTCTGTTTTGCTGCATTTGCGGTTATTTTATGGAAAATGTGCCTTTTCTATTAGTGTGTAATTAAAGTGTGGTAGTGCCGTGCTCTCGTCTCATCCCTTCCTTCTGGCTAACTGTTCTCTGGAGATCTGTGACATGAACATGCGCCTGCTTTTTCTATTAGTCACTGCAAACATTGCCAGTATATATCTTGCTTCATTTCACAATAAAGCTCAGTTGAAAGTTTAACGCTTGTCCGCTGTCCCTTCTAGTCCTTTGTTATTTTTCCACGCTATTCCGTTAAAGATCATGCAGTACCAACTAGCCCAATCTGCCACCCTCCTAAGATCACGATGGCCTTGGAAACGAGTTGGGTAGTGGCCCCACGAAGGACACCTTGATGCCTGCACAATTTGTGAATTTTCAGTACAGCATCAATGCGAAGAATTTCGGCCTTCTTCCGGGTTACGCCACCAATAATGTAGACAGAGGAGTGACCGACACCCACGTTGCCCTGATCGAACGCTTCTTTTTCTTTTATTGTGTGCTAACAAGCAGCCCCACTTTCCACCCACTTCACTTTCTTCTTCCCTCACTGTCAAGTGCATTGCATGGTGTTTCCCGCCAATGCTTGCCCACGGTAGACTCAACACCCTTGGACCTGAATTCCTGTGGTTTTTTTTCTTTGTCAGGATCGAAAACATTTGATGGGCCAGTGTTTAGATCGCATATCCATCAAAAAGCAGCTTTGCAAGTAGCTCACCACAAATGACAAGTTTCTAGTATTCATCAAATCGTGGAAAACACAAATTCACAAGTGCACTGCAGTTCGGCAAGACACATCTGAAGGTGACTCATCAGTTGTTTTTTTAAAAATTACGGGAATGCTGCCAGAGGAACATTGTCGATGAAGAAAGGAAACAAAGAAGACAAAGTTCGTCATTGCTTCCTTAGCTTCCTCAGCAGGTAGCCTCACCGGCGACCTGCTAATAATAATAATATCTGGGGTTTAACGTCCCAAAACCACGATATGATTATGAGAGACGCCGTAGTGGAGGGCTCCGGAAATTTCGACCACCTGGGGTTCTTTAACGTGCACCTAAATCTAAGTACACGGGCCTCAAACATTTTCGCCTCCATCGAAAATGCAGCCGCCGCGGCCGGGATTCAATCCCGCGACCTTCGGGTCAGCAGTCGAGTGCCATAACCACTAGACCACCGTGGCGGGGCACCGGCGACCTGCTAAGTGAACTTTTCTGAGTGAGGTTGGGGACGGTGACCAGTTGTGCATCTGAGCCTGGGTGTGGTATAGAACCTGCAAGTTCCTGGGAGACCTCGATCTCGAAGCTGCACTACCTGGTCTGCTGTGCCTTTTTGCATACTCGCTTCGTGCACCAGTTTTCAAGGTGTTACTACTGGTGGGAGACTCTTGCAGCAGGCTGCCACAGGTCAGTGCTATCACCACTGCAGAGGGAGGGGCAGTATGGGAACATCGCCAGAGGGACGCTGTAGAAGAGAAAAGAAGCGAAGACGACGAAGTACATGTGTAATGTGGGGCTCGTGCTACTCGCCAGGGCTCGAGGCAGGACGCTGCCGGACGCTCCTGGGTGTGGCAGCTGCGGCTGTCCTGGACTGTGACTATGGGCTATGGCTGAGGAGATGCTGCCTTCTCCAACAAATCAAATCAAAATTTTGTCAATAAAATATTTGGTTATTTTTTCAATGCACCCTCGTATAGCCCAAAACTAGCCTGTATATGTAGAATAAAGGCAAGCACTTGGGTTTTTGATCAGGCAACCTCACTGTATCCAGTGGTTTAGCATAACCATGTCAAGTTGTCACACACGAGCGCTTAAACCACCTTCAAAAACCACATCAAATCACGACGTAAACAGAGCCCGCGCCACGACACAAGACGCTAACAACATTTGCCTCTCCAAAGCGCGCCCCCTCACCCCCTTCAGAGAAGGCACTCGTCGACAGCCACTCGTCGACAGGGAGCAGTGAGATCGATAAGTACAAGCCGTAATGGTACATGAACGAGGGCTAGCAGCTAACTCTTTTTGCTCCGATCTCACTTAACTCTACAAAACGCTGGTGTATGGCAATACGGCAGCTCCCGGGAGAGAAGCGGTTTTCGGTCAGTTTCTCGTATCAGCGGTCCGAGCACGAAGCAGTGGGATCACAGCGCTCACAGCACGTAGAAGGTATTCAAGCTGTAAGCTGTCTGCCGAAATAGCGCGCATGCCAGCGCTCTCGACCGCGCCCTTATAGTCAAAGTTCACAGTTGCTGCTCGAGTTACGTAGTCCCTCTGCCAAGACATCCCTTCCTGCTCCTTCACCCAGCAAATGACGGGCGGGGCGCTTCCTTATGCTTGAGGAGCAATCGACGGCAGGCCTCGCAAGCGGGCTGATGTTATTCCGCGTGACGGAGATGGCCAGCTTGTTTCATCTCTGCTTTAGCGATGTTCCTTGTCAACGCTCGCGAGCTTTTACTCGCGGGTAGAACATACAATGCGCGGAGTGATTTTATCGATTTAGAGTTTATACGGAACATGACAGCGACGGTGAAAACCTGTCCTGACTGTCCATACAATTGCTAACGCAATAAAAAGTATACAAAAAACCGTCCAGGCGGGCTCGCCTTTTTCCTGGAAAGGTGCAGCATCTCCGCTGTTAAGAGTGCGTCCGTTGGAAGAATCGTACAATCCGGCGGCTTTTCCATTGGTTTCGTTCTCGCCGTCAATACCCTTCTTACAGGGGACATCTCCTCGCCCCTTATTTCTTCATAAAGCATGCGTACAATGTCACCACTAAGCGTTGAACCTATCATGATTTCACGCTTGTCGGCTTCAGTCTGTTATCTCTGCATGCGCGGTCGCAAACGCACAAAATGGAGAGAAAGTTAATCGTGCACGATAGTCGTGCAAGAGAAGCAAGAGCGGGTGGGCGGCTGCATAGAAAGCAGTATGGGAGACAATTCACAACTGTTATTTCTCGTATATGGACCAGTCGAGAGTCGACCAGTCGAAGACAAGAAACGCCAAGAAAGAATAACGCGCTCGTTGTTTTTGTTTTTTGTTGTATTTTCAGAGGATGTTAGGGGCCCTTTATAAACACAGGGCGTGCAAACATGGACAGAGGAGAGTAGTCAAGACACCAGAAACGCCGCTAACAACTGAAAAATCACGCAGCGACAGAACCGAATGTAGACACAAATATTTATCTGCGCATTCCCACGTAATATAGGCCATACCTATAAATCAAGTGCGAGTACTGGTTACGTGAGAGATAGCTGTTCACTCTCTCGACATTTCTCTTATGTCCGTGTTTCCACGCCATATCTACTTAACATGAATACCCACCAACTAGCTCAGCTATACTCTAGGTTTGCCATTCTCTTTACTTCTGTATTTATTTATCGATTTACTCGAGTAAGAAGGAAAGGAAAAAGTGTACTAACGCACCGAGATATATATATTACTTATCTATTCTATTTATTTATGCACAGTGTACTAGGTCCAAGACTCCAAGAATATGCTATCCAGCGAGTTGGGTCGTCGCCCTTTAAGGCTGGAGGACTCGGTAGCGTTAAGGTCAGGCAATACTCGTGATATCTCTGGAGAAGAAAGAGATACTACAACTTCTGGGGAGCTATTCTCGATGCGTTCATCCAAAGGAGATGTCCACAGTCCATTTCGGCAGAGCGCATTCAGTGATTCGAAAAAGCGGTGAGCCGTGATGTCACCTCGCTCTTGACCACGTCGCCGCACCGAACCCGCGAGCACATTCCTAGCGTAAGAAGAGAGTGGACAAAATGCACAGAAACAGGAACTTTTCAAGTCTTAATTTGCACATGAATGTGTCCCAGATGTTTGAGAATGATGCAGAGAACGCGTACCAACCTTACAGCTGCGTTAGACAAGCGGCTGCATTAAACCTAAATCGATGGCTAACACGATCAAAAGACATGTGCACCGAAAATCGGATCTCTGAGGGCTGCGTTCATTGCATTGAAGTGCATTCTGTCCCTATCATTTGTGTCGAAAGTGTTTGAAGGCTTCGGGATGTCATGATGGCGCTGCAGTACAAGAACCGGAAACAGGGGGCGTGCTTCTCGCTGAGCTCGCGCTATTCAGCGGCCGCAGAGATGGACAGTTGATTACATGGACACATCAAGAAGAGCTCCTCCGGCAAAGTGCTGTATTTTATTTCCAGATTCCCCGTTTGAATTAAAAGAAAAGACTAACGGCGGCGCGCCGCAATTATTGTGCGGCGGCGGCGTGATCTCTCTTGGGACTTCGGCGGCGGCGCGAGCGGCGTGACCAAAAACAGGCGGCAGTGGCGGCGGCGCGGCACGGCGGCGCACACCTCTACTCTCTTCTTACACTAGGAATGTGCTGGCGGGTTCGGTGTGGCGACGTGGTCAAGAGCGAGGTGACATCACGGCTCACCGCTTTTTCGAATCACTGAATGCGCTCTACCAAAATGGACTGTGAACACTTCCTTTGGATGAAAGCATCGAGAATAGCTCCCCAGAAGTTGTAGTATCTTTTTATTCTCCATAAATATCACGAGTATTGCCTGACCTTAAGCTGCCGCGTCCTCCAGCCTTAAAGGGCGACGACCCAACTCGCTAGATAGCATATTCTTGGAGTCTTGGAGCAAGTACACTGTGCATAAATAAATAAAATAGATAAGTAATATGTATATCTCGGTGCGTTAGTACACTTTTTCCTTTCATTCTTACTCGAGTAAATCGATAAATAAATACAGAAGTAAAGAGAATGGCAAACTTAGAATATAGCTGGGCTATGGTAGGTATTCATGTTAAGAAGACATGACGTGGAAACACGGACATATGAGAAAAGTTGAGAGAGTGAACAGCTATCTCTCACGTAGACCACTACTCGCACTTGATTGATAGGTATGGCCTCTTATGTGGGAATGCGCAGATAAATATTTTGTCTACCTTCGGTTCTGCCGCTGTGTGATTTTTCAGTTGTTAGCGGCGTTTCTGGTGTCTTGACTACTCTCCTTGCACGCCCTGTTTTTATAAAGGGCCCATAAAGGCTCTGAAAATACAACGAAAAACAAAAAATTCGGCAGATCCCACGCACCGTGAGAGTCGATGTTACGCGAAGCATGCGGAGGGACCCGCTCTTGCTTCTCTCGCACGACTATCGTGCGCGATTAACTGATTTCGCTCCATTTTGTGCGCTTGCGACCGCGCATACAGAGATAACAGACTGTAGCCGACAAGCGCGAAATCATGATAGGTTCAACGCTTAGTGCTGACATTGTCCGCGTGCTTTATTAAGAAATAAGTGGCGAGGAGATGTCCCCTGTAAGAAGGGTATTGAAGGCGAGAACGAAACCAATGGAAAAGGTGCCGGATTATATGATTCTTTCAACGGACGCACTCTTTACAGCTGTGACGATGCAGCTTTCCAGGAAAAAGGCGAGCCCGCTTCGACAGCTTTTTTGTATATCTTTATTGTGTTAGCAATTGTATGGACACTCAGGACAGGTTTTCACCGTCGCCGTCATGTTCCGTATCAACTCTAAATCGATAACATCGCTCCGCGCATTGTATGTTCTACCTGCGAGTAAAAGCTCGCGAGTGTTGGCAGGGAACATGGCTAAAGCAGAGATGAAACAAGCTGGCCATCTCCGTCACACGGAATAACATCAACCCGCGTGCGAGGCCTGCCGTCGATTGCTCCTCAAGCAGAAAGAAACGCCCCACCGGTCATTTGCTGGGCAAAAGAGCAGGAAGGGATGTCTGGGGAGAGGGACTGCGTAACTCGAGCAGCAACTGTGGACTTTGACTATAAGGACGCTGTCGAGAGCGCTGGCACGCGCGCTATTTCGGCAGACATCCCCCAGCGAACGACTCGTATACCTTCTACGCGCTGTGAGCGCTGTGAGCGCTGTGATCTCACTGCTTCGCGCTCAGACCACTGATACGACAAACTGACTGACAACTACTTCTCTCCCGGGAGCGGCCGTATTTCCATACACCAGCGTTTTGTAGAGTTAAGGGAGATCAGAGCAAAAAGAGTTAGCTGCTAGCCCTCGTTCATGTAACATTACGGCGTGTACTTATTGCATTCACTGTTTCCCCATCCCGCGCCGCGCCGCCGCCGGTCCAATGAACCCTGCGCCGTTCACGCACCGCCGCCGGAGGTGGAAACACCGACGCGCCGCCGCCGGTGATTTTGGGTCCGGCGCACATGTCTAGTTGCATCGAGTCGGAGGCGTTGACTACCCTATAGGGTTCAGGCCACAAACCTTAACAAAAGCCAAGAACTATTCCCAGCTTGGAAAGGAAGCCCCCACTCTTGTATTCAGCATGACCCTGTTTAGAGATTACCTGTATGGGACCCACTTCGAACTGCTAACCGACCACAAACCATTAACGGGACTGTCCAGCCCAGACAAGACGATTCCACTAATGGCCACTGCCCGCATTGAGCATTGGGCCCTGCTGTTGGGTAGATATCAGTATAGCCTAACCTATCGTAAGGGATCCGAAAACGTGAACGCAGATGCCTTCGGCCAACTCCCATTCCTCAGGGGCAACCCGATAAAGAACAGGACAACGCGCCCGAGCATGTATTATACGCCAAGTCTGTGAATGCAGCACCCATCAGTGCCAAAGAGTTGGCAGTTCTAACCATCCGCGATCCTATGTTGCAGCAAGTGCGAAAGTGGACCCTGCAGGGCTGGCCAAACTACTTGGCAGAGACCGAGGTGCAATTCTGGTCGTTCTTCCAGAAAAAAGTGACAGCTGACTGTGAATCAGGACCTCATTTACTGGGGACACAGAATAGTCGTGCCGTCAGCCGCTGCTGGAAGTCTTTTGAGGCTTCTGCATGAAACATATCCAGGAATGGCTGCAATGAAAAACCTGGCGCGAACCATTTTTTGGTATCCAGGGCTAGATGCCGACATTGAGAGGATGGTACGTGAATGTGAGATGTGTGCACAAACCAGTGCAATGCCTCCTGAGCAGAGTCCGGCACCATGGCCACAAACGGGCGAGAAAGGTCTTGGGTGCACATCCACTATGCAGGCCCCGTCGAAAGACACATGCTGTTGGTGGTTGTAGATGCAGAGACCAAGTGGCTAGAGGCCATATCAATGCAGAGCACGACGTCTGAATCCACTGTGGAAGCATTAAAGGCCATATTTGCCAGGTTCGGACTGCCCCATTCAGTGGTTTCAGATAATGGGCCACAATTTGTCTCAGCCGAGTTTCTGAAGTTCGTAAAGATGAACGGGATGAACCACGTGACAACAGCGCCTTACCACCTGCAATCAAATGGCCTGGCGGAACGCACGGTCTGCATTAAAGGCCTTCATAAAACTCAAGGGGGCAGCACCTATGCCACTACCGACAGACACCTATCAAGACTGGGAAGTCACCATCCAAACTGTTGTTGGGGTACCAACTACGGACCGCGCTATACTGTTGCCTCCTGAGTGCAGGTGGTGAACCGCATCCTGAAGCGTGCTCCTCTACCATACTGTTCTTTGCAGAACAGCCTGTATGGCTCAGAAGCTTCCACCGCCAGCTGAGATGGTTGCCTCCAGTGGTCACAAGCACCCAAGCTCAGATGGCGACTGTCCACGCCGGATGGCGAGCAACGTCGTCATGCAAACTAACTGCCACAGTGCACCCCAAAGGACTCTGACACGAAGCAGAGAGCGGGCGCCACATCATCTGCCACCACAGATGAAACCTCGCCCAAGCCAACCAGCATGGCTGACCCCGCTCCGGCGGGATTGCCACCCTCTTGCCACCCTGTGCCACAGCTGCAACTCCGCCGGTCCAAGAGGCTACAACGGCCACCTCAAAGGCTCAACTCGTAAAAGGGGAAGATGTACTACGCCGTGCGAGCGTGTTGTCAACGGACAACAGCAAGCATATTTCGTGACACCAGCTCGAGCGATAGCATACAGCTTATCGCCATGACGTCACCGCAGTAGCACATACAAATGAGGCACGCAAAATAAAACCTTGTTCTTGCTTGGTTACTGAGATGCTCACTCGACAACATTGACAATAGGAGTATCATTTGATGTGTCCATCAAGCACCTATTTACAGTATAACTGCAGACGTATTCATTAAGGCATGCTGTCCGATGACAGCTTAGAAATAGAACTGTTGCGTAAATTTTACGAGTAGTAATTGTCAGTAAGTTTTCCCTGCAATAGTATAGCGCTGTTTAGCAGTTCTGTTTTCAAAATAGAATTTGCTTCTATCTGCTTCTAAATGCCAGTATACGCTTCTGGTTGTTGAGTTTCTGAACGAGCGAGACCGACCTTTAACGCCATCACACAAACAATGGCAATTTTCGCGGCAATCATATAGGTTACAGGGGCAAAAATGATTTATCCTGCAAATATTTTTTTCCGGGACTATACAATTTAAGGATTTTTTTATGCCTACAAGATCTGCACATATGTTTTGTATGCTAGTAGAAGCATGCCATCAGAATTACTGCAAGTTTGCTGAGAGATCAGTGATGTTTTCTTTCGGAGAGCGTCGATCATAAAATCTCATTTTATGGTTACTGTCACTTTGAGAAATTGCTTTGCCATGTGCCACTAAGTTATAAGCCATCACATGCAACTCTACAGTAAACATTAGGCCACTATAACATTGCTAAAGTCCGGCACAGTTGTGCAAGGTTTCCTAGTTATATCAATAATTCACCTAAAATCGTTGTTTTGGTTAGAGGTTTTATGAGAAATATAAGTGTGAGGTTTATTAAATTGTTATTCTGGTTCCTGCAGCCAGGGCACACTGATTAAAATTTCTGACCATGGAGTAACAGCAGGAGCAACGTTCATTACTTTTTTTCGGTAATGGCAATGGTAAAGCGTTATCTCTTTTTGTAGGTAACGTAGGGTGTGCAACGCATTCTTTTTTTGTTAGAGTAACAAGTAGCATATTTCGTTACCTTTTTTTTGGTAATGCATACAACACTGCTTGCCACACAATGCTGTACCATTGTATAGCAGTATTACTGAGGTAACTGAAGAACACTTGGGAAGGCGTTCTAGAGCTTAAAAACTAAGAAAAATCTGTTTGAACACTGTTCTTCACTTTTTGAGATACTGTCCAACAGAGTGGCAGAGAACAGCTTTGGCAAATGTACCACGTCCATTTTTCTGCTGCAGCCTCTAATGTTGAAACATATTCAGAACAAAATAGAAAGAGTAAATTCAGATTAAATGAAATGTTCTGTTGACACATTCATGTATCTTCTGATGCCACAAACTGTGCAGAAAAATCGAGCCAATAGCACTCGTGAGATTGCTTCACAGTGCGAGAAACATTGTATATTATGAAGTACGGTATGTTGTTGGGCTACTTGGTTCAGATTCAGCAGACAAGTTTAAAGTGCGTGAAGAAGACAACACGTAAGAAAATAGAAAAACGCAAACACACAAAGCACTTCGTGTATGTGTGTGTTTTTATGTTCTTACGTGTTGTCTTCTTGAGACAGTTTAAACTTGCCTGCTAAAAATGTATATTCCTTTGTGGCAACAGACGGCCGAACAAATTTTCTGAGAGATGGTGATATGCTCTTGTGGCAGCAATCCTTCCTTGGTATCAGGCCCATAGCCAGGAATTCTTTTCGGGGCGAGGGGCCAGTTGCTGAAAACTTTGACAATTTAAGAAAAACACCCATTTTTATTATTTATTTTCGGTAAAACACCCACCTCCATCAAAATTTCAAGGGGGGGGGGGGGGCTACGGGCCTCCTTGTTACACATGTAGCAAAGTGTTTAAAAGAGTTATTTAATATGCAAATGACGTACCTTGCTCGGAGTATCCACTGTCATCCAGAGCTCCTGTGGGGCGTGCATAGGCAGCCGGCAGGTAGCCTTGAGCCCCAGTGCGGAGGCTGCAGCCCAGCAGCCAGCCAGGCTGCACCTGTTGCTGAGGCCAGACACGAAATCGCTCACCAGCCGTCACTGACAGCTCATCCGGGCGACGTGCCTGGTAGGAACAGACCGCTACCCAGCACTCCATCTGTGCATGTTAGGTATGCTATGTTGCATAACATATCTGGCAGTAGGGTGCTTTGAATGCACTTAAGTATGGCCACGTGCTTCATGCAAGCTGCCTACGTTTAAATTACCAAGGCCTATGCTAAATGTGCACTTTTGATCGAACTGACAGATAAAGTATGGCTCATCCAGACAACAAAAAAGTGACAAGGAAATTGTGGATTCAGCAGAGGCACTGTGTAAGATGATGATGATATATAATGTTTCTTGGTGCAAGGGCCATGTGATGGCCAAAGAGTGCCGCGACAAGATAGCCAAAGTGAACAATGGTTGTGTTAAGCAGCAGTAGAGGGGCCTAAAATTCCCCGCGCTAAAGGCGGGTAAAACATATAAGTAATAAAATCATGAGAGTGACGTGAAACATGCGCATAGAGAATGAATGACAAGTGGTCGTCATGATAAAAGAATTAGGATATGGTGTGAGCACGAGTACCTCCTCAAGGCCTTTGAGGCCAAAGGCAGGGAGGCAGGTGCTTCTCTAATGTAGCTCCCGTAGCAATGACCTCTTTTCAGAGGTCGTGCTACGGATTGGCTGGATATGTGATGTGAAAGCTATGGACTTCTTTTAAAAACGCGAACAGTGACTGATGTTTAAAAACCGGTTCCCTACCGATGAACATTGATGGGTAAGTGAGTGACTTTCTGCCACAAAACTAGGTTTTATATTATAGCATTGTAAAGTTTGTTTCCAACTTTTTGTCAAAGCAGTAACATAAAAAAGGTTGAAGGGACTGATAATAAATTCATTATTGCAACTGTCCGTAACAGTGTAACAAAAAAACCTACTAGCCACAGAGTCTAATGAACAGTCTTAACACAAAAATGCCACAGAATATTTTCGTCACAATTTTTCTGGCTGAAGCCTAGACAAAATTATAAGCTGAAGAAATGCTTACATTTCTGGCAGTTTTTCGTGATCAACTGTGACTTTTTTTTTTACTTTTTTAATGCCTTTTTTAAATTCAGTAATGCTAAATGTAATGCATTTACCTTTACCAGTAAACAATGGAACGTGACCAGTTATCTTGCTGATGACACATCATGTAGGAGGAATAAATAACGCCATAGCACTAGAAAGATGGGTCATGACAGATGACAGAACGTGCACTATCAACTGAATTTATTTCAGAGTGCCAGGTATTCAATCGAAGCTTCTATTGACTGACCCGTGAAGCTGGTGATGGTGGTGTTCAAAAAACCCTCCTCACCCATAAAATGCTCCTCACGCAGAGCTAGTGTGCACCAAGTAAATAATAAATAAAACCAAATAAATTTTCTTTCCAGAGTTGGGATTTGAACCAGGGCCCCTCCGGTCTGAAAGCAAGTGCCTTGACCACTTGGCCACATGCCCATGCTTGCCCAATGTGAACTAAACTGAAGCATACGAATGCGTTCTACTGACAATGCGGTCCGTCACATGGCCTCTTTTCAAATTTCGCAGGCTTTCTTTACAACGCGGAAAAAATAACACGCGAGACGTATCGAACAGGAAACAATTCAGTCCGTGGTTTCTAAGAGTGCTCTAGAGCTCAGTGTTCATATTTTGGGTTTTCAGCCAATAATTAAAAAGTTAGGTAATCAAAAATAATTAACTAATTAGTTTAGGGGAAAATAAAAAATAGCCTGAGTATCTATAGGCTAGTGCGAGTTGTATACGTTTGGTACAATTTGCCTCTGAAGTGCCTTTCATTTACAGTCTTGGCTCAAGTTATGTGGGACAACCTGTATAAGTTAATGTTGTTCATAGTGCAATAGCGCAAAAAACACAGGGACACAGGCAAGACAGACGATACAGGCGCTAACTTTCAACTGACGTTTATTTTTTCAGAAACACACATATATACATACAGACAAACAATTGGTCATGCGCAGTGACTCCGTCCGACAGCAAAAACAAAAAATTCAAAAAGACAAAAAATTCTCACTTTCCAAGTCACAGCCCTGAGACCAGCAAATCTATTTCCTTATCCGACAGGGATAAAGATGGGTGGCTTATGCATTTATCTTTGAACCGTGAAATGAAGAACGCTTCGGCTACCTCTCTAGTTGTTTGATCGCCGTTCTGAAATAATATGGCTGTGTCATCAAAACACGGGGTACATTTGCACTCTGCGCAGTGAAGGGACAGGTGGCTACTTGGCCTGCATTTCAACGAAGAATGGTGTTCACGAAGGCGAACGTTTACGCACCGTCCAGATTGCCCAACATACGTGCGACCACATGACATTGGTAATTGGTAAACAACACCCTTCTTATTGCATTCTACAAACTTCATGGTATGGCGCATGTCACATTTCCCAGCCAAGTCAGCTCTTCCTTTGTTGTACATACGCTCAACCGCTGGGCACACACGGCTAAGTTTGCTTTTAGCGGAACATATTACCTTCACATTGTATTTTCTGCCAATCTTTTTTAAGCGATGCGAGAAGGTATGGACATATGGAATGACAGCCATTTTCATCTTTTCTGGTTCACATGCTTTTTTCGATTCATTTGGGGATTTAAAATACTTTACTGCTTTCTCGCACGTTGCGAGCAATGACGAGGACGGGAAACCTGCTTGTTTCAATCGAGCAACCTGGCCTTCAAGACTCTGCCTCATCAAGTGGTGGCACGTCTTCGACAGTGCAGACTTGTCTCTTTTCTTCAGAAGATGCTGCATTCCCTTACCATTGAGGATCCATTCGTTATTTCGAATTCTGAAGCTCTTGTTTCATTTTTGTCGTCATCCAAATCGAAGGATTAACTGGATTTAGTGTGGACGTAGAAGATCTCTACTATTCCTTGCCACAGGACCAGTTGATGCAGTACGTTAAGGAAACTATCACTCAAGACAATGATGAGGTTGCCTTCAGGAATTTTTCCGGGATGCCCGTCCAATCGTTTTTGGAATTACTGTTGTTTTACCTTCACAACACATTTGTCGGTTTTAATGGTCAAGTGTTCATTCAGAAGTCGGGAGTTTCCATTGGCTCAAAGGTTGCTCCGGTTTTAAGCTCCATTTTCTTAGCTAAATTAGACCAGAAAATTGAAGCGAAGTTACCTGGTAGCGTAAAGAGAATATTTCGTTTCGTTGACGATTATTTGGTTCTTGGCAGATGTTCGCAGGTGGACAACCTTAAAGATACAGTTATATCGCTCTTCAAGAAGCATGGTGATGGTTTAAACTTTACATGTGAACTGCCTACGGGTAACAAACTGCAGTTTTTAGACGTGACCTTATCTTTTGATGCGGACCACACGTGTTACATGTATGCACCAAGATCTGAAAAACCACTTTTGAATTTCAGATCTTCCCACACAAAACTTGTTAAGAACAGCATTGCTTTTTCTTGTTTCAAGTCTGCACTGTCGAAGACGTGCCACCACTTGATGAGGCAGAGTCTTGAAGGCCAGGTTGCTCGATTGAAACAAGCAGGTTTCCCGTCCTCGTCATTGCTCGCAACGTGCGAGAAAGCAGTAAAGTATTTTAAATCCCCAAATGAATCGAAAAAAGCATGTGAACCAGAAAAGATGAAAATGGCTGTCATTCCATATGTCCATACCTTCTCGCATCGCTTAAAAAAGATTGGCAGAAAATACAATGTGAAGGTAATATGTTCCGCTAAAAGCAAACTTAGCCGTGTGTGCCCAGCGGTTGAGCGTATGTACAACAAAGGAAGAGCTGACTTGGCTGGGAAATGTGACATGCGCCATACCATGAAGTTTGTAGAATGCAATAAGAAGGGTGTTGTTTACCAATTACCAATGTCATGTGGTCGCACGTATGTTGGGCAATCTGGACGGTGCGTAAACGTTCGCCTTCGTGAACACCATTCTTCGTTGAAATGCAGGCCAAGTAGCCACCTGTCCCTTCACTGCGCAGAGTGCAAATGTACCCCGTGTTTTGATGACACAGCCATATTATTTCAGAACGGCGATCAAACAACTAGAGAGGTAGCCGAAGCGTTCTTCATTTCATGGTTCAAAGATAAATGCATAAGCCACCCATCTTTATCCCTGTCGGATAAGGAAATAGATTTGCTGGTCTCAGGGCTGTGACTGGGAAAGTGAGAATTTTTTGTCTTTTTGAATTTTTTGTTTTTGCTGTCGGACGGAGTCACTGCGCATGACCAATTGTTTGTCTGTATGTATATATGTGTGTTTCTGAAAAAATAAACGTCAGTTGAAAGTTAGCGCCTGTATCGTCTGTCTTGCCTGTGTCCCTGTGTTTTTTGCGCTATTGCACTATGAATTCGTACCAACTAGCTCGGCTTTCCGTACTACTGTAATGTTGTTCCTTCCCGGCATGAAGCCTGTATAGGGCCTTTTTGCAGAGCAGTTTCAAGCACCGGCATGGCTCTGAGGTAGAATACTGGGCTCCCACGCAGCGGACCCAGGTTCGAACCTCGTTCCATACCGGATATTTTTTCTTTAGTTTTTTTTTTTCTTATTTCGCGCGATAGTGGTTACGGACACCGGCAGCGGAGGACAACTACGGCGAGAAAAACGGCCCTTGTAGTGATCTCATAACAGCTTTCGCCGTAAAAACAAAAGGGAAGCAGTACACTTGCTATCAGTGCTTTATTGAAATATTTCGTGCTGGCAGACTAAAAGCGATCTGCTGGACAATGCTCAAGGTCGACATCAGGAATTGCACATTTCAGGAAAATTCCAACTTTGAGAAAATTAAATTCCTAAGGCGCATTTCAATGGTCACACAATAGTCCTTTCGTTGGGCTGTTTTAGACGCTGGAAAGAACATGAAAGACGCCATCCCGATTCAACCCAAAAACAGCATTCTGGGGATGGCCGTTAACTATAATAAAACTGAACGCTTATGTCTGCAAGGAGCACTGCACAATGAAGAAGAAAGAAAGAACGAAAGAAAGAAAGAAAGAAAAGCAGTAGGTCAGGCATGTCCACATCAAGCTTCGCTTGCACCTATTTCCCTGACAGGAGAAGGGCTCCTGAATTTTTTTTTTAATACTGGCACCATAAATATGCAGAAATATACAATGAACTCATCTACATAGCTAAGATTACCACACTCGCAAACCAGCATTTTCCAGATGGGCGGCTTCTTTTCGGCTCAGAACAATCGACAGGGCACTGACGCAGTTGGCACCTGTTTCTGCTATCAAACATGTTTCAACAATTTCCCGCGTGCCCTTATCCATGTTTCTATACATGACAGCACAGTTTTTAAATAGTGGTTCATATCCGCAATCATCACAATGCACTGACATATGACCATCCTGATAACAGTTCCATAGTGCGAATATAAAATTTTTTGAATATGAATCAAGCACGAATACACAGCTTCAAATACAAATCAAATAATCAAGGTGATTCTTTTTTTGCTAGTAATCTTTTATTTTACTATATATTTATGTTGAAAACAGTACAACTGTAAGCTAGAGGCACAAAACCTGTTATAGCACAAAAGAATATCCCCACCTGTACTTGCCGGAAGCGTATGACTGTGTAAATAGTTGAGCTTGGGTTTAATTCCCATGGTGACCGAACTTTCTTTTTTCATGCAGTAGCACTAAATTAGAAAAAAAAAAGCGTTTGTATCTGCCATGGTGGCAGATACAAACGTTTTAGTACGTAGATACAAACGTGGCAGATAAAATCACGTTTTAGTGGTCCGCATCGCGTTAGCACACTTCAAATCACCCACCTGAAAGCGGTGTTTCTCACGTCACTGTTTTCATGCCTAACATTGCCCACCTTTACTGCACGGCGGCGTGAAAGATTCGGGCATCCGGCAACATCACATGCATGCAGCATTTTGTCGAACTTTCTGTCAGAGCGACTTTCACGAGTGCACAAAACACACGCGGCAGTACGCAATACCAAAACTACCACTGAGACGCGACCGCGTGAGTGAAGCAGGGTGCCAAGCGAAGCACAGTTCAGCGAAAACAGAACCTTTGAACCACGCATGCCGTTCCCCATGACAACGCCAAGGAGGTTCATTTTTTTGTGAATCAAACAGAAATGAACAAGCAGCATTTTATTACGTCTCTTAATGCATGGAAGGTTCTTTTTTTATTGTAGCTAGTTTGATTACGAGTGATTAATTGTAGTCGAATTCTCTCACGTCATCGGCATCATTTCCAAAATGTGCCGCTCGTGGCGCTCATCGTGTGATACATTTAGCTTAATTTCTCGGTAAGTAGGGCACTGCTGTTGATAATATTGCCATTTTAGACGTTGTCATACATTGAGCTTTCACTCTGACATAAATTGTTATTTGCCTTTAGTGTCCCTTTAAAGCACTCCCACTTTGTCTCTGTTCTGCGCCGGCAACATTTCAGTGCATAATAGACACTGTACTTTTGGGACTGAAATGGCAGTCTTGTTTGGTACACCTCAGCAATGTGGTAGTCTTCTCCGCTACATCCGAGGAGCACATAAAGCGTCTATGGCCAGTGTTAAAGGCAGTCCATTTGGCAGATATGACAAGCCACAGAAATGCCAGTTCGGTTTCTAAGAACTTCGACTTCTTTGACACGTTGTCAGTGCTCAAGGTGTTTGCACCTATCCTAATAAGAGAGCAACTGTTGCAAGGTTCCCAGTGCCAACAGACAAAAAGTCAGTAAGGCGATTTCTTGGCCTATGTGCTTATTATAGGCGATTTATTAGGAATTTCTGAAAGATTGCAGAACCATTAACAAACTTACGATAGAAGATGTACCCTTCCAATGGCAAAACGAACAGCATAGCGCATACGATGAATTAAGAAAACGAACACAAAAGCCTTCAACCCTTGCCTATTTTGATGAGACAGCCAACACAGAAATACACGTGGACGCCAGTAACATCGGCTTCGGTTCCATCCTTGTACAGTGGCAAAATGGTGAAGAACAGGTTATAGCTTATGCCAGCCAGACTATCAAAAGTGGAGATAAACTATTCAGCAACTGAAAAAGAATGCCTTGCTGTCATCTGGGCGATAAGTAAATTTTGGCCTTACCTATACGGTAGACTATTCAAAGCAGTCAGTAATCATTATGCCCTGTTGGCTGGAGAACTTCAATTACCCATCTGGAGAGAGATGGAGCCTCAGACTACAAGAATATGACATAACTGTGGTATACAGACATCGAAGGAAGCACACCGGTGTCTGTTTGCCACGGGCATCACCAGACACAGCATAATCAGAAGAGGGCTTCCTGTTTGTGAGCATTGTAGAAACCTAAAATTGCCGAATGTCAACATGCTGACGAAGAACTGCTACCCCTCATTAAATACCTTGAAGGATTCAACATCCAAGTACCCCATAATTTTTTGTAGAGGTCTCGCATCATTGCGCTCTACACAAGAAGCTTCACGCCAAATCACAAGAATTTCTTGCTTGTCGTTTCTGCAACTATGCAGCGAAAAATTCTGCACAGTATACAACATACAATTTGCAATAGAACGCCTCCCGCTTAAAATAAGTCCAGGTCCAGATGGAATCAGCGCTAAACTTCTAAAGCTAACCAAGCATCATTCAGCCTACTTACTTTCACTAATATTTCAGCAATCCATCGAAATAGGATGCGTACCAGAAGACTGGAAGTCAGCGTTCATAATACCAATATTTGAATTAGGTGAAAGTTCCCTTCCAAGCAACTACAGGCCCATCTCATTAACCTCAATTAGCTGCAAGTTACTGAAACATATAATACACAAACATATCATAATACACTTAAACAACAACAACCTACTTCTCATTAACCAGCAGGGCTTTCCCAAAAACCTGTCCAGCCAAACTCAACTCTTCGAATTAGTAACTGATCTTCATCGATCACTGCACTCATCACTGTATGTCGACGCAATGTTTATCGATTTTTCTGAGGCATTTGACTGTGTCCTTCACAATCGTTTGATTTTAAAAATACGCAATCTCCAACTTGATCAGAAAACAACACAATGGATTGAACAGTTTTTAAAAAACCGCAAACAGTTTGTCAAAATACAAAATCGTATCTCGAATAGTGAATGCGTAATATCAGGGTACCACAGGGGTCAGTGTTGGGCCCACTTTTATTTTCAATCTACATCAATGACATAGCAACTGACATAAATGCATCATAGATTGTTTGCAGATGACTGTGCGATATACAAAGAAATATCACTCCCTGCCGACATTACTCATCTACAGTCTGCCCTCAGTAAACTAACGGACTGGTGTTCCATACGGCAAATGCAAATTAACATAGATAAAACAAAGCACGTTAAGTTTAGCACGACAATTAATTCTCAGACCAATTCGTACACAATTAAAAATATCACAATTGACTCAGTTTCGACATTCAAATATTTAGGTATATTATTTAATTCGACCTTATCCAGGAATGACCATATATAGAGTACACAACTTCGAAGGCCTTAAAGGGGTGGTGCCGCCAAATTTGTGGCTTGCGCACTCTTTGCTGTAAGCGCTTCCTATAGCTCCAGGAAGCATGATGCACGCACCAAGATTCATGTATTCTCGCTAAATAATTTAATATCGTCTTTTGATGTGGACAACTTTCGGTTTCGGTTTCTGGGCGCTGAGGTTGGGCAGTGACGTAGAAGTGTAGGAGGCGTGGTCACGTGACCACACAAGGCTGTGACGCACTTAGCCAGGAAGCGATCGAAACTCGGCGAGTGATGTAGCAACCGATGCTTTGCCGGTATTATAGTGAACTCGAATATATTCTAGTTCACTACAGCCGGTACGTACATTGCGGAAGTGGCGGAGGTCCGGAGGTCACTCACGTTACTAAGCAGATTTGGTGTGATGTCACTAAAACTTTCGTTGCCTATCCTACAGATCTACGTCAGTGTTGGCGCGCTAGCGATGGGTTTCAATCGGGAGAATGGGCATTTAGGTACACTTTGGCAGTGAATTAAAATATATTCTAAACGTTTGCTGTGTCCGACCCTTCATAATAATAATATCTGGGGTTTAACGTCCCAAAACCACGATATGATTATGAGAGACGCCGTAGTGGAGGGCTCCGGAAATTTCGACCACCTGGGGTTCTTTAACGTGCACCTAAATCTAAGAACACGGGCCTCAGACATTTTCGCCTCCATCGAAAATGCAGCCGCCGCGGCCGGGATTCGATCCCGCGACCTTCGGGTCAGCAGTCGAGCGCCATAACCACTAGACCACCGTGGCGGGGCGTGTCCGACCCTTCATGTGGAATGCCCTTGTATACAAAGGAAACCCACAACAGGCTTGTTATAGCCTCGAAATTTGATGGCACCACCCCTTTAAGGAAGCTCAGACTCCTGAAGCGGCGCCTCCATCTTACGAACCATGACACCAGGTTATTAGCATATAACTCGCTCATCCGGCCTTCGTTAAAATACGCATCGATAATTTCGCATCGAAACGCATTGGAACCACCTCAAATTGGTACAAAACAAAGCAGCCCGGTTCATCCTGTCATCTTACTCGCGATTTCAAAGTGTCACAAACCTAAAAAACACCCTCAATATGCATTCACTCACTGTGCGCCGAACACTTGCCCAGTTATCCTACTTTCACATCCTCTACCATATCAGCACGTCATTTTCACGATCTCATATTTTTCCAGCGCACCACATCTCGTCTAGGCTAGGCCACGCTTATAAAGTCAAACCAATTTTTTCTCATACTGAAAAATACCGTAATTCACCTCTTGCACAATCAATAGATCAATGGAATTCACTTCCATCTAGCATTGCAACTATCAAGGATTACCAATCTTTTCAGTCAGCGCTCCACTCGTTTCTCGAGCATTATAATACTTTTTAAAAGATAACTTCATTATATTTTTTAGTTTTTTTTTTGTTTTTGTGTTTCACTGCATGTGATGTTGATTGCGTTCATTTCAGAAACTAAACAAACCTAAAAGTTACAATCCTGATGGTATCGTTATATTGTGGAATGTTGTTGTGTTTGCATTGTATTTGTAGTATTTCCTTTTTCAATTGCTGTATGCCTGAATTGTGAATGTATCTTTTACTCCTTCGTAATCCCACCCCTATGTAAAGCCCTCCGGGTGCTTAGGGTATCCAAATAAATAAATAAATAAAAAACCTCATCTCGCCATTTGGATGAGTCGGACATTTGCTAGAATTACTCTGAATTATTACTGGCCTAGACTGTTGGCTTCAGTACAGCCCTATGTTAAGACTTGGCACGAGTGTCAAAGGCGAAAAACACCATGTGTCAAACCTTCAGGCCTTCCACAGCCCATAGACCCACCAAAAGTGCCGTTTCAACAAGTTGGAATGAACCTCCTTGGGCCCCACCTCTTCACTAGGCAAAAAGTGGACTGTAGTTGCAACGGTTTACTTGACCAGCTAGGCTGAAATGGATTACTTGAACCGTGGAACAGCGACTGAAGTTGCCAAATTCTCTGTACTCAGCATAGTTCTCAGGCAGGTATTCCAACCATTGTTATCAAAGATTGCGGAACAGCCTTCCTGGCAGAACTTGTACAGTGCCTGCTGACTATGACTTGTACTGTCCATAGAAAAACCACCGTTTATCCCCGTCAAAGCAATGGTCCCACAGAACGTCCGAACAGAACTATAGCCGACATGCTCCCTATGTATGCCGATGTCGAGCATAAGAAGTTGGATGAAATTTTACCCTGTCGCACCGCACCAGTGGCGGCCAGCCGGCCCGAGAAAAAGACGACGAGCGCCGGTGGCTTGTGGCGCGAGGCAGTTAGGATGCTTGGGTGCTTTTGGTTGGCTGGACGACACGGCCGCTACTCGGCTTCGGCCTCTCGCTTCCTTCCTCGGCCGTACGCCTTCGTCTCCTCAACAAAGCAGCGATGACGGCACGGCCTCGTCTGCCACCGTGACACCTCCCTGCTCAACAACGCTATGTCACCTATGCCTACAATACCGCTGTGCAAGAGACCACTAAAGCCACGCCACTTGAGCCATTATACGGTTGTTCAGTTACCACAACATTAGGTGCTATGTTGCCAATAGACAACGATGCTTATCCGCAGATGCAATCATGACTACAAACATTCAATGCAAGTGTTGCGAACCAAGCGAAACGCGGACAGCCCTGTTATGACAAGCGAAGCCAGCCGGAGTGCACCTACTAGCCCTGCAAGCATGAGCTCTTGACTGAGGGGCTGGTGCATGTGACAGATGAAGAAAGCGACGTTAGAAGCCAGCGGCTCATGAGATTGACAGACTTTTGTTTCTCTTAGGACTCCTGTGCTTCTATTCTATCCCTGGTGTTATGATCGGACTTCACGGCTTCATGCCGCTGGATCGTGGAAGTAATTTGGTGGCATCTGCTCTGCTTTCTGCATTGGCAACGTTCCCTGAAATGCACCAGATGCGGCAACAACACTGCAATTGTGTCCTGAACCCTTCAAGGCTGTCAGTTCCCTCGTCAATCGCTTTGGACACACTCGGCTGAGTTTGACGGTTTTATGCCTGGAGATGAACTATTTGCAGTCGAGGCTGCTCGGAGGAAGCAGTCACTTGTGTGCTGCTTTGTTCAGCATTCTGCGAGATGCACCGGACAATTAGCTGAGCGCCTCAGATTCCTCATCGGGCACCTTCCCCACACTACACAGTGTCTTTGTGGCTTTGTGACCCGACCGGCAGCTGGTTGTTACCTGCGCCGGCGACGCTGTCGAGGCAAGGAAAGACTGCACCTGACAATGCGGCCAGCTTCCAGGAATGTGCGCCGCCGTGATCCCTTCAATGTGTGTATGGTACCTTGTGGCTTTGTGACCCGACCGGTAGCTGGCCGTCACCTGCGCCAGCAACGCTATCGAAGAGAGGAAAGGCTGAACCTGACAACTAGACCAGCTTTCAAGAATGTGCGCCGCCGTGATCCCTTCTTTTTGTGCATAGTGCCCTATTGCGTCTCCTGTTCACCTCCTGTCGTGCCAGGCACGCCACTTCTTTCTTTCCTGGGGTGTGAAGGAGGCGGTGCTTTAAAATTCCTTTGGAGGCGGAGATGAAGACGTGTTCATTGGACTATCCTGGACTCAATGATTTTCTTCAACAAAGACTCTGGGGAAGACCAAGGCTTTATAACACGAGTGTCGAGACGCTCCAAAGACGACGCTACCACACGCTACCAAATCGTCATGTAAATAAACATTCTTGTAATCACCTCCGCGGCTACTGATCTCGACTTCTCCCTGAGGCCTGGCTGCTCCCCGGTCCTATGGGCAATCCCCGACCACATCACTGGGCACAAGTTCGCCTCTTAATAAACAGTGTTTATTATAAATACTTGTTAGCAGGGGTGAGATGGCTGAAATTGAATTGGGAGCAGTTTTTGGAGCAGCAAAATTTCGATTTTGGAGCAGAACCTTCATTTGGAGCAGCTAGCGGCATTTAATACGTTGTCTTAGGAGCTTGAAAAAAACATGGCTGATCCCTCTGTCATAGGAATCGGTACAACACGAAAGTGAAACGTGTCTTCACAGACGTAGTTGAGCATTTGTTGCGCATTCTTTCGCCATAAGGACAAAGGAATGAATGCTGCAGCACAAATTGTAATGTCACGCGAAGAACGGCAAGCAGCTGGAAACTTGCAACACGCTGCTCAAGCAGAAAGGACACATGGAACGACCATAACATGATGAGAGCGAACTAACTGTCACATTTGTAACTTATTTCTGCGTGAGCACCACGGTCCTTTCGCAAAAGCGGCCGCTGCAGTGAGCCAAGTGACCTTTGTGCTCTCAACGCGAGACATACAAACCACCACGATCACGAGATAAGCGCACGCACGAGCGACCACGCCCTGTAGACGTGGGCGCTCGTCACAACGCGACGACCTTTAAAGCGCACTCTTCGAGCCATTCGCGCCATCTCGCTAGTAATAACGAAAACACGCTGTAACAATGATCTCTGAGTACAGCCACCGGCAAATGGTGTATATAAATAGCTCGCCGTTAGCAATGCGAAGAACGTGCCGTCAGTGGCCGAATCGTTTCGCACTGCGGAGCGAAGGGTCGTAAGTTCGATTCCCGGTGACGGAACTTTTTCTTCAGTTTTTTTTTTTCTTTGTCCACTGTTAGTCTTTATATTTTACGTCATATCCGTGACGGAAATATGTCAGTGGAGCCGTGGTGGACCCCAGCATAAAACACTTTCGTGTTAGAACAAATTTTTAGCAACTTAGGGAACAAGTACATATGTTAATTGGGTTAGAATGCACATAAGATTGAAAGAGCCTTTGGAGAAAGTTTTTTTAACAGATTGTCGCCAGGTATGAATTACACTACCTTTTTACATACCATGCGACCTATCTAGCCCGTATAGAAGACATATTAAATAATTGAAAAAAGGTTCCGGAAACTAGGTTCCCCTCGAACATCTGAGATGAACATAGTTTCCTAGAATAAACGTAGAAAAAGATACGATTGCACAATAATTGTAGTTACATAGAAGTAGGCCTTTGCTTAACTAAGATCAGTGATATGACTTATAATATTACTGCTTTGGCTTTTTGTACTTCTGCTTTGTCTGCTTCTTTAGCTTTTCAAGCTTCCCAAGAGCTTCCTGTAGGCGCGTTCAGGTATACCTGCTCGGCTACACAGTTGGCATAAAGTCAAAATAAAGTGATGTGACGTGATGTGATGTGACGCTTTTAACAGACTACAAAAGCACGCTGCACCGCCTTTTGCTGCCACCTCGTGCGGGACCACCTTCAAGAGTCTGTGTCCCTGTTGTTACGACCAGGAATTAGCGGCATCCCAACGCTTTTATCAGACTGGTGCAACTCGGTTCCAGCGGGTCACGTGAATGGTAGCTGGCCCCCGCCGGAGTGCCCGTTAGCCCATCTTTTGCAGAGAGGAAGGTGCGTCCGTACTAGAGAGAACAGGGGTTTATTTACAGAGGCATGATGAGAAATATCAAGAGAGAGATTTTTTACACCAAGTCTCCGGCTTATAAAGCCCCAAGTCCGACAAACCTCAGGCACTCAAAACCGATGTCCGTAGCTCCCGCAAATCCGGTGACTTGCCATCACGGCGTCCGGCCTCAAGAATGGAGGCAATGAGTCACACAATACACAAGCCACATCCCAACGACCCCAAGGCGAGGATGAGAGTCCGAAAGGGTAGGGGGGGGGGGTAGTGTCGCTGACCTCGAGGACGGAGGACGTAGACGGACGGCTCCCCCAAACTCGCACATTCTGTCATGTCTGCGTCCGGAATAAGGAATGCAGAGGTTTGATGGGAAACTCAAGGTAGGCGCTGTCCCATGCCGAGTGCACCCGATAGAGTCGTCCGAGGCCTCCCCTTTGTTCCAGTCAGAACCTGTCTGCGGCTGCAGGATCCATGCCTGCCTGCCCATGCAGGCATCAGCTCCCGAAACATGCCGCGCTCCGTGCCTTGCTCCAAGCACCGGCCTATAAGGGGAACCCTTATGAGTGATAAGTGTGACTGACATCAGCACGCATCATGACGCCAGCCACCTTGTGCTCCAAAGCCAATAGTAACACTGTGTCTTCCTCTAGTCCGTGTCCAGCGCTACCCTTCCAAGTATGAATTTCCAACTCGCCCAAGAAACAGCACTCCTATATACATTAATTGCTAATGGGGGTAAAACGGGAGCGGGTTGCATTCGTCCTGGCCGCTCACAGATTCGAAAGATGTTCTTCATGGAACCCCTGGGTTCCGTCGAATCCAGTTTGAGAACCCACGCGCTCGAGCACTGCGGAGACGCATCGCATGCAGGACTGTAGTTGACGTCGTCTTGACACAAAAAGATAGTTGCCCCCAGCAAACGCGCGCGTAGGTGACCGCACGTCGCAGCCTCGACACGAAAACCGCAGCGACCGGAGAAACATGCTACGCACAATAAATATCAGGGTAAACCCCGCGGCGCACGCCACTCGATAGCTTTCGACAGTAGCACCAGAACACAGTCTAGCGAGTAGAAGCAGCATGCTCAGGGCATGGCAGCACGTTTTTGGCAACTCAGCCTTTTTACAGCAAAAGCTGTTATGAGATCACAACAAGGGCCGTTTTTGGCACCATAGTTGTCCGCCGCCGCCTGTATCCATAACCACTATGGATACTAAGAAAACCACTAAGAAAGAAAACTAACAGACAGACAGACAATGAACTTTATTGTGGTCCTGAGGGGTGACTCGGAAAGCCCCCTTACGGAGGAGGAGCCACCGCGGGCAACTCCCATGTTGGGACGGGCAGGCCATGCCTGACCGCCACATCGCGGGCCCTCTTGACGGCCCGTACCTGAACGGTGAGGTCGGAGCTCTTGAGTGCCTTCTGCCACTCTTCTTCCGTGGTCAGACGATCGTGCTGCTGTAACGAGGGACACCGCCAGAGCATGTGTTCTAAAGTGCAGAAAGCATCTCCACAATCTGGACAATCAGGCTCGAATGAGTCCGCGTACCTGCTGACCCTAGCTAGGCTGGGATAGGACCCAGCCTGCAGCATGCGAAAGGTGGAACACTGAGGCCTGGAGAGCTTGGTGTGCGGCGGGGGATATACCCTCCTGCCGAGCTTATAGTGCTTCGTGACCTCGTTGAACGCGTGGAGCGAGTCCTTGTGGAGCCTCGCGAAATAAGAAAAAATATCCGGGATGGAACGAGGTTCGAACCTGGACCCTCTGCATTGCAGCCCAGTATTCTACCTCAGAGCCATGCCGGTGCTTAACTGCTTTGCGAAAAGACCCTATCAGGCTTCATATAGGGAAGAAACCACATTAACATATGTAAAGTACTGTGGTAGAAGAGTAAAATAACAACTAGGCGTCACACAATGCGAATTCTATAAACAGGCGTCACACGATGCGACTTGCACAACGAGTGCGTTGTTGAATGCTTCCAACCCATTACAATGGGCTCTGCTATAATTCTTCATCGTCATCAGCCACAGCATCAACAATGTGCACATAATGCCTTACAGGTGTTTAGCGGGTACCAAGGTTCTCCGCAGATCAGTGACGAAAAATTGCATAGTGGCTGCTTCCCTACTTCACAAAAATTATGATGATTTATAGCATAGTGGGTTCCTCGCAAGTGCACTTCTATTGGTTGCCAAGGAAGCCCATAAGGCTCCCATGGTCCATTTCCTCAGGGTCTCAATAAAGTTCTTTCCCTGTCTCTCTCTCTCTTTCTCACGTTAACGTATGTTATAAAGCGTGGTGGGAGATTTAAATAACGCCGAACGTCACACAATGCGAATTAATTAACTAGTGGGTCATTTAAAGCTTCCAACCCATTACAAAGGGCTCAGCCATAATTCTTCATCGTCATCAACCATCACAAAAATATTGATTTGTGGCGTAGTGGGTAGGTTGCTAGTGTACTTGTATTAGTAGCCACGATAGAGTTTATAACGGGCTCTAGAAATGCCGCTCTTCCAGCTTTCGCTGTGACTGTGCTGCGCCTTCTGCGCAGGCCTGGCATTTTAAATGCAAAGCATTTCTTAGCGAACCTCAGGCACTTTGGACGTTTCTATCTTCAGGGAAACAGCCAAATTCAGGGGGCTGAAGACAAAACAGCCCTGGAAGACGCTCAACTACCATCCACTCGTTCACGTGGTCCGCAACGTGAACCGCGTGGATTGCGCAAAAACCTGGGTCAGTGCTTCCTACAATAACTCTGCCGAGGGGACCACACCCCTCATCATTGCCGGTGAATTGAACGTTGATTTATCAAAACCCAACAACACCTGCTTCTTACACTGCAAGAAAGACGGCTTGGATGTGAACAGGGCATCACAAGACCTCGTTGCCAGGTCCAGGACAGGAGGCATCATAGATCATTTCTTCGTAAGAGGCATCCACAATTTCCACCAGATGTACTATAACTTGCACTTCACTACTCTTAGACCCCTCGTAGCCGCGATCACGAATGGATTCGATAACAAGTCCTGTCCAGATGCTGGTGCTCACTGAACACGATGATGATGACCTTGTTCAAGAACTGTTAAAAACCCCTTCCACACATTCACACAAGTTCGTGAAATGTGCCTGCGTTGTCCGTCATAGGGGACAAGTACAATCCTAACAACTGAAATGCAACTGTAACAACTGTAACTGTGAGTGTAATGTACGTGCAGGGCGCCTGCGCGTGCCACTCGGCTGTGTATATATCTAGAGAAATTTTTCTGAAGAAAGCTTAGTTGTGCATAGCTTCTTTTCTGTGCATCTGTGTTCCTTCTTTGTCCTGTTCGAATCCGTGCCATCCAATATTGAAGAAACTACATATCAGCTTTCCGCATCTGGTGTTGGTAACACCCATGTTGCTGTTGGCATGGCTGCGCAACTGTAAACAACTGGTTATATAATACATGTGCGACTATTCTACACATATGTGTCTGTGTGTATACCATTTGCACATTTCTCTAGCGCCATTCCGTCACGTTTTGCCCAATGTGAAAAACTACGCCAGTCACTTTCCCGTGCATGCTTCGCATAACATCGATTCCCTCGGTACGTGGGATCTGCCGAATGTTTTTTTTCCATACTGATCGAAGCTGATGTGGGCATAAAATTCTTGCTTTTAAGGCTGTTTTGGAGCAGTTCGGTGTAATTTTCGCGATTTTTATGCTTTCAAAGCAGCTTGGTGCAGGAAAATGCAATCGTATCAAAAATGCACAATAATATATATATATATATATATATATATATATATATATATATATATATATATCTTGTAATGAAGAGCGGCACGGCAGCTGCGGGGCACGGGCTGGACAGCGAGGAAGAAGAGGCAGAATATAGAACAGCTCGCCCAGGAACGGGTGCTGTCTCTGGTTCACTACAATGGCGCAGCCGCTCAACAAACCTCTGCACGACGACCTGCAGTCAGAAACCGTGCTACGAAGCAGACGCACTTTCCAGCATCCTGCTCCTTCTGCTACCGCGGCCACGGCATCTGACCTGGCCACCGCGGGTACCACAGCCAGCGCGCTGTCTGCAGGCGTCATTGCAGCTCCGGTCGGTGACTCAACTGGCTTGGCTTCACAAACCGCTTCACTGCCAAGGGACACCGTACACGCTCCCTTGGACTTCACCTCCGGTACCGCAACTGAAGCAACCTCAGTATCGTCGCCAGAAGACAAGCGTAATCTCTCGCCAGCGACCTCTCTGCGGTTATGCAGGCTATCTCCACTTTATCCAAGCGCTTTGAAGACACTACCATCTCATTCACAGCAGCCTGTGCACGCACCGCATTGCCTTCGCCATCGTTCGACGAAATTCCCGAATTTAGTGGCGCGGAACAGGACCCCATTGCCTGGTTGCAAGTGATCAATTCGTTGGCCCGTCGATACGCTTGGCCTGACGACGTCAAGATATCGCTAGCCGAAAGGAGACTGCGCGGTTCTGCCAAGGCGTGGCATCAATACGATGGTTATAAGTACAATTCCTGGAGCAAATGGATTACAGCCATCGCCACTGCCTTCAGCCCGCTTCCCTCTGCATACGACGACCCGTTCATGCACATGCGATCGCGTCGGCAGGCTCCCTGTGAAGACGTCCATCAATACGTCTACGATAAGCTCAGGCTTCTAGAAAACTGTGGCATTACACGGATCTCTCCAGCTGCCCGCCAGTACGTCGTTGATGGGTTGGTTGATTCTACCCATGCTGTCATCTTATCTTCCCAGTCACGGTGTTCGCTCACAAGGCAGCCGACTTGCAGCAGAATTCTCGCCGTCGCCTGAGCTTCGACACATTAGTGACCGAACGTTCACCGCTCCTCTCAACACGACATGGATGCCTCAAGTGCGGCTGAATAGGCCACAATGCCAAGGAGTGCCATCAACTTTCACAGACCCGAACGCATTACCAGGCCTGTCGAACTCCTCAGATGTCAGTCCACGTCAAGGGAATAGGTGACTTGTCTGCACTGGTTGATACCGGTGCAGAACGGACGGCACTACATCAACGTCATGCTCCAGACACTATCCGGCCGTGGACGCAACCACCACTCTGCGGACTTGGAGGAACTGCCATGCCAGTAGGCATGGTCGACATTTCAGTCTGGACGTCAGCGGCGACTAAAGTTCTTCCAGCTGTTCCTGTTTTCGAAGACCTCCCTGCCGACATGATCTTGGGAGCAGATTTATTGTCTGACGACATCCAGCTCACCATAGAACGCGGCCACGTCGAGCCTGCCACACCTGGGAAAACAGTAACGACACGGCCACCACCGACAGGTGAGCAGTCCACTTCCCCTACCCTATCTTCTACACTGGCTCGCCATGAACCAGTGTTTGCTGACAATACAGCAGAGCTCCCGGGCACTAATTTGCTGCTACATCGTATACCAACGGGTGACCATCCGCCAATATGCGTACCACTGCGAAGATACGCTGCACGAGAGCGTGCGGTGATCGCAGAACAAGTAGACGAAATGCTCGCCGCGGGCATTATTAGACCGTCATCGAGCCCGTGGGCAGCGCCAGTCGTCCTTGTAAGGAAAAAAAATGGATTGTTGCTCTTTTGCGTGGATTACAGGCAGCTCAACAAGTGTACAACACCAGACTCGTACCCTTTACCTCGCATTGATGACGCTGTTGATACAGTATGCCACTGCAAGTTCTTTTCGTCCTTTGATTTACGCGCAGGGTACTGGCAGATCAACGTCACGGAGGAAGATAAATGTAAGACTGCCTTTCGCACTCCTTCGGGCTTTTATGAATTCAACCGCATGCCGTTCAGACTGCGAATGGCTCCTAGCACATTTCAGCGTGCGATGAATTCCGTGCTAGGATCTCTGAAGAATCAAGCCTGTGTGGTATACCTGGACGACATCCTGGTCGTTGGCAAGACAGAGGATGAACATCTTCGCAATATGGACAAAGTGCTGCACAGACTATATGAAGAAGGATTCCGTTTAAACCGAGAGAAGTGCCAATTTGGACTGCCCAAGATTTCATACCTTGGACATAATCTATCTCCTATTGGCATTCAGCCGCTCCGGGAGCGCATCGCTGCGGTGTCTGAGTATCCCACACCAACCTGCTTGAAACAGGTTCAGTCATTTATGGGTATGGCTTCGTATTTGTGAAGGTTTATTCCTCACTTCGCTTCGATCGCAGCTCCCTTGAGTGGTGTTCTTAAAAAGGACGCACGGTTTGAATGGGGCACCTTGCAAGAAAATGCTTTTGAAACGATAAAACAAAAGCTCACTTGCTGCCCAATATTAAGCCACTTCAATGATGACTGGACCATCGAAGTTCACACCGATGCCAGCCAAGTTGGTCTAGGCGCAGTGCTAGCGCAGCGTGATCCAGATGGCATAGAGCATGTTGTCGCTTACGCCAGCCAGAAACTTTCCAGCCAGAAACTTTCAGACACCGAGCGCCACTATCACTCCAATGAGCTAGAATGTCTTGCAGTGGTATGGAGTGCCGATGTTAAATTGCGACATTATCTTTTCGGGCGCAAATTCATGGTGGTGACCAATAATGCTGCAATAGCATGGATGTTTTCCAAGCAGCAACTAAAGCACAAATTTGCCCGGTGGATAATCACACTGCAAAAATACAATTTCAATGTACGCCATCGCGCCGGGGGGCTAAACAACGTCGCCGATGCCCTCTCACGGAACCCCCTTGACTGTGTGCCACAGACCACGCAAAACCACATTTTTTTCGCCCAGCTGGACATCTCCAAAGCTTAACAGGAGGACAAAGACTTGGCATCAATTATTGCATCTATCACTCACAAAGGAAACGACTCAATGTTTGTGATGCGCAATGCCGCATTGTACAGACGTCACTGGCAAGAGGACCGATCTGAAGAGCGTTACTTGCTGGTCATCCCTAAGTCTTACCGATCAGAAATACTACGAGTCATTCATGACTCCCCAGAAGGCAGACACACCGGCCAACGAGCCACGCTCCGCAAATTACAAGAATGCTTCTGGTGGCCGAGGATGCAAAGTAGTGTTTGTTCGTACGTCGGCAGTTGTAAAATCTGTCAGCAGTTTAAGCGACTGCCGGGGCGCCAGCCTGGATTACTAACCCCTATTTCGATACCTGAGACTATTTTCCACACGGTTGGCATCGATTACATAGGACCTCTACCCATCACCACTGCAGGGAACCGCTACATCATTGTAGCAGTAGACTACCTGTCGAAATACGTGGAAGTGGGAGCTGTGCCATCTCTTGCGACCACTTATCAATTTCCTGAAGCACCGATATGAATGGAGGCATGGCTTGCCAAGGAAATTAATATCCGATCGTGCTACAACGTTTCACAGCCGGGAACTGAAAAAGTACCTTTGCACGGCAGGTGTGCAGCACCACTACGCATCCGCGTTTCACCCCCAGGCAAACGGCCTTACTGAGCGAACCAACCAGAGCATCCAGGCACGACTCGCTCCCTATACGAGAGTGGAGAAAAAGGGAGAGGCCAACTGGGACGTCCACCTCCCGCCAGCCGCTTTTGCGGTTAACACGGCACTGCAGACGTCCACCGAGGAAACGCCGCACGAAATTGTCTACGGAAAACTGCCACAGCTGAAAGCGGTCCTCAGTCTAGATGTTCCCATTACAGTCGCACGCTCCAACGATTGCAAATCGGTCTGTCAGAAGATAAGAACTGTGGCGATCAAGAAAGCCACCCAAGCACAAGAAAATCAAAAGCGCTACTACGACAGCCACCGTAGACCTGCTCCTGCTTACAACATCGGTGACGAGGTGTGGGTGCAAAGGTGTGGCAGCGGGCCGGGCAAGAAGCTACTCGCTAAGTTCGACGGGCCATTCACAATCAGTGAGCGCATAGGAGAAAATACCTGGCATGTGAGCACCTCAGATGCGAACTTCACTCTCGATAAGTGAAAAAGAAATAACTTTGCCGTGCACGTGTCGCACCTGAAAAACCAGTCAGGCCGCTACAGCTGAAATGAACTGTCGTTTCTTTTCTTTGTCGGGTCCGCAGTGTGGCCGAATGTAATGAAGAGTGGCACGGCAGCTGCAGGGCACGGACTGGACAGCGAGGAAGAAGAGGCAGAATATAGAACAGCTGGCCCAGGAACGGGTGCTGTCTCTGTGTTTCTTCCCTACAATATATATATATATATATATACCTAGGGTGCCCCAGCTATCTCTAGCCAGTATTAAAATATGCCAGCTCATTCTATGACGACGCGACCAAATGCAAGTTGATTTGCAGGTAAGCATAGGCCAAGAACGAAGGTGAGGTGGAGGCCACCAACGAACATGCCAGTATGACTTATCATCAACAACCTTACTGCCAGGGGTGTAGCCAGAAATTTTTTTCGGGAAGGAGGGGGGGGGGGAGGTTCAACCATACTTTATGTATGTTCGTACGTGCGTTTGTATGTACGCGGGTATATATATACACCAGAGCACGCCTGTCTCGCGCCCAGGCTGCTGGCGAGCTGAGCGGATACTCTCGCACCCAGACGCCGGGCTGGCCGGACTGCCAAGGCGCGTGCGGGTTGCACCAAGTAAACAGGGCAAGCTGCAGTTCTGAGGCTTTAAAGTGCGAAAAAGTACCCGTTCACGCCGCGTCAGCGTATAAGAGCTCGTCTGGGCACCACTGCATCGTCTTTAGATGCCAAAACAAGCAGCGCAACAGGAGGATATTACTTAGCATTGTCTGCGGCGACCACGACGCGCCACGGGAATAGCGCCAGCGTAGTGTTTTGAGCTTCGCCGCGAATGGATAACTGTGATTCAGGCAGAAAAACTAGGAGCCGAGTGAAAATGCGCGAGTAAGTACAATAACTGCGTGTATTCTGCAGTGTGATGCCCACCTATTTCATTTTACGAACCTAATTTGCGTGACACGCAGCTGGGTTGAAGGCAGGTACGAGCTTTGTGTGGGGGTGCACTTCATACCCTTAAGTGTTTCCTTTGGCGAAAATATAGTGCAAGGTAGTGCTTTCAAGCACAAGTAATCAGCATGCTTTGCCACCATCAACGTATTATCAAGCTTTAGTGCTTTTGATGTCATCCACGCCTTCAAGGTTACAAGCTTTCACCTTTAAAAGCTAGTAAATGGTACGGTGTTCCTCAACAGCTGGCCAGAATTTCGTGCTTTCATTTCAGTGTTTGATGTTCCCAAATTTATTTGGACACAGGGCATCCAGCTGCACATAATACATATATTGGCACGTAAGTAAACAGTACTCGCGCCAGTGTCCTTTACGCTGCAGGCGTAGCGCTAGCTCAAGCAGCTAAATTTTTAGCATATTTACACAGCACACATTTAATAAGAGACAGCTGGATTCCGCCCATTTCAGTATCGGCTTAACTAAGAGTAGTATAGTATCGCGTGTAAATCATCATCGTTACAGAATTAAAATCGCACAGATAGCTTCCGAAAGGGATCGATGAACGTCACTGCAGGTGATACTCTCTGACAGCACGCTTTTGTGAGCAAGACGCATTATTGTAGGAGCACTCGTGGAACAAAAATTACGTTCCGCGAAACTACGCACAAAGCGTACTCTAATTATTACGTGACGCATGTTAAAATGACGAGTTTTCACAAAACTTTGTGCGCAACTTGTAATATGCGGCAACAAAGCATCGTTTCACTCCTTCGCGAGCTGCATTGCAATTACAACTCACGCATACTACAGCGAGGATGTTTTATTTAGAAATGTAACAGCATACGTACCTGACAAGGTTGCTTCCGCAGCCTGCTCAGCACGTATATATAGCGTATACATTGTGGACTTGCATGAGCAAGGTGTTCTTGATGTTCTAATAAAAACGGCGAAAATGTCCAGGCTAGAAAAAACGCGAAACACGCTCTCCGACGGGCTGAGTTTTGGGAGTTCCGTGTTTGCTCTGTGTAGCGTCTGCTGGCATGGCAGCCCGGGCATGTTGTTTCGTAGCGTGTACGATAGATGACGGGACACGCGATGCCAATATGGCGCAATGCATGGAATTCGCTGTGTTCTGGTCTATACCCAAGCAAAACTGAAAACTTTTGAGGGGGGCAGAGAAGGGTTGAACCCCCGAACCATCCCCCCTGGCTTCGCCGCTGCTTACCGCAATAAGGATTTTCAGCTATCTGCTCGAGCATGCATGTGATGTAGCGCTACTTTAAGCCTACTGCATGCTTTTAGCCGCCTCATTGTGCAGGACCGTGTTTAAGCATGCACCGCTCTGTAGAAATGAAAGCAGCCTGCTGTTGCGAAGTTAAGCATTGCGGGTCGCGGGCACTGAGAAGCCTCAATGCATTGACAATAGCAATCTAGATGCACACGTACAGTACAGCAAGCAGGCCGTAGATAGGAATCTTTTCCGGGGAGGGGGGGGGGGCACTTGCTGAAAACCTTGACTTTTTGAGAAAAACACCAATTTTTATTATTTATTTTTGATAAAAACACATCACCAAAATTTCGGGGGGCCCCCTCGCTATGGGCGTGACAGCAAGCGTAGTGCAGTTGTAACCATACAGTGCGCTATTAAGTTAGGCGACAACCCAAACGCGTCTCTGTCCGCTGAGAGGACGACAGAGCATCGTGGAGTGTACATCGCTTGCAGGAAGCTAACGTTGCGGTGCTGCCACTGATACAGTGATGCCAACCTAAGACATTTTATCTCTAGATTGACCCTCAAAAATTTCCTAGATTGCAAGAAAAATCCCTAGATTGTGTTGTTATTCAGGCTAATTCACCTTTAACAAAGTACATATATACTGGTTCACACTCTGACATAATTCTTCTGAATCTTACTTGAAGTAAAAAGCAACAGCCACTGAAGGTCATTTTTCTACATTTTCTGAGCAGTTGTAGATAAAGGGCTTGTACATGACACCATTTGCTATGACACAGAAAGATTTGTAAAGTTTACATTGTGCACTCAGAAGGCATAGATGCAATCGTTCGGGTCATTTGCAAGTCTGTTGCGTCTTTACTGTACTTGCAGCTTTCGAGGCTGCAGACAATTAAAATTTGCTATCAGCATTGTATGATATGCAGTAGACATACAGGGGCCCTGTTTTACTGGCTGATAGCCATGCTGTGTACTTTCGATCTGCTACCCATTTGGCCAATTATTTTGTCCCTACTTCTGCTCAAAAAGACTGAAAATACACAAACAGTCTTTTCGTCTCTCTCCTTCACACCATTTTCATAATAATAATGTATCTGTACCAACTGATTGTCAGTCCTACTTTCACTCTCTTTCTCTCTAAGCCTCCTGGTCCAGAAGTTATTTTACCTCATAACATTGCACGGTGAATGCACACTGCGGGCGTGAAGTTGGCACGTTTTCTTGTGCACTTCAAGACAAAATTTCTCTTTGTTTCACCACGGCCGCTCGATGAAAAACACACGGTGCGGCCTGCCGCATGGAGCGGATACTGCGTCGCGCGCCTAGTGCTCCTGGCTGCCGCCCCGGCGCCACCAGTGGGGGAGCCTCTGGGGAGGCCGAAAGCGAGAGCGCCGGAATTATTGCGGCGGATCGCGACTTGACAGCGCAGCTGCTATGCGCTTGTTAGTTTTTAAAGGGTTACAATAAACTTGCTATAGTGTTAACTATATTGGTAATCATCCTACCGAATGTGCGCCGGCGATGCTTCAACGTAAATATAGCAAGTGTTAGTTTTATCTGAAGTAGTTGCTCGTGTGAGTTGCGATTTTTCGCGTCATGTTTTCTCTCTTTTGTTGCCGTTGCGCTGTTCACCCTCGATAATATATGTTTGTGCTAGTTATTTTATCAACAGGAGAGTCGCTCATTGACAGGTGCGGTTGTATTTCCGAAATGACTGTTGCTCACACCTTAGAAACAAAAGCATGGTGAACATCGGGGAGTCATAATTGCTTTATTGCATGTGCGTGAAAAAAGGATCACTGTGTTATTGGAATCACAGGCGCAGCACTTTACTGGCCAGAGGTTTTTGCGCCAAGCGTACGAGACGCTCAACAGACATATTAACATTTCCTGCCCAGTTGGCAAGAACCGTTCGTAACAGTTTTCCTGATGAAAACTTTGCAGACTTCCATGGCGTGGTCGTCCGCCCCGCAAGTCCACTTTCAGCACCTCCATGGTCATAGTGAACAGCTGATCACCTTTCAGACATCTCGTGAAAAAATATCCGACAGGAATAATATATGATGTTGACAAGCCTCTTATTAAAAAACATAGTAATCGACTTGCCACTTGGGGTACCGCTGCTGAGTGCTCTTCTTCACCATGGTCAAAGAAACCAAAAAGTTTGTCGACTTGTCGGTCGTATATGACCCTCTGCTGTATGGCCATCTCGTCAACGATCAGGGAGCAGAACGCTTCTTGCTCTACAGTGAGACCCTTGAATTCAATGCACAGCCGCTCCTTTATCAACGAAGTGACGCCGATTCCACCTGTTAAATGGCCTACATATTTCTGGAGCGTTGAGCGACAAGGGAGCTGAAAGATATTTCTGGACCTTGCATGCTCATAACTTTTGTTGAAGCATGCCTCCCAAATTCCACATTCCCTTAGAATAACGTCACTGTAGTGGGGCTTCTTCGTCGAGAAACTGCGGACTTGGGGTAGTCTTGACACCTTGCGCAGCACCATTGAGTGCCTTCATAAAACAGGCAATGTCGGTGTTATTTTCATAAAACTGTGCGTGCTCCTCAGCCTTATCCACTTTTGAAGGGCCTGCAGTGCTCCTTTCATACGAGCGATCTTCGCTTGGAAGCAGCGTGTTTTTCTTTTAGCTTCTTCTATCAGTTTAACAAGGTCGAATGTAGTTTGACATGATGCATCTGAAAATGATGCCATTTCCACACCCGTTTCATTCCCTAGTTCAAAGTTGTTGGGCGTCGTGGCTTCAGTGCTGTCACTTGACGAGCCGATTTGGCTAATGACAAAGCGGCTAGTTTGAAGCAGCATTGCCCGAGCACTCGGCACGCGACTGCGCATTATCGGCTTTTATTTCGGAGCGTGGCCGCTTCTTCCTCGGAGCAGGCGTGCTCCTCGTGCTCATGTAGCTTGGATAACCAGGGAACACTGTCGGCACAGCCGTTGGCAAAAGTATCCTTAACTTCTCGGTCTTCTTGTAGTCCTGCTCCGTAAAATGCAAGGCGCACACCAGGGACCTGTCATTAGGCTGCCATACTGTTCCCTTCCTCCGGGTCCTTCATGGGAAATGTTTCGCAGCCATGCTGCCCTGCGTTCTGCGTTACTGGAAAACTCGTGGTAGCGTATTTGCGAGTCCTTCGATGCATTCGCGGAACACAACGGCACACAACAGTTACGCGGCATTTTGCCTAACGTATAAAATATCACACACGCGTAAACTGTCTTGAGTGACACTCAGTGCGAGTGATTCATGTGGAGGAAAACAACCACTACCTTGACCTGCCCGCTGAACGCGCGCTCCATCCCGACCGCGCATCGCGTGGAGCCCTCCCCTACTACTGGTGCCCTCCTAGCGAAATGCGGCGACAACTGCCAACTCCGCTTAACCACTCTCGCCCATTGCCTGTGCCGCGACGCGGCAGGCCGCACCGTGTGTTTTTCATCGAGTGGCCGTGGTTTCACAGAGCAGCAATCACTCAAGGGACTCACGATAATATGCGCGTGCATGCTAAACACTTTACGGGCACAAAGTTTCATTTGCCCCCAGTATTCAGCATATAATAATCTCACGTTACAGATCTGCTATCGGCTTCACTCAGCCCTGCAGAACACCGAAGCTCTCTTAAATGAAAAACAGCAAATAGTGAAAACATAATTTGTACTGATGGGCTAGTTAGTGAGCCATGATATTTGATGAAGCAGCGCACAAAAGGACAAATTCACGCACACATAAAATGACACAAACACAGCGCTTGTGTTTGTGTCATTTTATGTGTGTGTGAATTCGCCCTTTCGTGCGCTGCTTCATCAAAAGTGAAAACTATTGTTTTAAAGGACCCCTGACAGCAAAATTTTTGTGTCTTTTTTTACTGTAATTTGTAGCTTTGTGCCTGGCAATCCCTAAGTTGAATTATAAATGCTATAACGTACTGTATAATTAATGATAGCCTCGTTAATTGCAACCAATCTTGCATCACTTCGAAACACCTGCCTAAAACTATAGGAAATTAGAGCGCCAAAGTGAGGGAGCACATAAGATCGCGTGCACTCAAGCTTTGGTCTCGTTGAAAGCGCAGTTTTCGAATCTGGGCCCCGCTCGCAGTAAAGAATGAAATGATGCAGATGTTTTGGTATGTTAAATTTGTTAAGCGCATGTCCTCTGAGCACTGATGGAAATGACATTTTGATTTTTGGAGTAGATTCTGGAACAGAAAAATTGCTGCTTTAGAGCAGCTATTCGTGTTTTTGGAGAAGATGCCAAAATATTCTGAATGACTCCTGGAGCTTAAAGCAACATTTAAGCATCTCATAAATACTAATATTTATTATCAAATACAAGGTACATATAATAACCGCTGCAAACTGCAAAAAAAAAATAATAAAGCAGATGGATGGTCACTGAACACTTAGTAACATGAGCTGAGCAGAATTGAGCAGGGCAACAAATTACAAAAGTAACTACCATCACATATAACTGCTGCCAAAGCCGCAGTTTACAATCAGTACGAGATGAAAGTAATCTATTATTTTCATATTTTAACAAAATAGCCTACATGGAAAATTTCAAAAACAGAGAGCTAAATGAGCTATACACTTAAAATGCGAGTTCTTGTAGCACAAATGAGGTCAAAGCTGATAAAGTGATAAATGTAATCACTTACAGATAACAGTCATCACAGCAGCAGTTACCAATCAGTATGATATCAAACCAATCTCACACACATTTCACCAAAATAGCGTGCTTGCCAGGAACAAATATACAGCTAAATCAGATATATATTGACAATGCCAGTACTTGTAACAATGTCAATACGCTAGTATACAAGCTCCATTCTAGATGACTAGTATACAACTTGTTTTTTGGTTTCGTTTAGGCTCATTGGATGGTCACACAGTTAAAGTTCTCAGCTTCTTAGTGCCATTTTGGAGCAGGTTCGGAGCAGTTAATAACACAAACTAGAGTTTGGAGCAGCATAGAGCAGCATTTCTCTTTTGGAGCAGTTTGGAGCAATTGGAGCAGCACTTGCATCCCTGCCTCAGGAAAAAGAAAAAGCATTCCTGGCCTAATTAGCTAGAACTACCTTGATAGCAGCCCAACAACAAAGCAAGAGGAGTGAGGAACAATATCCCTCGCTCAGCACCAGTCGTGGTATTGTGTGCACCCCGCAATTCTTTGGCGACATTGACAATAGTCGCTTTACTCGTGGAATGTAACACGGGGCCTCAGTCTACGTCTCACCAGTGGCGATGTCGCAAGGTACTGCCAACTCAAATGAGCACTCACGCTTACTTTAAAACCAAATTAAAATATTTTAAAGCTAACATTCGCCACTAACAATCGGTCAGAAGTGCCCATGTACACAGGACAATTAAACAACACAAACATCTTGAGGTTTTGATTATGGTGTCAGGGGTCCTTTAAGTGCGTAGAACTTTAGGGGCCCGGCTTGTCGTCCATCCAGTGTCTCATGTCACATAGGCCTAAAGCAAGGCTAAAAATGCTCAAAACCAGTGCAAAATAAACTAACAATGTCTAACGTAATATCAACTACAGAAATAACTGAGAATTAATTGCAATAGTTTACCTAAAATTGCGAAAAACGATTCTGAACCATCCGGCTGATACCCACGCTGCACAAGTGAGGGCACCACTGCCTCGGCAACCACGCAAATTGTTGAGGCGGTGGCAAGAACGCATTTGCCAACAGAATCGCTGGGTCGCCCGTGATACGCACTTCCTTAGGTTTCACAGTAGTGGAGCTGCATTAAGCACAGGATTTAGAACTACACCAAGATCTACACAAGAACGACATTAGCATGGGATTTAGCACGGGATTTAGAACTACACCAGAGCCTACAGCTGTGTTGCCAACCAATTTTTGGAAAATACCCTATGTCATGGTCAAAATTACCCCTACTTACCTTACACAACTTTTTTATTACCCTACATCTTACCCTATGCCTAAATTAGCACAATGTAATAATAATCAGGTACAGACTACTTCACTGTACAACGTGTAGACGTGCAGTGACGCTGAAGTCGGTAGAGACTTCAGCGGTTAGAAAATTAGTTTCGAAGAGAGACTAAGTAATACGAAACACAGCAGATGGGCAGAGAAAGTGTTCCGGTATTTGTATAGGAAGAGCATTGACTCACAATTGAGGAAAGGAAATGGGAGGCTAACGAGCAAGTAAACGACTGGCGGTGTAAGCGATATGGGAACAAAGAGTGTTCGGCAAAAAATTAAACCATCTCCCGCTAAAGGGGACCATGAGGCGATGCGAAGCCGGAGCACTTGCATGATTGCATTCCGTTGGCGTTCATTGCACATGCTACCGACCTCGCGTCGTGCAACGCGAAGAGGAACGCTACGCGTGTCGTATCTTCCCTCTAGCCTGGCCGTTAATTCTCAACGGGCGAGCAGGGAACGTGGTCGACAAAGGCGCGAGAGAGGGGGGAGCGTAGGAGAGCAGAGAGAGGGGACGCGCATGTGCTGGCGCTCATCGCGGCGTTGCGCAGGAGAGAATGAGGCGCGCGAGAGGGGGGAGCGTAGGAGGGCACTCATCACAGCATTTCACAGGAGAGAATGAGGCGCATAAGAGGGAGGGAGCGTAGGAGAGGAGAGGAAGGAGAGGAGGATGCGCATGCGCAGTAAGGGTGGTCACGCCGCACACTGGATTGAACTCCGCCATAAGCTGCTTCGCATCTAAAAAGTCAGAGAGGCAGAGAGCACTAATTGGATAGCAGCGATGAAAAAAATAAAGGCTCCGAGTAACTCCCAAAGGGCAAAGACAAAATAAGGAGGGAGGCATTTTATGATAATTCAAGGGGAAGCACAGTACTGTTTGAAGCGAGGTCGGGTTGTCTTAGAACGCACAGTTATAAAGAGAGAGTCATTAAGAAGAAGAAAAATGCACGTGCAGTGGGGAAGCTCAGGAAATGACGGAGTACATTCTAACTGAATGTGGAGATATCCACCCAGGTGTATGCTTGCACACAAGCCCACAGCCTTGAGTTTTAGGAACAACATTGGAAAGGTAAATAGATCGGTGATAGAAATAAGTAAAAGATGACTGGTGGATTGGTGACGGAAAAGTAGGCAGAAAGGAAAAAAATAGCAAGAAAACTAAGTTTAATCTGCGTTAAGGTGTAGAAAGTTAGGCTGTGAATTTACAAGGTTTTTTAACAGAAAGAGAACCTTAATTCAGACAGACAAGATTAGGCCGAAATGGAGTAATAATAATAATAATAATAATAATAATAATAATAATAATAATAATAATAATAATAATAATAATAATAATAATCCGGCCGACCCCATGCAATGTGGAAATCAATTTCATGCGAAGCAGTCAGCCAGTAGCAGCCTATACCAAATTTTTCGCATTAAGCCAAGCATTATGAGGTGCATCGTAAAATAACTGACAACAGCGCAATGCGTTAAACACGGACAGAAAGAAGAAAAGGGCGCCGCACTGAACTCACAACTAAACTTATTTTTGACAAAGAAAGAACATATATACAGATCAATAAGTCATCAAGATCAAGCACACGGTCGCAACGCAACATTAATCACGTCTTGTCTAACAGATACTTGTATTCTTCATCTAGAAGAACGACTGAAGGATGATTTATGCACTTGTTGTTGGACCTAATAGAAAAAAGGCTTCGGTGTGACATAGTGGAAGCCTTTTCTGAAGCCTTTTTTATTAGGTGCAACAACAAGTGCATAAGTCATCCTTCATTCAATCTTCTAGATGAAGAATACAAGTATCTGTTAGACAAGACATGATTAATATTGTGTTGTGACCATATGCTCGGTCTTGATGACTCATTGATCTGTGCATATGTTCTTTCTTTTTCAAAAATAAATTTAGTTGTGAGTTCAGCACGGCATCCTTTTCTTCTTTCTGTCCGTGTTTAACCCGTTGCGCTGTCAATCATTTTACGATGAACATCCACCAACTAGCCCTACTTGCGATTCTGCTTCAGCATGTTACAAGGTGGTTCAACGTCCTCATGTAAATTCAGTACTTGTGCACACTGCGTTCTTACCAGGCACGCCGAGTACACTGGCATGTAAAAGACAGCTCAAGGCCTGATGTCACCTCGGCACTTGCGTTAGAGCAGGGACGTAAGTTTCAGCGCCATTAAGTGCACACTACGGGGCAATGATGTGGATATCATACGTGGCAGCCATAGGTGTATTTGTGCTACCCTTGACTATATAGCTTGAGGAGTCATAAATATGTAATGTTTGTTACATTGATATAAAAGCGGATAGCCAAAACTGCTACTCCAATTGGTGTTGTCCTGAGATGACACTTGTATAGGGTCTTTTTCCGAAGCAGTTTGAAGCACTGGCATGGCTCTGTGGTAGAACACTTGACTGCCAAGAATGCCTGGTTTCGATTTCGGCTCTAGCCTTGATTTTTATTCTTGCTTCCACTGGGATATTGGTTCCATCGGCATCGCATTTTCTGTGACACGGGCTCCTTCACATAGTTGGGGGGGTTAACATTTCCAAAGTCTCGGTTGATATCGACAGAGAATCCCCTGTGGCACATAACCGCACACCGTGGGCCACGGTATGCACTTATGAGCCGCATGCGACTGGTGGAAAGGATTTCAATGACATACGCGACAGGCAAGTCCCATTATTCATGTCATGACCTGCGAATCGTGTTCATCATATATTCACGTACTCCTATGCCAATTTTGGTATGTACCAAGCTAAGGAGCCTATGACGAGAGCGCCAAGACGTAGGTGGTTAGATAGATAGACAGATAGATTAGAAACAGTCAAAGTGCATTTTGTTTGCTAAAATATACTTCACATTTAATAATAATAATAATAAATTCTTGTGCTTGGTGGCACGCACATCACCGCCCCGTTATAAAGGGGATGCTCATCACATCCCCTTTATAAGCTAAGGAGTTAAGTCGACGGCCTCCGGACCGTTGGGGTTATAGCCACTCATAAATAGGAGGGAAGGAGTGTTGCATCCAACGCTTTACGGCGTTGCATCGAACGCGCTGTGGCGTTGCGCCCAACGCATGGTGGCGTTGCACTGAACGCGCTGCGGCATTGCATCGGACCATGCGCGCGTGCAAGAGTGTGCCGCGATTGTGATTGGTGGACTTGAGTGTTTGTTCAGTGTATGTGCTTGTTCGTGATTGGATGTGTGCATTCACGTATACTCGGATGGGGGGGTTTTTTCGATCTGTGTGTCAGTGTGTTACCACGGAATCGATGAAATAAAGACGTTCCACGAGTACGTCTCCCGGTGTGGAGTTACAACAAACTGGCCACAAGGATGGGATACGGCAAGATACCCGAAGATGGCTTCATCGAGCGCTGCACTTGGCAAGCTGCCGGAGTTCGACCCGGACAATGGGGACTTCGAGGTCTACCTCGAGCGTCTCGAGTGCTTCATCGCCGCCAACAACATTGCAGAAGACAAGAAACTGCAGGTCTTCTTGACTACGATCGGCGAAAAGGCTTACGGGACACTAAGGAGCTTGCTTCTTCCAAAGACGCCCACGAAAGTAACATTCGAGGTTGCCGTTGATGCACTTTAAAAGCACTATGCTCCCAAAAGTTCCGTGGTGACGGAAAAGTATCGCTTCCACCAAAGAAAACAAGAGAAGTATGAAAGCGTGGCGGACTTCATCGTGGGTCTGAAGAAATTGGCGGCGACGTGTGCGTTTGGCACATTTCTAGAGGAAGCTCTGTGGGACCGACTAATCGCCGGCCTTCAAACAGACGCTGTGCACTGCCGACTGCTAGCCACGCCAGACGCTGAGCTGACTTGGGAACGCGCCTGCAACATCACTGTGGCTATGGAAGCAGCTACGAAAGACACTCAGCAGATGGCCTCTACAAAGAGCGAAGGCATCGCAGCGAGCGTCTCCGACTTGCACTGGCAAGGACAAGCAAAGGGACGGCATCCACAAGCAAGTGCTGGCAAGAACGCGAAGAATAGTGCGTTCACAAAGACTGAAAAGACCATGCATCATGGGACTAAAGCTTGTTGTCATCGCTGTGCTGGTCATCATTCACCAGTAAGTTGCCCATTTGTTAACAGTACTTGTAACAAATGTCAGAAAAAAGGGCACATAGCTAAAATGTGTAAAACCAAACTCGTTAAGCAGTTGGATTGTGATGTCGCCGGAAGTGAGTTACTTACGCTGTGTCACACTGATAAAAGTTCAGGAACGCCAGCTATTACAGTTATGTTTGAGATAAATGGAAAGGAAGTTTGCATGGAGTTGGATACAGGTGCTGCTGTGTCGGTCATGTCCGAATCTGAGTGCGCTAAGTTTTTTTTCCTTCAGCTTGCTTCAGAGAAGCTAATGTGAACTTAGTCGCCTACAATGGCACACCTGTCGACATCAAAGGCGTGATAGATGTTGATGTTCGATATTACGATCAATGCTATTCACTGCCACTTGTCATAGCAAAGGATGCTGAAAAAGCTAGGATGCCAACATTGCTTGGTCGAAACTGGCTGCAAAAAATTAAAATTAGATGGCATGAAGTCATGTGCATGAAGAGTATGAGAAATTCAGTTCCTGTAACGGAAATGTACAGTGAAATGTTTGAACCAGGTTATGGCGCTATCAAAGGCTTCAAAGCCAGTATTAAGCTCAAAGAAGGTGTTACGCCAGTCTTTTGTAAGGCGCGGCCAGTGCCATATGCTCTTCGTGAGCAAGTGGAACAGGAACTGTCGAACATGGAAAAAGCAGGAGTCGTGTACAGAGTAAGGCATAGCGCTTGGGCAACGCCCCTGGTCATTGTACCGAAAAAGGATAAAGGGCTGCGTCTGTGCGGTGACTATCGTGTCACTATAAATCCGACAATAGAAGTTGACCACTACCCTCTGCCGCTTCCAGAGGATATTTTCACGACATTGCAAGGCGGAACCGTCTTCTCGGTCATTGACCTATCTAAGGCTTATCTACAGCTTGAGTTAGATGAGCTAGCACAAGAATTGCCGACGGTGAACACGCACCTGGGCCTTTTTAGGTTTCAGCGTCTCCCTTATGGTGTCGCGTGCGCGCCTGCCGTATTCCAAGCAGTAATGGATCAAATCCTAGGCGGCGTATCGGGAACCGCCTGCTACTTGGACGATGTCGTCATATCTGGCGACACATACGAGCAGTGCCGCGAGAGAGTCAAGCAAGTGCTCAGACGCCTAAGTAAGCACGGTTTAAAGGTCAACGCCGGAAAGTGCAAGTTCTTTCAGGAGAAAGTAACTTATTTGGGTCACCAAATTGATAAAAATGGCCTGCATCCTACTAGGGATAAGGTGATGGCTATAAAAAACGCACCCAAGCCAGTTAATGTGACAACTGAAAGCCTTTCTGGGTTTGGTAAATTTTTATTCCAGATTCCTGCCAAATTTGGCAATGGTTTTAGAACCTTTACATGAGTTGCTACGCAAAAAGACCAAATGGCACTGGTCACGTCACTGTGACGATGCATTCAATAAGTGCAAAGCGTTGTTGACCGATGACATTGTTCTTCAGTTGTATGATGTTCGCAAAGGCATTCAAATCACATGTGATGCGTCGGATTATGGCGTTGGAGCGGTACTGTCGCACGTGGAGAATGACGTCGAGAAGCCGATAGCGTTTGCTTCAAGGTCTCTCACCGCGGCAGAACGCAATTATGGGCACATTGAAAAAGAAGCCCTGAGCATTGAGTGGTTTTGCACTGTATCCGAGATAGGAGGCATTGCAATGTTTCTGCACCTCACGTGCCTTCAGTATCGGCCCACCTAAGACCAAGCGACGATGTCACTCGATGAAGGCATCATTTGACATCACAATATGTGATGTCATCACATGATGATTATTTTTTGCATCACTTGTGTTGACGCCGCCAATCACTTTTTATGTTTGATGAGGCACCTAAGGCTTTCACCTCAATAAGTGGAAGCAACCACTGTCGCAAAATTAAAAAGCCACTCCACACAACGAACGAATAGGAGACGGCGAGAGGAAAAATACACCCACGGGAAAAAACAACAATGCTAGCACAGCGATGTGTGACGTATTATTTTTCGTGTCTGCCCTATACTGGTGACATGTGAATTTAGACAGTTTCAATTTTATTAAAAGAGAGATTTACTTCTCGGATCTCTTAAAGCGGCCCTGCAACACTTTTTCAGCATGGTCAAAAACAGCTGCCGATCGGTAGTCGAGGCTCCCGAGAACATGCGAGCCAAACATTATACTACAGCACGTGGCCTGGGATTTACAATGAATTCGCGAAGTCAGCTAAAAAGCGCTATCTCTTCTCTAGACCAAAAATGATGCTTACGGCGTCACATGCAGGTTCGACGCCATTGACTGATTTGAACATGGCACGCTCGGTGGTTACTGTGGCCGCCGCAAGAGGCCACCACTCGCCAGCACGCGGTCACACTGAAAGTATGCCACGCGTTTGAAGAAAAAAAATTGACCGCGTATTTGCGTGCTTCGATGCAAATGTCGTCGAAAGACGGCATTTCTGCCGGCCATATCACGAGTCCCCCTCCTCCTCTATGTTGAATTACCGCATCGCATTTTCAGCGCAGCCCGACAAACACTGGCATTTTCAGTGCAGCCTAAGAACACACCACCTAATACTTACGTATTGATGTTGCACCTCAGATATGCGTAATATTTTCTTTTTGATCGACATTGTTCATAAGTATGAACCCCGCTACCAGTTCAGGATGGCTGGGCATCCAGCAAGTGGTTAAACTTTGGCCAGGTGGCTGAATCGGGTGACAGACAGACAAACATAAAGACAGACAGACCAAAATTTCTGCGTTAAAGTTCCCCAAGAAAGACTATTGTCTTTACAAATAAAATGTGCTCAAGGTCAGAAGGCACACGTGACGTACCTCCTTCCCCCGTGCCATCCTCCCCCCCCCCCCCTGCTTAGCTTCCAGCACTTTCGTCGGGGTGAGAGAAGCGAGAAAGCAATTACAGCGTGCGACAAATCTGTGTAACTCCGCTCTTACTGGATGGATTCTAAAATTTTTTGCGGCGCTCGATTCATGAGCCAATAAGTTCCTTTCGTCAAGCCATTCCATGGCTACCTGGAAAAGTGTTGCAGGGCCCCTTTAAGGAATGTCACCCTCGGAGATGCCGCGTCGATCGTCTACATTTTTCGCTGATTGATGATGAGCAATAAGTGAAAATTACCCTATGCCTGACAAGAAAATCGTATTACCGCCCTACTAATTGACGCTGCCCAAAAAAATTCCAAAAATACCCTTTATGTAGGGTAACAGAGGATGGATGGATGCTATGAGTGTACCCTTTATAATGGGTACACTCATATACGCTCACACACACGCTCAAAAAAAAAGAAAAAAAGAAAACACACTTTATTATTTTTCTTTGTTGGCCTAATGCCTTGTCTACTTCGATTAAATTGATCTTACTATAGAAAAAAAAGAAATGCACAGCCCAGTTCGCCGCCCATACAGCAGAATGTCTTTATTTTTCTGACTATTTAATTTTGTCCTTTCCCTCTAGTTTTCTTCCCCCAACACTCTAATCGTCTCTCACTTATTTCTATAGTGAACGTGTTCAGGTTTCCATTGTTGTCCCTAAAACCCAATGCTTCATGTAAGCTCGTGCCCAACCATACACCTGGGTGGATATCTCCACATTCAATCAGAACATGCTCCATCGTTTCCTTAGCTTCCCCACAACATGTGCATTGTTGTTCTTCTTTACTGAATCTCGCTTTATAACTTCCCGTTCTAAGCCAACCAGACCTCGCTTCCAACAGTAAAGCACTTCCCCTTGAATTATCGTAAAATGCTTCCCTCCGTATTTCGTTTTTGCCCTTTCAGTAGTTACTCAGAGCCGATTTTTTTTCCATCATTGCCATCCAATAAATCCTCTCCGCCTCTCTGACTTTTCGCTTACAGAGGTACTGACACGAAAATTTTCAGTAGTCGTTTTCTTGCGTCAAATGAAAAGCCAAGCCAATAAGAGCCTAGAAAAGGTACTGCTAAGCGTGAGTGCACCCAGAAGAAGTAATTACACTACCTATGTTTTTAAAAGCTAATTTCGGTTCCTACTGTACCCTGACGTCACAACACGGTATGAGCTTCTCGTCATGTGCTCGCTCAATGTATACTTACGTTTCCACGGCCGCTCCGCGCCGTGCCTCCATTGGTGATGCACAAGCAGCCTTCATGGAAGTTTTGGTACCTGACGTCATCACAAGTAGCTAGACTGCTGCGTGAAGTCACCAGAATTAGTACTGTAGCCTGACGTCAAGCTAGCGTCGATGTCAGTAGGTGCGCGATGAAAAAAATTAATTTAATATCAAAATAAAATATCTTATCAGCGTTTGCTCAACTTCACACTTGCTCAGAGCCACATCTACACACAAGAGATTTGTATAACAGAGTAAACTCGCCTTTGAAAAAAGGTGTCAGTACCCCTTTAACGCTCTTTATTGCCATATCACCTATACTGCAATATTCACACTGAGATATTCCCACTGGGATATTCAAAATGTACATCGCCATCTATAGACAAGCCCATAAGCTCGAACCACCATTTTTTATTGGGCACGAGAACGAAACCGGTCACATATCGCAGCCTTTCAGGAGCTAGCTGCTGGTTGTTTATCGCGACTCTGCAATGACTTACTTCCCAATGGTTCATGTGCTGTTCAGGCAATGAGGGAGCCCTGACAATCCCCGGGAACAAGGTAACACTAACTTTAATGAAATTTATCAGTTACCTGAACGAAAAAAAAGAAAGTACCAACATGAACTAGTTTTGTCAACAAGATCAGCACTGTGCTTTGGTTCGGAAATGACCGAAGCACACAAAAGTGCTTTTCAAACTCCGTTCTTACTTCTCCATGCAGTTTAGGTGCTCACCTGCAACATAAGCTAGACTTGCAGAGCAATACTACGATATATGCACTTTAAAACAGACAGGCAATGTCGCACACGTGTGAGAGAGCATGAGTGATCAACACTAGCTTGTCGGTGTCGCAGATCGACGAAAGCAAGGATTAACGTATAAAATGTGTGTAAGCAGTGCCATAGACGCTGCTGCGCGCATCTGCGGGAAATCAGTGCCTTCACACAATACTCGATTGCTACAAAGATCCCAACAGGCATCTCTTTGCAAGCTTCGCAAGGCAGTGTGCGCCAAAGTACACAGTCTGCATGCCGTGTCTGCTCTTCGCTTTACACCCACTTATCCGTCCCCTTTTATTTTTATTTTGCTTTCTTCGGTCAACGCGCGCTGCGAACACGGAGCTAAGAGTTACGGAGCCATACAGTAGATGGAGCTGTTTGTTCAATAGATCATCACACTCATCTTTCTGCTGATCCCGGGCCTTCGTATGCTGTTCGCAATAGTGCACGATAATGCAAGGCTGCCATGAGATGCGAAAACAAAAAGCACAATATTTTGAAAATATATGTCAATGAACGTACACATATAGCGTTCATGAAAACCAGTAATACAATACTAACTCCGCGTGATACATTATGACCACAAGGCATTATAAACAACCAGTGTCCAGTAAAAGAGCATTACTCGGGCCGCTCTCTTCGTATACAGTTGAAACGCGCGATCAGTATTTTTGTTTGGTTTGCGGCACACTGCTAATGCACATGTCCATGTCTTGTTTATTTAAAAAAAACTATGACACACACTATTGCGAAGGGTGTACAGATACCTGTGGCTGAATAAATGAGCCAAGGAAAGCAGCCCAGCGTTGCACAGGCCGCACAGAAACAATGTAGTGTCGATACCTGATGAGCGTTTATGACGTGTGTATAAAATTGCAGTGGGAAAAACAATAGAGATGTAGTATTGCAGTGCAAGGTCATCTTAGTAGTTTGACAGTCACACCTCCTCTGCAACAAACACTTTTCTTGAACGTCTACCTCAAATCAGAAGCACACGCCACTAGAGAACAGCAGTTCGGCTTTGCAAAGGGGTGTGCCTCTTGCAGCTGCCATCCAGATGAGTTTTTGAAGTGCACAGACCTCCAGTATTGTGTTCTTGTCAATTTGTGGCAGCACAGGGAGGTCCAATGACTGTTCAGCACTGGGTGACAAAACGGCCACATTTTCTTGGCCTGAAAGCTCCGCCAACGACTACAGTTCAGCCTCTCTGTGGCCTCTCCTTATAGAGACGCTAGCAGACGATTCCGCAACAGCGCCCAACAAAAAATGGCGGACACACCTAATGTTTGTGGAGCCCCAAGCATTATGAATATCGCCTATTACCCTACAGTTGGCAACGCTGGCCTACACAAGAACGACATTAACGCAGGATTTTACTTCTTTTACAACATTTTTAGTTGAAAAAGCATGATTACTCAGTAACGATGTGATTAGGCTATGCAGTGTAACATTTCCAGAGCCTTACAAAATTTAAAACTTGAAAAACAGCGCAAAGACAGGACAAAGGAAAGTGACACACGGACGGGCGCTGTCTGTGTGTCACTTTCCTTCATCCTGTCTGCGCTGTTTTTCAAGTTTTAAGTTATGTACCAACTAGCCCGCCTTTCGCCACTTCTCCAGTTTGTACCTTACAAAATCCCTAGATTAAATAAAAATGACAGCATATCCCTGAGACCAATAGAAAATCCTTAGATCTACGGATAAATCCCTAGGGTTGGCATCACTGCATTGATATTGAATTGAATTGTGTCGGCTGTCACAACAGCTGTGGCGCTAGTGGCACCATTAACAAATGCAGCAACACAAGTGTACAACATCGTGACCATGAGGTACTTCCGCTAACGAAGCACGCTGTCTGCGAAGCATTAGTTTCGTTTCCAAAACCACGCTGTGGCACAGCAATGGCACAATTAGGCAAAAAAGAGGCTTTTTATAGCAGTGGGAACAGTAATTCCCAGTTGATGCAGATTGGTGCCGCACAACTTGCACAGGTTTCCCACCACTGACCTGGTTTATCAACATATTGTTAGCCGACCATGGCGAGAACTTCACTGTTGTCAATGCGAGACAATGCATGTTAGCTGCATTAAGACCCTCTCATCTTGTCTGCTTAGTGGCTCGCAAGCACGGCTTTACTGTTTGCAGTGGAACCATGAAGAAGACTAAAATGCCCCATGAAGTTATTGCAAGATAGCTTCAGTAATTATCGCCAGCGATAAAATCCTATTGCACATGTGCTTAGATGTTAATGCTGTAGTTAGCTAGCCATGCACATGTAAAATATTCTTGTGCACAAGGGTCTAGAATCCCACAATGTGCATCACTGTGAGATGACAAAAGAAATCAATGTGAGAGGCTTTGTATCAACACCGTAAATGGGAAACAAAACAGTGTATGGTGGCAGGCTGTGTGAAATCAACTAAGACAGAATATTAAAAGAAGCTTTAAACATGAGTACAAGCATTCTTCCTCTGTCCTCATCAATTTAGTGCTGCGTGCCACCATGGATTCATACCAACTAGCCTGCTAAGGTGAGTGTCATGCTTTACCAACTAAGCTTCTATGAGGCTTAGCAGGCAGATAACTTTGAGGCATGACATTATCACAGTGATTTTAGAGTGCAGCTCTTAAACGCCAATTAGTCGGTTTTGCACTGGCGTAACTAAACAAACAATTGGCCCAGCAGTGGATGAAAGATAGTAAGTGAATGAAAGTGACAGCAAAGAGAGTATGAGGAGGTGAAGTGTAGTGAATGAAGAAACACAGCACAGCAGAGGATGAAAGACAGCAGAAGGAGAATGCACTCAGTGAGCAATGCATTCCTGTGTTCATGCTTTCTTTCTGAACGAGCGACACAACCAGTGGAAGTGCTGCTGCTAAACAAGCTTCGAGCAGAGGCTAAGTGCCACCGATGCCAAAATCCAGAAGTGCACACTGCCGAAGTTTAAGCTAAGAGCCGTCACCGAGAAAACATGGCACTGCATACCAGCAAAGCAGGTGCTAAGTGTCACTGCCATGAGAACCCTGCTATTCATACAGTTGAAACTCAATTTAACTAAGCAATGACCACGCTCTAATTATTTCATCAAATGGAGAAATTGGAAAAATCGGGAAATGAATTTTTCGGTCCTTAGAAATCTAATGTAACGTAGGAACACTTAAAAGGTACCATGACATTATATTTGCTGCTAACCCACGCGTGCACGTTTCAAAAGTCTGTGACAGCGGATCAGAGAGGGAGTCTCTTATGTCCGGACGATGCAGATCCACGATGCCACATCAAGCTGTGACAGCTGCCATCATACAAAGACAAGGGGAACGATAACAGTGACTGTGCGAGATGGCAGACAAGCAAGACAGTTGGGAGGAGATGAGCAGTGCAGTCTTTCGAATAAACCACGAAATAAGGCAAGCAACCACTGTAGTTTTCCCGAGTGAGCATTTCATAGGGCACAATAAAGCACCATCACTACTAGCACAATCTGGTATGTTAGAACACTACAGGATGTTGAGCTGGTTGTTTCATGCATGGGCACAGCATGCAGCCTCATAAAAAGCAAAACCAGAGTCGTGACTAGGGCCGATACACGGTTTAACCTGACGGCATTAGAGCGCCTGCTCGAAGAAAAACCAGTCTGTGTCAAAATTAGAAATGAATCACCACATTTTTATTGATTTATTTCAAGAAAAGCTTCGTTAGATCGAGTCTGCAGCCAAGTTAGGTTCGTTAAACCAGGTTGACAGCAACATTAAACCTTAAGGGTACCGGCCGGGTACGGAAATTTCTTTGTTAGATCGGGAACCTCGTTAAATCAGCTTTCATGAGATCGAGCTTTAACTGAATCCCCAATTATTAAACAGCTGCACTCAAATTTCACATTTGTGGGTATTCTAACTGTTGAACTTTTTTAAAAGCCTTCGTGGTGCTTTGTTTTTTATTTGAAATGGTGAGATGGGAACACACTTGGACCAAGGAGAGCAATCAGGGAACAAGAGTTTTTGGTTAGAAAACAAACTTTGCAGGAAAGCCACTTGGATATTCATGCACATTGTCTAATGTGTGGGGTGCATGATGACTCTGTGGACATGCATGTATTTGTCCATAGTCTGCATGTCTTCTCTCCAGTTGTTAGCATAGCAATATTGCAGCACAGTTAATAGGAATGTCCTCTGCCATCTCGCTTTCCGGAACATGTGTGGTTGGTATGCTCTCGACATTTCATTGTTATCTACCACATGTAAGTTACTGAAACACATTGTACACAAACACACTGCTAAGTACTTAACTGAGAATAATGTGACCTCGTCGTGCCAGCATGGTTTTCAACCGGATTACTCGACGATCACGCAACTCGTCAAGTTTTCACATGACATTGCGTCGGTACTTACTAATCGAGGTCAGCTGGACGCTATATTTATAGATTACGCCAAAGCTTTTGACTCGGTCTGTCACAGAAAACTTCTTCACAAGCTTCGTGAGGTAATGACGCACTGATTTCTTGGACCACTGATTACCTGCATCGTAGACGTCAGTATGTTTCTTTTAACAAAGCAAAGTCCAATACCGTTGAAGTTAAGTCTGGTGACCCCCAAAGCTCTGTATTGGTTCCACTTTTATTTGTCATTTATATTAATGACGTCGTGAAGGTCATTCAAAACACGCCAGTTAAACTACATGCCTATGCAGATGACTGCGTTCTATATTGTGTAATTTCCGTGAGTGCTGACCAGTTCCTATTAAATGAGGTTTTTTCTAGGTTCTGTACCTGGAACGATTCCTGGCAACTATCTACTAATCTAACGAAGACAGTCTCTATGACTTTCTCCAATAAGGTTAAGACGTTACGTTTTTCTTATGGATACAGTGGAACTAACATTACACATGTGGATGAGTTTAAAACCTTGGGGCGACTTTCACACATAATTTGAAATGGCAGAAACACATAGACCGCATTCACTCGAAGGCCCTTTGCAAACTATTCTACTTAAACCGTACATTGAAGAATGCTACCAAGGACTGCAAGCTAACTGCATATAAAACCCTAATGAGGCCAATCTTGGAGTATGCGTCGGTTGTCTGGTCCCCCTACTTCCCTTGTGACGTAGCCAAGTTGGAATCTTTGCAAAGGAAAGCCATAAAGTTTATATATAGCAGATACGATCGCCACTTTTCTCCTTCATCGCATGCACATAACTTAGCGCACCGACGCACGTGTGAACGTCTTGTCACTCTACATAAGATTTTACTTGAACCATCAGTTATCACGACCCCAGTTTCATTTGTGAAGCGTCCTACTCGTGCTACTCGAAGCTATCACCCCCTTAATCTTGTCTCATTCCGCCCACGTTTAAATAGTTTTAAATACTCATTTTTTTCCCATACACAGTCGAACTCTGGAATGGTCTTGACGGCGCACTTCGCCAGTTACCTGCCGCACAATTTGCGGAAGACATTCATAGACATGTACCTCTAGAGTTTTAAATGTGTGGTGCACTTTTTGTATATTTGTGCCTTTTTCTACCATCTAACAAGTGTTATTTGATGCAATGTTGATTTGTTATATATGCATTTGTATAACTTGCTTTTTTACGTGCTTGTTAAATCACACAGTTTAGCGTTCATTTGTATGCTAATTTGTTTCATGTTATGCCTGATTTGCAAGCAACTTCTGTACCCTCCCCTGCAATGTCTCACAATGAGACAGCAGTATATGTAAATAAATAAATAAATAAATAAACCACAGCAAAAATATGTATAACAGACAATAAATGTTCAGAGTTTTCACACAGCCAGCAAAGAGCCAGAGCACCATACTCGCGGACAACTTTTCTTGGCAATGAAGGGAAAGCTACGGGGTCAGAGCATCTGCACATGTACTGCTGCGCAAAGTAGTCCGGTTTGGCGCGTGTCTCGTAACGCCGTGGAAAGTGATGGCTAGTGCTGCATTTCGACGCAAACGCTGCTTAGCGTCTAAGGTACGGGTAAAAGGCGCGACTCTATCACGCACGCAAAAACACAAAGTGACAACCTATAAAGTAAAAGAAATGCAAATATCTCGCTTGTATGCACTGCGTTTCGCGTCAAAAAGCTACATGTAGGAAATGAAGGAGTATTTTATATATCTCACGCAGAAACTACGGACGCAATTGTGGGACTACATTCATTAGCGGTAGGATACGTGCATTGTGGCTCTGTAGCCTTCGCTTCATTGCCAAGAAAAGTTGTCCGTGAGTATAGCAACTTGCCTTCCTGCAATAATACAGTTGCTTCAATATTTTTTTAGCTACACAGTCATGCAATCCAGCTTACCACAGCCTCAGGGCAGCCACGACACGACATCCTCTCTCTTGTGCGGCTAGAACTGCCACTGTGCCAACTGTAAGAAAATGTGAAAACACCATCTTGCACAAGCCAGCACCTACAGCACCTACAGAAAGACGTATGTGAATATCACAGCAATCATTTCAGCTTTCATAAGAACCGAATTTCGGCAAAGAAAGTAAAGGTTTTATTGTCTAAACACGCATTATGTGAAGCCTCATAAAAGCAAAGTTGTATCTGATAGTAAAATACTTTCATTATAAGCATATTTTGCTACAAGCTGTTCCACAACAATAAACTGAGAGTGCTCTTCACTGTGGACACCTATATTTTATGGCATCATTTCGTACAATGCTAGTGGTATTCAGTTAGGACTCAGCCGTATTCTTGCTTGTTGCTTAACTGACTCACTGGAAATACAACACTTGGCACTTGCAGGGGCAGCTTTTGCAACAAAGCCACTTTGACTGAGGTGCCATTGCCAGCCTATTTATAGTCAGAGATATGTCGAAAATGCAGAGAGGGAAAAATTTATAAGAGTCATCTCGCCCTCAATTTTTGTACCTTTTATATTTTCTGCCTATCGCTTTTTTTTCATCGTATGCAATTGATACTCAGTGTGAAGGGATAAACAAAAATATTTTGCTACTTGTGCAGGATTTTCTTGAAACACAATGGCATACTGGTAACAAAAGGTTGGAGGACGCTTTAGCTTTGCTTCAAGAGTAGAACGCAATAGCGTAATCCGGCCCCGTTCGCATCGCCTTCTCAATCGGTAGCCTTGCTTCACTTCTCGGTGGACACCTAAACTATGCCGCAAGGAAAGGAACATCTATGCGAGTAACACTGACCATTTAAAACTATCCTAAAATGCCTACTGCAAGTACAGTTGCGAAGTGCCCACTACACCATAATTCTTTTTGCGAATCAGCGAAGTACCCACTACGTGTCCGTAAGGCAACACGCGAACCTACACAGCTGCTCACTTTGTTGATGCTCTTGCTGATGATGATTAAATATGTCTGGGTGCTTTGAACTGGGAGGACCTTTAAACCCCTCACTTGTTGCACAATTGACATGTCTTGATGCCTGATGTGATTCTATGCTTCTGCCATGCAACATTACATGCATTAAGGAGACTCCTCGGATTACATGACATTCTTATAAGGTTTTTTTTTTGGAAGCAGTTCCAAGCAATGGTGTGGCTCTGTGGTAGAACCTGTTTTCCACGCAGAAGGCCTGGGTTCGATTCCCAGTCGGACCAAAGCTTTTTATTGTTTATTTATTTGCATCTATCTCGAATTTTCGCTCATGAACGCTGATTTTTCGCTCACAAACAACGACGCAGATGCCGGAATTTCAGTGAAACGAGCTCTTTAACGCTATTGTGTTAAAACAGAAGAAGTCTGTGCTGTAGTGTCTTGACCAGCACGTCTGGGAGATGTTCATGCATGAGCTGCACTGTTACTGAACAAGTTCTTCCCACAAATAACAAAGTATATGAATTGCATCATGTATCTTTCTTGATCTTCTGGGCCAATTTCTTCATTTCATCAGCATGGCCTTTTTATCCCTAGGCCACTCCGTCCTCTATACTGTGAGGCTCACTTTACTGTAAACAGAGCATAACTTACAGTTACTCGCTCTTCGTGCATGTCTATGCCACTGACAATCCTAGAGATTGTGTAGGAGCCTACATAAAACTGGGAAAAATAAACAAATGGCATGACATCTAGAACTTTATCGATCACAGTGGCTCAATGTGTGAAATATTTCCAATGTAATGCTATGCACAGCAATACAAACTTGCCTTGCCGTCCTATGATGTACAGATTACTCAAGTGCATCCTTATCATTTGGACTCTTTGTCTAACTGAAAATGATTGCACCAAACGCAAATACAGTGACTGTTTCATCACCACCAGCATCTAAATAAGGTGAACCATAACCCATTAGGAAGTAAGCTCGGAAAACGTACAAGAATGGCTTGTCCAATTTGTTTGCTAAAAGGCATCACATTTATGTCTGCAAAGCACCACACGAGTGTATGACACAACTCAAAGAAACTTCTTAAAGGGCTCTGAATAAACTGGATGACATCATGCAGGTACATGTCACCTGCAGTACATCAATAATAGTTGCTAGCAGCTGAAAGATTTATATAAAATGCACAGAATGGCCCCTAGAGATGCACCATATTATAAGTAGGCAGAAAAAATTACAGAAGGCTACGGAAGATGGCCGGAGAGGAATTGTGCTTGCCACCACTGGCTCAAGCAACTGGTACAAGGAGGGTAAATACACACCCTTCCTTTACCGACATTTTCCTACTTCTACTTCAGCTACAGTCCTCGGCATTAGCGCACCCAGGATTTCTGTCAGGGGGGGTCGATATTCTGAGAAGACTCGAGGAATGCAACGACAAATAACATATGTGATATCAAATAATAATAATAATAATATAATAATAATAATAATAATAATAATAATAATAATAATAATAATAATAATAATAATAATAATAATATCAAATGTGATGATCATGATCTTTCAGTGTTTTACAACAAGATCTTGAAAAAACTTGAGAGGGTCAAGAAACCGTTCAGTGAATAGTGCAAGTAGAAAATAAACGGCAAATTGAATAAACCAACATGCAATATAGTTCCAACAAAGATGTCTGGCAAATACTTGTTTTTGCGAATTTTTCAGCCATATGTAGTGATAAGGGTGCTGACGTGCCAGCCGGCTGGCGCTCGCACAATGCTGTTTAAAAGAAAAACAAATTATTACTATGGTAGCGCAAACAAATGGGACGCAATAAAGGCACACGAGGACACCTGGCGCCATGTGCCTTTCTTGTGTCCCATTTATTGTGTCTCATGTCCGATTACCACAGTAATCAGGAAATGTCATACAAACAAGCCCCATTGGCAACTTTAGCAGTTGAAAAACTCTGCAACCGAGAATTTTGTGCATAATGTGAGCAGAACATCCTATATTATACTTCGAGCCTCGCCAAACTACAAATCTGAAAATGCATCGTAAATATTGATTATAAACTTTGTGGCATTGATTATAAACAGTATGCATAGATCAGTGCAGCACACGTACAGTACAATTCTCAGCTCATGGATAAACTGCATTGTAGCCATGCTTACCGATTTGCCATGTCATTCGGGTGCACAAGGTTGGTGACTGAAGTATCCTCAGTGATAAGTGACTGATCGATTGATGCATCTGAAGGCGATATGTGCTGAATCATCGGTTCATTTTTGGTCGTAATCAGGCATTCCGGTGCTGTTGCTGCGTCTCTTGAATCTGAACTCGGAATCTTTTTTGGGAAGTAGGTGAGGATAGTGTTCGACTGGTGCTTCAGCGAAATGTCTGTGGTGTGGTAGCTCATCATCAACGCAGATTCGTGCAGCAGACACAGAAGCAAGTTCTAGCAAACGAACTGAACGTGTGCATGGGTGCACGTCAAACTTTGTAGCTTCCGTCCAATGTACAACATACAAAAAAGAAGTGGTAAAAAGAGAGAGGGCGAGAGTTGTCTACTAAAAAAAAAAGAAAGAAAATGTGGCACCCCAATATACCTTTCGCACTTTCCAAAGCCCTTTTTTCTTGTCACACGTCCTTGAAAACATTTACTCCTTCTGCCACGTCGTTTTTCTGGTCTTACTCCTCCCATCTTCTCAACGTATGGATTTTGCATAGCATTCGTGCTTGCTTGGGGTCCCTGCATGTGTGTGGTACTGCGGCATGGCTGTCGACGCACACACTAGTTGCTCCAAGGCTTGCTCAGAAATGCAGGAACCACAGTGTATGTGCTTAAACTAATACCGTCATGTGCTCGTGCTGTACGGCCTCCGGGGTTTGCAGTCGCTTTGACGAACGAGCCGCGTACGTGGTCGCCTTTCTTCTCGCCGCTCCAATGCCCCTTTTCGCGCATTTTTCTGAACAAAGTTCAGAAAAAATGCGCGACCACCCCGCTGGCGACACCATTTGCCTGCACAAAACGCAAGCCCCGAAAATAACAGAAAACACTTGTTTCGAAGCGTCGCCGACGCCCTCTTATCTTTGGAACATTGAGTGAGCATTGTACCTACGTTTCAGAATCCATACGGTTCCTTCTTGAGAGTTCGATGGAGGGAGACATATGAAGAGGGCTTCTTTTCTTGTTCAGCGGGTATGAAAGGGTGAGTCGGTCGGCGGCGGTGCTTGTCAGCAAAAGAACAGAGGAGTGCTAGGGCTTGACTGGTGGGAATCAGATGAAGAGTAAAAGGGGGTGGGGAGCTCCTTTGGCGTATGGATGCATCGAGGTGGACTGTTAGATGACAGATAGGGAAAGGGGGATACTTGGAGTGCCGGACTGTGTGAGGCCGTGCGCAGACATCTTTTTTCTTTCTTCTTGCGCTCTGCGCAGGGAAAAGCAGAGATGCTACATGTAGGTTGCCTTGAGCATGGTTCACGATTGGGGTCGCTTGGATCTGCCAGCATTCACTTCCGGTAATTGGTTTCAGCTGCGAGGACTACAGTTTCAGGAAAATTGATTCGACGGTCTGCGTCCAGTCTTTCTTACAGGTTCTCAGTTCCGCTGATGCAGCTGGCGTCGCAGCCAGTACAAGCAGTTTTGTTGAAACTGTCTTAGGTTCGCTCTTCCGGTGGCCAGTCTTTAGGAGAAGGCAGAGAACGCACTATTGTGTTCGTAATGCTAAAAACGTTTTCACGAACCTCTTGTCGCCATCGTTGGCTGCGGGCCACGCGCTCGGAGGGGTGGGGCATCAACAAGACCGTTCCCCCCCCCCCCTTCTTTTTTCAGCATCCTAGTACGCCGGCGGCTTTTCGAACATGGGGTTTCACTTTGAAGTCACGCGCGTGGCACCGTTTGCGGTTTCGAACTCCGCCCGGACTTTATATCCCTCCAGTTTCAGACTGCACGTGTGTATGGCGCAAGTGGAAGAGCCATTCGCGTTCCATGTTTGCGTTCTTACTGTCACGTGACTCAGCCGTCCGCGGAAACAGGCGATGGTTTCACTGGCGCCACGGATAGCGGAGAGTGATGTATTTCTGTCGTGATGTTGATTGGGGGAGGCCTATTGCTGGATTTCTCAGCTTGCATCGTCTTTTTGCAAGTGAATTGCTTTCCGAATAAAAACATTTTGGGGAGCCATTTTTGGTGAGTTTCCTGAATATATCGCGTTTTTCTTGTTTTAGAGCGAAAGGTGTTATGAGATCACAACAAGAGCAGTTTTTGGCGCCGTAGTTATCTGCCGCCGCCGCCAGTGTCTGTAACCACTATCACGCAAAATGAGAAAAAAAAATGGAAGAAATAATATCCAGGATGGAATGAGGTCCTGGGCCCTCTGCGTGGGAGCCCAGTATTCTACCTCAGAGACACGCCGGTGCTTGAAATTGCATTGCAAAAGCACCCTATACAGGCTTCATGTCGGGAAGGAACCATATTAACATACGTAATGTAGTGTGGTAGAAGAGTAAAATAACAACCAGGCATCAGACAATGCGAATTTTGTAACCAGGCGTCACACAATGCGAACTGTGCAACGAGTGGGTTGTTGAATGCTTCCAACCCATTACAAAGGCCCCTGCGATAATTATTCATCGTCATCAGCCACAGCATCAACAAAGTGCACATAATGGCTTACAGGTGTTTAGCGGGTACCGCGGTTTTCCGCAGAATGATGAAAAATAGCACAGTGGCTGCTTCCCTACTTCACAAAAATTATGATTTATAGCATAGTGGGTTCCTCGCAAGTGCACTTCTATTGGTTGCCAAGGAAGCCCATAAGGCTCCCATGATCCATTTCCTCAGGGTCTCAGTAAAGTTAATTCTCCCTCTCTCTCTTTCTCGCGTTAACGTATGTTATAAAGCGTGAAATAACGACCGGGCATAACAACGTGAATTACGTAACTAGTGGGTCGTTTAAAGCTTCCAACCCATTACAAAGGGCTCAGCCAGAATTCTTCATCGTCGTCAGCCGTCACATCAACAAAGTGCACATAATGCCTTACAGGAGGTACCTCGCTTCTGCGCAGAATGACGAATAATGTCGTGGTGGGTGCTTCCGAACTTCACAAAAATTATTTGTGGCATAGTGGGTACGTTGCTAGTGTACTTGTATTAGTAGCCACAAGAGAGTTTATAACGGGCTTTAGAAATGCCGCTCTTCCAGCTTTCACTGTGACTGTGCTGCGCTTTCCGTGCAGGCCTGGCGTTTTTTTTTTTTTTTTTCTTTCTTCAAGTTGTGCACTGCAGTGCGTTCCGGCTCTTCACAGGTCGGCCTCAAGGGGGGGGGGGGTTACAACCCCAAAAACACCCCCCGTCGGTGCGCCACTGGTCCTCGGGGTATACTGGCTATTCTGCCATTTCTGCTGCGAGCAATCAGACTGTTCAGCAGATGCTCCTCCCGCATTTCCCACATACAGGCGGGCTGGTGCAGCTGTTTACAGCCGTGCTCTCCTGTTTGTCTACCTTTTCATGTAAGCGGCCAACTATGTTCCCTTTAATGTTAACATTGTCTATGCGTAAGCAAGCAATACTGTAGCAGAGGATAAAGATGTGGAGGAGCACAAAATCATGAAAGCCTTCGCTCATGGCAGCCATCCTATTTATCCCTAATGTGCTTACAAAACCGAATTCGTTGGATGTATGAGAATCAATGCTCCGAATCTTTGTTAGTTCCTCAAATGAGGCTTTGTGAGTGACAGTTACATCCTCTCAGTTTCAAAACTTCATCCTTTGCATTTTTTTTTTGCTCTCACTGTTCAGCAATTTTGTGAAGTAGTAGAATTTCACGAAAATGTAGAAGTTTATCAAGCATTTTATGATGAAAGCGCTTCATATCCCCAGAGAGGCAAATATCTGCAATCCCCCCCCCCCCCCCCGCCAACAAAAGAAATTAGCTGGAGTCTATACCCAATGCTTTTTTTTATGCAGTTAACTGATGTTAAATTAAGTAGTAAAGCCACTTTCTAATACTGCAACTGCTGTCTTGAGGGGTCGGGACAGTAAAATCAAACAACCATTATTGAAGTTTGTTGTGAACTGTAAGACCTGAATGTTAAAAGCGTACCGACACAAAAATTATGGCCTTGCATTTTTTTTTCTGCAATGTGTTGCTGGGGTTTGTTAGTCGTAACACGGCACATCGTTTGCTGCAGCGCGCAACAGATAATTAATTACAGGCTTCTCATTACCGGCCAGTGTCAGTTTTGGTTTCAAAAACGACAAGCCACCAGGTGCAACTATCACCACGTAGTGGGAGCAGCGCTCGATCACGTCAGCACACAGAACTGTGACGCACTTCCGCACGGTTCGCGAGCAGCCGCCCAGAAGTAGGCTGCTGGAGCGAACGCAGCAAAAAAAAAATGGTGGCTATTCATCAAAACTTGTTGCAGCGTGGTCACGTGAGGGAAGTAGGGGGTCACCAAGGCTCACCTTTGAGGGTGTCAATAGCCCAAGGGTGTCTATCGCTCACGCAAACTTCAAAATTCAGTTAAAATACCTTCGAAGCTATATTCGTTGATGTTTTGCAGATGATATACGCATGTTCACGGGAATCGATCCTGCAGGCTTGTCAGCCGCGAAATTTTGTGTCAGTACCCCTTTAATGTTTCTACACTGCATTTCAGTCCTCCATCGCATTGCACCTTCTCAATGTGCCACATATGTAGTAAGTGAGCATATCGTGGCTTCTCCATATGTTCCCCATATGCACCGTGCACAACGCAAGTGTGGCTCTTGAGCCACTGAAATTCCCACCATCAATCAGGCTCTCAATCTAATGTAAATTGTAGGAGGCATGTGGATTTCATGTCAGTGCCAGCTAAAAGAAAGCTGATCACTTGCAGTGAACAGTTCTCCAACTTAGGCAGTCTTCCCAAGTTATAAAATACTAGTGCACTTATGAAACCAAAAGTTAGGTGGCAGCAGGATGATGATTTGAGCCCAAGAACAGCCAAACGATTCCAAATATATTTTCAAGCTCTTCCTGGCTTAAATTTGGAGTCATCGAATACATCTGGCAGAGCTGATGAATTTAATTGAGCAGTTAATGTCCTATGCTAGTAGGGCGGCAACAGGGGCTAGTTGGTATGTATTCATGCTTGTAGTGCGCTGTCGGTGGACACGGACCAAGAAACAAGGAAAAACAACACAAGATGATGCGCAAACTCACAACTACTTTATTTCGATAACGTACAGCCTTATGTACGTACTGTTCCCCCTTCGTCATTTAGTGTGCCTTCTTTCTTGTACGTACATAAGGCTGTATGTTATCGAAATAAAGTAGTTGTGAGTTTGCGCATCATCTTGTGTTGTTTTTCCTTGTTTCTTGGTCCGTGTCCACCGGCAGCGCACTACAAGCATTAATGTCCTATGCCCTCAGTTGTAATACAGTGCCCTTCAGCTGTTCCTGATTAAAAAAAAATAAGCACACGTTGGTACTTGTGGCATAGATGTGTCTTCCATTATGTTAAGTATCGTCCAAGAACTCTCAGGAATGTGCAATTTGGTGAGCTTGGGTAGAGAGGTTTTTTTGGTGTCCTGGAGGTCATTGTTATCAATTGGTTCATTTTTAAGATAAAGCTTAGAGCTGGCCCTACTGGGCCGCAACCTTTCTCAAACCTGTAAGAATACGATAATACCCCCTTAATGACCTACCATCATGTTTGTTTTGTAGCATTTACAGCAAGTACTAAGAGGCATACAATATACCGGATGTTTTTTTTTTTTTTGACAATAGTTTGTTTGTTTTTTGTGACAGTCATGCTCCAGTTGTTTTTGCACATGTACTCTCTGTCAACGTGGAAATACTTTGCCGCAACTAAAATGACATTGACGAAACTAATTAACAAAAACTCGTCAATTTATTTTTTTAATTATTTACTTGAGGACAGTTGTGTATATTAGAAAGTTGTAGTGCATGCCAATTTATGGCATGCCCATTTTTTTAGAAATCGCGAAAGTTGCCCCATTCGTGCCCAATTTTCAAGTATGTTCAATTGCATAAGTTACCATCTTTGAAAATGGCATGCTGTGCAGCTACATAGTCATACTTTGCATGGCGCTGATTTTACACATGGAACAAGTATTGGCAATCTCTCTTCATATTGATGGGACAGACTTTTACTTCCTTGAACTAAACCTGCAAGAATTTATGTGGCGCGTAGTGGTCAGATCACAGCAGAAATTAAGTCGCAAGATATGCGTTTCTTGCATGACGTCCTTCAGCGTTAAACTTCAAGCCACTTGTGAGTTACAATCGTAACTCGTCCAGCTATCAAGTGTTGTGGTATAACACTTGACAGCAACGGATTTCTTGTAACCAGTAGCGCATCCTTTTTCCACGTCTAACAAACGATGTAACACAAACAAGATGCGCCGCAGCTTTACATTAAAGGTTGTTTCCAAACTCTAACAAATGTACATACACAATCATTTTAATCTAGCGAAATATAAATATCGGAATCATTGCATAAACAAGAATGCAAGCCGAGCATGATATCGCATGGTGTGTCAGTACAAGTGGACTACGAAAGATGAAATTAGCACTTTGAGTAACGATAATGCGCTGACCTGACGATTGAACAGAGGTGTTGCGGACAGTCTGTTCTTTGAACTTGAATACAGGGACAGTTAGAAAATGGCCACGAGACCTGTTGTACTCGACGTGCAGACACCGAGCATCCGGGATGACACGGGAACTAGGCGCTCTCTGCTCAGCCACCGAAACATCACAGCACTTTGCCAGAGCACACCGCTGATTAATGCACCGCTCCAGCGCTTGAATGGCTCCTATCCTCACCAGAGAACATCTATACCACTTTATAGAGAACGGAAACTGTAGCTTTGGCTGTAGTACAGAAATAAGGGTAGTGGCGGCGTTGGCGGCGTACTGAACAGCAATAGAGCGAGGCGAGATGACGCTGAAAGTGCTATCATCATCATTAGACAAATACATTGTTTTTGCTCATGTTTTTTGCTAGAGTGAGAATAGGGAACACTGTAAATAGGGGGAGTGTCCAAAGCGCCGCGCGAATACATGGGAAGAGCGAGGGCCTTTTGCGGTGAACTCCCGCGCCGCGGCGCTGCCATGCCGGACCCGGTTTCTGCCACCAGTATTCTAACCGTCTCTTATTAACCCTTTCAGCCCTGGATTTTTTATTTTGGTCGGGGACATTTTTTGTGTTTGTTTTCCTAATAGTTATGACCTCAGAAGACCACAAACGAAAAATTGAGCCAGTGGTGCAAGTATTAATGGATTTACAGACATGACATCAAATCAGGTCATCAGGGCTCAGCGGTTGTGAAATGAGAAAAATAGCAGCCTTTTTCCCGCTATTCACTAGAATACACAAAATGTGAGCCACGTCTCATTTTTCAGTGTGATACTCATTGAAACAGCTTCGGCACGTCGACCCGAAAATTTCGCTTAGCCGCCTCAGCTGACCCGCCACGACGTCACCCATGACTTCGGTCAAGCTTCTTCTTCACTACGGCTCTCAGCTACGCATGCATGTCACCATTTTGGTGTCAAACGCAGTGGGGATCATTGAAGAAGTATTCCCCCCTGAGAATGGCGAGTTTTGGTTTCATTTCCGAGGTGCTAGGGGAAATGTTGTGTCATGGTGTCAATTGACACCGCCAGGGCCGAAAGGGTTAAAGACGATAGTCTTTCTTGGGGAACTTAAACGCAGAAATTTTGGTCTGTCTTCCTGTCTGTCTTTCTGTTTGTCGGCACGTCCCTCGATTCAGCCACTCGGCCAAAGTTGAACCACTTGCCCAAGGGCCAGCCATCGTGAACGGCTGACTAGGTTCATACTTGTGTGTATTGTTGATCAAAAAGCAAACATTACGCATATCTGAGGCGCAACATCACTAGGTATGTATTAGGGCGGTGTGTTCCTTTAACAGAAAATACATAGATACGCAATTTTAAAGACCTTGATGGTATCCCAGGTGAAAATGAGTAACTGGGAATCCAACTGGTTTCAACTGGTATCAACTGGGATCAAATGGTTCCAGTTGGGAAACAACTGGTCCCAGTTGATTCCAGTTGCAACTTGTCCCAGTTAGCAGCTGGTCCCAGTTACAACTCAACTGGTCCCAGTTGATTCCAGTTGCAACTGGTCCCACTTAGCAGCTGGTCCCAGTTACAACTCAACTGGTGCCAGTTGATTCCAGTTGCAAATGGTCCCAGTTAGCAGCTGGTTCCAGTTACAGCTCAACTGGCCACCAACGGGAACCATGACCAGTTGAACTGGAAGAAGCTGATCCCAGTTGGAAACCATAACCAGTTAAATTGGAAGCAAGTGGTCCCAGTTGCGCCCTAACTGGAAGTGCGACCAGTACGTTGTCTTGGTTGTACGGTTCTTCAAAGTGAAAGAAGGAAGATAATTGAACTCGAACGCATACGCAGCATTGCTGTACTTGAGCGAATGGGTTTTATCTAAGAACTTTTTGTGTCCTATTCGTAGAAGGGTACCATCACCGGCCTAGTAATATTCCTAGGACAATGAGAGAATAAGAAAATAGCATCTCATGGTTTGCGAATGAATTATCTTTTCTTGTTTAGACGTCATCCTCTTCGTGTTGTTTAAACCCCATTACATTAATATATACAGTCTTACCTCACCTGATATATATGTATTTTTTAAAATCATATTATCGTGGATTATTCCGTTGCGCAAATGCGCAACACAGTGCACACAAGCGTACGCTTGTTTTAGCATCAGTACATTCAACTAACATTAAAGCTGTTGTCAATCTTTTTACGTCCATCACGGTGACAATACGCGCAACCGAGGCGGGCCCAATTGACTTTGGGGTGTTAATGTTGCCGTCGTATCGCTGGGAGCATGCCATGCTTAATAGTATTGTGTGTAGCACAGCGGTTACTTCCGTACGAGAACGAAAAATGGAGTAGTGCCAGTGCCGAGAGCTACCACAGCTGAGACTGCCGACATGCTGCCGACTACAGTGTACTAGAATGGGGCAGTGGGCTCACTGCCGTATCCCTGCGCCGCGCCGCCGCGGCCCTCTCCGCGTCGACAGCTTGAGCGCCCGCCAGGGGCGCTGCCGCCAGTTTCTCCTGAAAACTCTTGCGGGGTGTGGAGCGCGTCCCCTTGGTCGGTGGGGGTTAGGCTGGTTACGCTGTAGTTGCGGGGGTATCAACAAACGCACTGTTGGTGGCGGGGAGAGGGCCACCACAATGACACAAAAAGAGATCACAAAAAAAAATGAGGAGGGGAGGGAGTCGAGCATTTTATTCTTTTTTTTTTAACTGACCCAAGTAGTTGAAGCTATACTATTTCCATTTGTGTGTGCCCTGCAGCGCATGTTCACGCCGTTCATTCGTTTGAAGGACCTTTGTCGGCACCCCCCGTGCCGCTTTACTGCACTTATATATGCTTGTTTTTCTGAAGGATCGGCATCTGTGTCTATCCCCAAATCGCAACTGTCTCAAAGACGGCCCGCCGCTGCATCTGGACGGGAGGGACGCGCTTTTTTACAGCCTCAGGCGGTCGTGCACATAGAGCATGCAGCGTACGTGCAGAGAAATTTCTGGGGCTGCTTTTGACAACAAAAAACAGCTGGACCCAACGAAGCTAGGAGTGACCGCAGAGTCAAGTGTGACAGCAATAAAAGCAAGAAAACGCGCGAGGGTGGTGACAACAAAACCATACTCGTTCTTTAGTAAAAAAAAGGGGGGGGGGGTTAGGGGTAGTACTTCTAAAAAAAATACTAAAGAACGCTGGTACATCGCTGCTTGTTTCGCTATCGAAGTCCTAAGCACAGAACTATACTGACGGATGAAACGGGCTGGATAGTGACGTACAGAAAAGGAGATGTAGAGGGGGGCTGAAGTAGCTCTCATTAGGAAGCGATGGAGGTCCAAAGGGATTGGGCTCTCTTTGGGATGCCCCAGTTCCTGGTAGATCGACGTTGTCGTCGGCTGTCGACTGCAAACATCGCCGGCGTTTCTTGCTGTCCTTTATTTTTCATTTTCGTAGTCGACTAGCAGATGTTCATACACGTTTGTTGCATCTGTTTATTGTTCGACCACGAGTGACATTTTCGGCATTGATAATTCATATTGTGATATGGGAAACATTTGCGCATACATAGGCAGGGTTTTGTGTACATATAATCAGTATATGTCAGTGCGTGACACTGTCGAGTGTTTCTTCGTGTCCTGTTTTATCCGCGCTGGTGCAATTCCAAGGTGCAATAAAAAGTTTTGGTAACCTTGTACGATCTACGTCTGCAAATAAAAATTTTTTAAGCGTACGGTGCGGATACATTTATTACGAAGCCGAGTGATTCCCCCATTATTGATTCGCGAAAAAAAAAAAGGACAAAAAGTGGGTTAGTTACACAGACCAGCTAGATCATATATACGCGAAAAAATTTAAAAAATGAGGCGTTGTTTATATTCGGCATAGTGGGGCTCGAAAGGCGGGAGTGAAGTCGCTATGATAGCTACAGTGGCGAAAGTGCATTGAAAATCGTATCGATCAGCAGGACAAAAAAAAAAAAAAACACGAACGCCCCCAACTACACACTCTGTTATTGCAGCAGCTGCGTGGAGGAGCATTCATTTATGCAATAGCCGCTTAAAACATCGCTCGCCCTCCGTAAATCAGTCACAACGACAGTAACTTATTTCACAACACACAGAAAACTTGCATCAAAAGAACTTCCGTGAGTTGCGCACCGTAAGATTGACTTTTCTTGCGCGCAAAACAACAACGCGCGCTATCCGCGCCCTGCAACCCGCCGGAAAGTTTCAGGTGACGCTGTGAGCCGCGCCGCCTGTCGGCGGCGACATGAAGTGCGTCACGCTCCGCCGCTCAGTGAGCGCACTATAAACTTCTAGAACACTGTACTGCCGACACAAACCCACAAACCGTTGCACAAACGCAGCCTCTCTACATCGACTGCCGTTACATCAGTTCCGTATCTCATAGGCTCAAACATTGAACGAAGCAGTAAAGTAATCAAGCATAAAGATTACATATAAAATAAACTGAAATGAATTATTTCGTGCCAATTCGGCAATATTTAATGAAAGAAAGAAACTGGATAACAAAGACATAAAATTTAGAAAAACAGCGATGCTAGTTTCGTACACCAGATGGGACGAGGGCTAGCTACCGAGCGCTCGGTGGTCCGTGGTCGCGCTGCTTAGTTGTGCTGTTTTTCAAAAGGAACGTGCAGTCATGGCGTGCGTAAATTAGACTTTGTCGAATTAGTGTTCGGCAGCTTCATCACTGGAAGTCTTTGACTTCAGGCGAACGCCGGACAAGTGTTTACGCCTGTGACAAGACGGATATATGGACCCATTGTGTGCGGAACACTGCCTGCCAATTGTCAGCGATGCAGCCGTTTGAAGGTAATTATACCATTTATGCTTCGAGTGCTATTTCTCAGTATCCTAGAGAAGATGTAGATATAATGCAGGCAGAGTGTTTTGAGTGTTGAGACGATGGAACGTTGCATTGTAAACAAATGCTTTCTATACTGCTCTAGCTAAGTTTGTTTATGGGTTTGTGCGGAGTGCTCGCAAACTTGCTGCCATTTGTTTGGGAGCATCACAGAAAACGAGTGCCGTGCAATACTTGTGCTTTGAACGGTGTGCTAAAAAACTATATAGTGTACTCGTAACTCTGTCCGCGACTTTCAAAGAAAGCGCTAAGGGCCCGTATTTGCACTCTAAATGAATATTCCTGAACCTGTTGCATGTGTAGGCATATGAATTCGAGTGAAAATAATGGTTTTTATATTATTTTTTGCCGCTGATATATAAACTCGACTTCTAAAAATTCGGAATAGATGCAGCGCATGATCTCTGTAGACAGAGTTTGTCGTGTGAATTGTTAGAAGGTAGGTCTGCTGTGTATATCTATAAATTGATATGACTGTTCTGAGACATGCATGAAACATGTTACCTCTTATTTTGCAGCAACGCTGTTTCATTGGTCACGGGTGAATGGCACAGATTCATCAGCTGCGCAGCCCGAAACTTCACCAGTATATTGGTTGAGAAAATACAGCGCTGCATGAAAGCCGTGCGGAGGAAATCTTTCCACTGAATGAGCAACCACAGTGCTGGTCCAAACCAGCCACAGCAGGGAATGCCTAGAGCTGTGTAATTTTTTGTGTAATAGCAATAAATCATGATCATCTTCTACACCTAACATGGAGTGTCAAGTGTTCCTTTGGAGCGTTTGATGTGCTCAGAATGAACATTATTTGCACGTTGAAGATTGTTTGAGCTAGCTGGAGTACAAGCATGCCCATTTGGGCACCAACGGGGAATGGAACCTGTTCACAACTGGGAAAAAAATTTCCAATTGGGAATGCATTCCCAATTGGTACCCGTCGCCAACTGGGAATGCATTTCCCAACTGGTCTCAGTCGCCAACTGAGAATGCATTCCCAACTGGTCCCAGTTACCAACTGGAAATGTGTTCCTTAAACCAGTTGAAGTGGAACCAGTTGAAACCAGTTGGATTCCCAGTTACACATTTTCACCTGGGATGCGTTTAACGTTGAGACAGTAACGCGTTTATTAAAAGATTGCCACAGCTGAAGCGATCAGCGGTCCAAGCCGAGCAAGCGCGAGCGCCAACAACAACCGTCTTCGTCTTCTTCTATCGCAGGCGTTCCCCAGCCAACCATCAATATTTAGAGGATGTCCACAAATGGTCTGAATATCCTATGTTATTTGTGGATATTCAATGGATATTGGGTGAACATCTCTATTTAAATATCAAAAAGTGGATATTCATAAAATATTCGTGAACATTGTTTCACTAACATGCACAAGAGAGCTCAGCATCAGGAAGCCCGAGATATTTAGCGTATATAAAAAGTTCCCTTGCTTTGTTTTAATGTTGAGATGGGGTACACCATGGTGGTGACACTCATTATTGGAACTGCTGTTATGGCCTCTCTGCTGCTGTTGAGGCAATTTTTCAAATTCCAGATTAACCCAGCTAACATGCTTTCCTTCATACACTACTCGTTGAGCATCTATTTTACCCGTATTTATGTTAGCTGTGTCATCAATGGTGTTAATACACATGTGTTTATATGCATGAATTTTTATATTTGCGGGCTACCAGTGCACAACGCCACCATGAAGACTGTGATGCACGTCCCCCAAGGCTTTTGCTATATTACGTACAATAACTTTGACTATAAACCCAGGTGAAAATTTGAAGTGGGATTTCAAGTGGTCCAAAGTGGTCCCACTTGCTGCAAAGTGGTTTACAAGTGGTACCACTTGCTTTTAAGTGGCCACTTAAGTGGTACCACTTGCTTTCAAGCGCCCATTAAAACAGCACCACTTGGACGGCAACTGGTCTCACTGGTAAAATGACGTATGTACTTTTATTCCACCGTTGGAGTAGACGTGCGCCAGACTGACACGGCGTTACGAATATTACTGTTGCAGACTTCCAACGAGGTGCTTGCTCATACTGAACCGTTGTGCGAATAACTCGTGTTTAAAACATAGTCACTTCCCTGCGAAAAGGAGCCTTTTTTAAACATTCGCCATTATCTGCCACGATATAACAGCAGTGAACTCTGCTAGCTCCGACTGCCTTTTGCACAATGCCGCCATGTCTGCCCCGTCTGTTTGCAGATGAGCAGGGGTAGCCCTAGTCCCGTATCTTTGTTTTTATGTTTTCATGCGCTAATGCTAAATAAAAACCTATTTCATAATATTATTACTAAATTAATAATGTTGTGCTTTTTATTTAGAGCTAAAAGTGTTACTAACAGCGCTCTAATATATTGTAGAACTTATTAAGGCACCACAGTTTCGTACAACACATGGCCGACATGGACTCGTCGTGTGGGGTTCTTCTTGTGTGTATCCGCTATTGCAGCGAGTTTTGTAGAGGGACCTGTCTGACATTACCATGACATAGTTAGTATTCTTGGTCAGATTTATCTGCGGGAAGTATTACACGTAATGACCAGCACGTTTGAGCGGTTTTTGCGGCTGTACTGGCGGTATCTTGGATTCATCAGCGCTGGTCGAACTACACCGATTTCCTCAGCTATAATTCTTCCATAAGGAGGTAAGTGTTGCATTAATACATTTCAAGTATAAGTGAACGTTTATCCCGAATGTTCGTGGGCTTTATTAAGCATGGTACCGTATTGTATAGTCCTGTATGCGATGTCTATGGATGCGCGAAGTACAGCGCTCAGCGATTGGAATGCGGTAGTCAGCCGGCATGGCACCTGGCGCTTTCTTACACGACCGTTGAGCGCTGAGGACACTGATATACTACTAGTTAAGGTATATATGAAAGGAAAAGCCCTGCTTCCGCACTGTGACAACGTTTGACTATCGGGCGAAAACCCAGCATTCACTGATGACTCAAAAAAGCACCAGCCGTCATGCGTTTCTGTTGAACATTCCAAGTACATGGATGAATGAATGGTTGGATGGATGGATTCTATGAGCGTCCCATTATAACGGGGTGGCGACTTGTGCGCCCAAGCTAAACAAAGAACTTCTTTGTTATTTTTAATTTGGCCTAATGCCTTGTCTAGTTCAATTAAATAAAAGCCCACGAATTCACAGCACAACTTTCTGTACCCTACGGCAAAGTGACCTTAGTTTTACCACTATTTATTTTTGTCATTTCTCCCTACTTTTGCTTCATCAATCCTCTAAACGTATATTACTTACTTCTATCGTAGATCTGTTTACCTTTCTATGGTTTTTCTGAAACCCAAGACTTCATGTAGGTGAGTGCACAAACATAAACCCAGGTGAATATATTTACATTCAATTAAAACATGCTGCGTTGTTTCCTATAGCTTCTCTACAGCATTTACATTTTTCTTCTTTACTGAATCTCGCTTTATAACTACGCGTTCTAAGGCAACCTGACCTCACTTCAAATAGTAAAGCACTTCCCCTTAAATTATCATAAAATGCTTCCCTCCTTATTTCGTCTTGCCCTTTCGCTAGATACTCAAAATATTTCTTGTTTCCATCGCTACTATCCAATAAATCTTTTTCGCCGCTATGACTTTTCACCTTACGTCTTATGTTGTTATATCGCTTACACTGCTGGCTGGCGAGTCTCCTTGTTTTTTCTCCACTGTGAGTCAAAACTCATCCTATACAAATAGTGGAGCACTTTCTTTGCCCATTTTCCTTAGCCTCTCGTTGAACCTCATTTCACCCTGCGCTTCTGTCACTTCAATCCTTGCCCATCCCATATTGCCCTTACAGCCTCATTTTTCGTCTTCCCGTGAGTGCCGAACTCGAGGTGTCCCACAGTCCTTTGATGCATATCAAGTCCTGATTGCACCTCTGACTTCATACACACCACTGAGTTCCTAAATGTAATTCCCTGAACCATTACACCTTTCCACGAACCTCAAAGTACCTCATACCTATTGTATCCCCATAACGCTCTGTGCTTCATTATTGCAGCATTCCTCTTTCCATTTATGGTGGTGGATTTTTGTGTAGCTTTCTGTATCACCCTCAATAATACACCGAGGTACTTGTATTCTCTTACCGTCGGTATTTCCTGGACCTGTATTGATGTGACCTGATTATTGGGATCGTCCATTATTATCAATATACATTTTGTTACACTAAATCCTAGTTCTACACCTTCCCTTCCGCATGTGTCTTACTTTCATGTGCTGTTTTACAAGTTACAATGAGCTGTATATCATCGCGGTTATCCGCGAATAAGACAATATCCGTATAACATAAACCTGGAAGCTGCTGCTCTTGAGTCACACTCACCTGTTATTGTGGCATATGGAAACCAGTGTTGTTTCATTCTCACTTTTTTCAATCCTCACCATGTATAACATGCATAACAGCTGAGACAGCGGACGTTCCTGCCTCAGCCTTTTGCTTATGTCAATGTTCTCTTTGCTACTTATTCTTTCTCATTCCATGCAGACTATGATTTCTCGGTGCATCTTCCTCACAAGCTTATGCAGTCATTACGTATGACAGCTTCTTTCAATATAGTCCTTAAGATTTCCTAATTAACGTTTTGATGCACCCCAGAGATGTCTAGAAAAGCCACATTTAATAATCTGTTTCATACTCTAATAGATATTTTTCTGCACTGTGTAAGAACAAATAGGTTATCCTCTAAACGCCTCCTGATTTGGAATACGCTCTGAAGTTGCTCCAAAATACCGTTATCTTCTACCCATGTTTATATTTTTTGTTTCATTGCTTGCATTGTCAACCTTTATGATACCCATGTAATGGCCAGTCATCTACATGAGCAAATGTTATTTTTCTCTGCCTTGCCTTGATAAATTAAGTGCTGCATGGTTTGCGTAAGCACCCCCCAATGCTGTGCAATACGGTCATGTCTTATAATGGTGCACATCTGCCCATGCAGCAAACAACAGTAAATACGTACAAGTTAACTTATTTTAAGTCTATTAAAAGTAGCTTAAAGTGTACATTGATAACCGTTTCATGATTCATCTAGCCAACCAAGTGGGCTGAAGGCACACCTTAAACTGTGCATGTCCTTTGCAAAACGGGCTAAGGGCCATTGTGGCTTTTGCTAGAAATGTGTTTGATGTGTTTATTGTTTTACTTTTAACTTACTACGCATAAATATTTCTTCCAGGTGGCGTACAGGAACATGTGCAAACACATTCTACATCCCAAGATATGTTGCTGGAAGCGTTCAATAAATGCTGTTAAGTTTCACCATCATACTACTTTTCCTGTGCACTGTTCACTGGACCAGCTGGTCCTGTGATTGATAAAGTAGGAACCACATGACATGCAATAGCAGCCAGCTAACATCTGTGCGAGATCTGGCCAGTCTGAATTGTACTCGGTATAAACATTCGTCGAGGGATTTCCAGTTGGAAACAAGATTCTAACTGGAAATTATTCCATGGGGTGGGGGGGGGAACGGGGCAAGTGGGACCACTTCAAGTGGTTTCACTTGCTGGAAATTTTTGCCTCGGAAAGCAATCATATCGATTAACAGTCTTATTTTGTAGCATATGGTGCAATTGCATGGGTTCATGCACCTAAAAATAAATGCCATTTGATATATCAATGTTATCTGTGGAACTGCTGTGGACAACCTATGGATGTTCACTCTTGTGAAAATGGACGTCCTCTAAATATTGTACTAATATTGCCGATATCATATCAATATTGTGTGTGGAACTGCTGTGGCCATCCTATGGAGGTCCACTCTGTTCAAAATGGACATCCTCTGAATATTTTATAAATATTAAATTAATTTTTGTGGACATCCTCTGAAGATTAAATATCTCATGGTTGATATTTATGTAATGTCCACTGGATGTGAAATGGTTGGCTGGGTCTTGTCTGCGCCCTACCATGTTACAAATCACTCCCCCGCGGAAAAGGAGCCATCCTGGCGACCTAAGGAACAGGTACAACTGGTGGGTCATAATGCGGCTTCAGTCGATCGACGTGAACAGTCTCGCGGCCGCGACGACGGCGGTCCGTTGATGATTGAACAGGCTCAATCATATAGTTAACTGGGGATGCTTGACGTAGGACGCGGTAGGAGACTTCGTACTTAGGCAGTAGCTTTGTGGAAAGGCCAGGAGCGGAGGAGGGAACGCGAAGCCACACCAACGTTCCAGGCGAATACGACTGAGGAGGCAGGTTTTCGTCGTGACGGTCCTTCTGGCCCTACTCGCCCTACAATGTTACAACCCTAGTTTCTTAAGGTGCGCTGAAAATGCGACTGCGCTGAAACTTGTCTTCCTCCGTGCCCTCTGCACAAGCTCATGTTGTGTTTCGGTTTCGGTTCAGTATTGCATTGTACGAATGACAGGGGGCGCCGCTCTGGCATTCCTGTTTTACCCAGGCGACGTGTAAGTAAGAGAGTTTGTGGAGAGTACTCGTTGAGTGCGGACGTTTCTTCTCCTTCGGCGCATCGCGCCAAACAGCGTGTTCGGGCTGGCCAGCGTCCCCACCGGTCGCGTTGGTCACCGCCGGTTTTCGCCTGCCGCAGCGCCGGGACTACCAGCCCGCAACACAGCACTCGTGTTTCCCGACGTATTGCCAGATGGCGTCCATATCTCACGCAGCGCCTCTTCTATCGTCTTTAGACGACATTTGCAGCGAAGCACGCAGATACGCGGCCAATTTTTTTCTATCGCGGACGTGTTCAGCTTTCCATTGTTGTCCCCATTGTTGACCCTCAACACTTTTCCAGACCTCATTGTTTTACATTTTTTACTTTCGGGTTGCGTAGACTGAAGGATGAAGAGATTATTGCAGCAAGAACGGCAGCGATAGGTGCACGCAGTCCGAAGTTATTCAGCCTATAACACTGAAAATACAATAAAATGGAGGCCTACCCTCAACTCGATTTTCGCGGGGTCACCCATGTTTCACTTACCCTGTGACGTCTGATGGCGCCCCGATGAAATGAACTGAAAGACCCTACGTACGGGAAGCTTGCATGCAATGTTGGCCGTTCTTTCCAACATAACGATGACGCCGTTGCGATAGTAACAAACAATGTGGTGCATTAAGAGTGAACTGCACGTGCAAAACGAGGCAGATCGCCAACACCTCTATCATGTTTTGTAGTTTTAGTCATCTTTCTTGTTGCGACGGCGTCTATATCAACGCTTTTACATTTTTTTCCCTTCAGTTTCTTCAAACAACGGCGCCTGGAGCGTCCCCAGCGCGTTTCCTCTAAACTTTAGTTTCCTCCTGGGCCTGGGGTGCTATCGCGCGGAACGATTCTATTTTTTATTCCAATGCTTTTTGTGCTTTTCGCGCTTGGCCATTGGTAAGAACGACGGTCCGTCCGCGTTATCAACGCGATCAGCCAGCCGCGAGTGGTGGATGATAAGAATATAGCATAGAATATGGCATTGGAATCGGGAATAGCATCGTTCCGCGATTGCACCCCTGTATTCTCAAAAGGCGACAATCGCAAAAGTATCGCCTTTGGTGCGCGATGATTGGCTATTGAGCAAACTGGTAAAGTTAGGGCGCCATCTGGTAATTCCGCCGACGTCAATTTTGCGTCGTGCTGCTCGACATGGAGGAAGAAAAAACAAAGGAGGGAGCATGACGTCACGCGATTGAAGCCCACCGTGTCGGCCCAACACGTGCTGCTCGACGGTGCTTTCGACATATTTGCAATCATGTTTGCAATAAACGAAGGCACCGTTAACCGTCGGTTCGTGGTGAAGTCTAGCATTTCAGTGACGTAGGCGGTATCTGGTATACAATCCAGAGTGTCGGAACGGAACGAAAACCGAAAACGAAAAAAAAAATTGGCCGCGTAAATTGGCTGCGTGCTCCGCTGCAAATGTCGTCTAAAGACGATAGAAGAGGCGCTGCGTGAGATATGGACGCCATCTGGCAATACGTCGGGAAACATGAGTGCTGTGTTGCGGGCTGGTAGTCCCGGCGCAGCAGCAGGCGAAGACCGGCGGTGATCAACGCGACCGGCGGGGACGCCAGCCAGCCCGAACACGCGGTTTGGCGCGAAGCGATGAAGCAGAAGAAACGTCCGCACTCAACGAGTACTCTCCACACACTCTTTTATTTACACGTCGCCTGAGTAAAACAGGAATGCCAGAGCGGCGCCCCATGGCATTCGCACAGTGCAATACAGAACCGAAACCGAAACACAACAATGAGCTCGTGCAGAGGCCACGAAGGAAGGCAAGTTTCAGCGCAGGCGCATTTTCAGCGCAGCTTAAGAAACTAGGGTCTTTAGAATTACGTGTGTATGCATTTTCTATTAAAGGAACACACCACCTAATACTTACCTAGCGATGTTGCGCCTCAGATATGCGTAATGTTTGCTTTTTGATCGACAATCTACACAAGTATGAACCCAGTCAGCCGTTCAAGATGGCTGGCCCTTGGGCAAGTGGTTCAACTTTGGCCGAGTGGCTGAATCGAGTGACGTGCCGAGCCGACAAACAGAAAGACAGACAGAAAGACAGACCAAAATTTCTCCGATTAAGTATCCCAAGAAAGACTATCGTCTTTAAAACGATATTTTTGACCGGAACGAAAACGTAACCGAAACTTTATCGATTATTTCGTTCCGGAGCGAAACCGAAATTTTTTCAATCGTTTTTTGGTTCACGAGAAAACTTCGCAGTCCGGAACAACTAACCACATGCAATGTGAGCATATCTCTGAATACAGTATTAGTGCGTACCTCAGGCAGGAATTCCAAAGCAAATATACGTTCAAATCGTGCGAAAAACGAAAACAGTGGCAACCAGAGATATTTATATTAACGCAAGTGGGCTTTTGTGCGCCTGTCACGCAGGCCAAAGTGAAGAGGGCGTTGTCGGCGCTGAAGTTTGTTACAGTTAAAGCTATAACCTGTTACGAGACCACAACAGCTGATTTTGGCGCCATAGTTGTCCGCCGCCGCCAGTGTCCACTATCGCGTGATATAAGAAAAAATTAAATGAGAAACAAATTTATAGGATCGGATGGGAGTTTAACCCGCGCCCTCTGCGTGGCAGTCGGGTCTTCCACCCCAGTGCCGCGCTGGTGCTTGTAACTCCTTCGGAAAAATACTCTATACAGGCGTCATGTCGGGCAGTGAATCGTGTTAACATATGCAATATAACGTGGCAGAAGAGTAAAATAACAACCAGTCATCACACAATGCTAATGGCGCAAAGAGTGTGTAGTTTAATGCTTGCCGCCAGTGTTGCGGAGTTGTCCCACCAGAATTGGAATGACTCCGGAATCATTCCGCATTTTCGCGACCCCGGGAACGAAATGGGGACAACGCTTGAAGGAATGGAATGGGAATGGAATTACGTCTTTTTCCGAAAATAGAGCACGTTTGAATTTTTGAGCACGTTTGAATTAGAGCACGTTGAATTGAATTTTTTTACCAAAAACCCACCTTAAACTGTTAGTTCATTGCGGTTAAAAACAAGAGCCCATATTCATAAAGGTGCCTTGCACTTGATTTTTCCAGGCAATATTTCAGACAATCACAATGCTACACTAATGAAATTATCTAATTGAGATGTCGATCTTGACTAATGACCCCTGTTCGGTTTCTTTGAACTTACCTTTCCTTCTGTTAAAATGAAATTCAAGCTCCAGACACATTCGTAATGTTTTTGTGAAGTGAGCAGTGCCGTTCAAATAAAATGCATAAGTAGTGAATCCTATTCAGACTGGTTTGTGTTCACCGCATGTGGTCTAGAAAATACGGATGCCATGCTGGAAAACGCAGAACAGTGAAAGTGACCCCACCCCACCCTACATTTGCTCTACAGACTTACTCACGTAGTACAACAATGCAGTAGGCACAGCTGATCTGCAGAAACATCCAAACAACCGATCCGAAAGTATGGGGCATATGCTGATATCTGCAGCACTAGATGAGCAAAATGCATCCTGTTTGTGGAAGCGAACAAAGTGCAAAAGCTAGTGTCATAATGTCTGCAAGAAATATTTGTGTAAAACCAGCGTGTGTAATATTTGTATTTGTGTAATACCAGCGTTACACGGGGATTTGCGATTACTGTCGACCCGCTCCGGATCAAATATCTGCTAGCGAGAATTATCGTAGCCACCGATCTGACGGCGCATGAGCTCTGCAAGTCCATGATGGTGCGTCATACCGAGTGTGATGCGCCGCTAATATAATAAAATATGACCGCGACTGAGAGGCGCGAATTGCAGTTGACTGGATCGACTTCCAGTAGAATCGCTGCGTTGAAAACAGCGCGAACACGGGATGAAGGATAAGGAACACAAGCGCTTCCTTAGCCTTCGTCTCGTCTTCGCGCTGTTTTCAACGGAATAAGATGTACCAACTGGTCCTTCAAAGCACCCTGCTGAGAGTAAAATCGCCAGCGAATGTTCAGTAGCAGCGAAGAATCCGAGTCGGACTTGATCGCGATCGAAATTGCCGTGAGCCATCCTTACGATACGATCCTTACGACACGATGCGTCTAACGTGTCAACCTTGGCTGCTTGTTTTCGACTGGCAAATTTGGTGTGTCGTAGTATATTAATTGCGGCTTTTCTACTTCGCTTTGGTGGTGAAGCAGAGTCGCGAAAACTAGCAGACGTGAGCAGGGGCGTAGCCAGAAATTTTTTTCGGGGGGGGGGGGGGGGGGGTTCAACCATACATTATGTGTTCGTGCGTGCGTTCGCATGTGTGCGTGTATATATACGCAAGCAAAACTGAAAAATTTCGGGGGGGGGGGTTTGAACCCCCCCCCCCCTTGGCTACGCCCCTGGACGTGAGGTACGCGTGAAACGCTTCGTCGTTTTCTAATGCCCAACCAGTTGAGGATTCTCTGGCGGGCAATGATTTGGCAATAAGATTTCCTTCTTCCGATCGAGTGTTTTGACGACTGTGTTAAAAGGAACGAAGAACACTGTATATGCGGCAGAAAGCGCCGTGCTACGCAGCTGCAAGCGCAGGAGCCGCCGAAGCGCGGTGGACCTTAGCGAGTCGCAGCGCCGCCATGCGGTGACTATGGGAAGGCATCAGCGCGGTGGCCACGCCAAAGCGCGCGCTCAGCACACTAGCCAGTATATTCTAGGCACTATAGCTAAATACCGGACAGACTATAAGACGCTAATGAACCCGCACAGTTGACGACAGTGAACGGTACAAGGGAAAAGACGACGCCAATCACCCGCCACAAGTACGTGTATGTCGTTGTCGGGCTACAGCACCGGCTGCGGTCGCAACTTCCACACGTGCAAAAAAAAAAATTTTTTTTTTCTCGGGTGTATAAGTTTGCCATATTAAGAATATTTTATTGGAATTATTTCATCTCACGCCGTTATCTATGCTTAGTTTAACATTTAAAATTGTAAAAGAACAGAAATCAACCCATACGAGACTAGACGCTATGCCGCTGCGAGCGCGTGTGACCTTCGTGCGGCTTGCGGTTGGGTACGCGCACGGAGGAAGAAACATTAATACGTAACTTGCAAGTGACGTCAGTTCCTGTCTTGTGTCCGCCATCACCGAGCACATACGTCGCAGTGACCGCGCTGTGTTTACGTTCGTGCGCGCATCGTTCGGCGTAGTGCGCGCGTTCTGATCGTTTGCCTTGCGCTTATGACGAACGAGAATCGTTCAGGACATTATGCAGTCTGTAGTGTCGTCAGTGGTGTCGCACGTAATGGTTGAAACAACTTCGCACTAGTCACCTACAGCGGCGCTCTTCGCCGCCTGCATTTTGCGGCGCTCAAACTGCACAGATTTCGTCGCTGATTGCTGCGTAAAACCATGGCCCAATAACATGTTTGGCGCCCAGTCGGGGTTCGTTTCACCGAAGAGATAAGAGGGCCTCCCGAAAACCAAGGCGCGATCACTGCGTTCAATTCGGTGCTTCACGTTTCGACAAAAATTGGCCTCGCGCATAAGCCATGTGCTCCGCTTCTCGGACAGCTGTTTCGTGCGGTCGCACGGGTTTGTGATCACGTTTGGCAAACAGCACGTCCCCGCGTCTGGTCTTTTTCTTTTTTTATTGTTAATTTACACTTCTCGTACAGCAGCCAAATAGCGCACAAATCGCCGTTGAGATGTGCAGTGTTGACGGCAAATGCGAGAGCCGCACAGCTTGAGTCGGTGTCGTCTGCTGCCATGTGCTCGGTAATGGCGGCGCATGTCGCGAAATCGTATCCCAGAGTTCCGCGGTGTGACGTAGTTGCAAGTTATGTATAGGCAGTTTTAGAATAGCGTACGCAATGCTTTGCGCTGGCTTTTCGCGCAACTGCGCATGCGTCGTACGCTAACCGCTTGCGGGCTCCCGTTAAGTGACGGAAATAGCGGGCCGCAAACGCTAATTTACGGTATTCTAAAACTGCCTATTTAGGAGGCGCAACTCCGCTGCTTGAGGCGATGAACGTCACATTGCCGGAGAGCCACTAAAGCCCCTAGGGGCTTTAAGAGCCACTTCATGCTGGCGGCGTCTAGCGGCACGCAAGGGAAATGCCGCCGTTTCGGTTTCCGAGGGAACCGGTCACGCGCGTTGCTCCCGCTCCGCCGCAGTCACGGAGCATGGACGCTGAGCGCGTTCGTTTCTTGCTCAACCTTTTCCCTGCAAGACTTTCGCCTGCATTTGCAGGTTTCAACAAAGTACCTGCGTCCCATTTTAGGCTAGCAAATGCCGAAGAGCATACTATGCCCAGCAGCGTCATTACAGCGGCCACGCCCGCTACATAAAAAGAATGGTTACTCAAAAGGCAATCCACAAAAAAAAAAAATTGCCCGTCAGCGCAGTACCGTCGTAAATGTGACGGGCCCTGTCATCGTAAAGCAGTGACTACGGTGATGGGGCCCGTCAGCGCAGTATACCATCGTAGAAGTGACGGGGCCCCTTGGATGGATGAAAAACTTTATAGTCCCTAGTCCGGGATCCCATTTTTTTGGTCGTTTTAGACGCCCTCGTCGTGTGGCGTTCGTGGCGTAGTAGTTGCTTGTGTGAGGCAATAAAGAAAAAAAAAAAGCGTTTTGGCGTAGTTGGTTGGCGCGCTCTCCATGGAGTGTTAGGGCTGCAGGTCGTCAGTTCGATTCCTCCCGTTTCTTTTTCCCTTTTTTTTTTTCAGGTCATGCAACGTCAACGATACTGCTCTGACGGAGTCGTAACTTTTTCGTTCATGTCTGCGGCGGTTAGACAGCCCTAGCGTTCGGATGATGCGTTGTTCCTATGCGACCTCGGTTCTAATCGCGCTGGATAAGAAAATCTTTCCATTTTTTTCTTTTTTCAGTATTGTTTCACAATACCGTCCCGAGCTTCCGGCTAGTCAACAATAGTTACTCATTCGTGGTACCACGGCTCAGCGTGGGAGAGCGGAGCCCGTTAATCAGCATGTCGCTGCGCCGCTGACGGTCATGCGCTGCGCAGCCAGTTACAGGGACGCCATGGGCGCAGCGAGGACAGCCAGTCAAATCAGCAATGTTCCCTCCGAGATGTCTTTCGACCATGGAAAGCAATTCTAGAAAAAATCCAGGAAGACTTCAGGCGCAGGTGGCTGTTTTGGTCGGCGGTGCACGACAGCACGAAAACATTTCGGGGGGGGGGGGGGGGGGGTGAGAGCAGCGACATTGGCGACATGCTGATATGCAGCGTCAGCGGCACAGCGACATGCTGGTTAACGGGCTCCGCTCTCCCACGCTGAGCCGTGCTACCACGAATGAGTAACTATTGTTGACTAGCCGGAAGCTCGGGACGGTATTGTGAAACAATACTAAAAAAACCAAAGGAAAAATATCTTATTCAGCGCGATTAGAACCGTGGTCGCATGGAACAACGCATCATTCGAACGCTAGGGCCGTCTAACCGCCGCAGACATGAACGAAAAAGTTACGACACCGTGAGAGCAGTAACGTTGACGCATAACCCGACAAAAAAAAATCACAGCATATCCACGGAGTGAATGATGATGAGTGGGCGAAGCTGCGGAGGTTCATCGGTAAACCGTGAATCTTCCGTGAATTCTGCCCAGTACATCATCACCGACGTGAGATCGGGCGCGTTTATACTAAAGGTTCGATGAGTTATGACGACTTGCAGCTCACTTTAATTTTACATGTACGCTGTGAATTTTCATTGTTTAGAAAACCATTGCTTTAGAAAACATCTGGCGTCTTTCGTTAAGCAGCTGGCGTCTTTTCGTTTTGCTTTAGAAACATCTGGCGTTCTTTCGTTTTGCTTTTACAAAACATCTGGCGTCTTTCGTTGGTTTATTTCATCAATCAACGGCGTTTTGAACAAAATTTTTATTGTTTAATCACGCACAGGAGAAATCTCACCAGGCACTACCTTGGAGGTAAACAATGGCTGCTAATGGCAATGAGAGACAGAAGAAGTCGGCTTTTAGCTAACACTTACACTTCTACTTCTACTAACGTTTCCTACTGGAACATGCCAATGGCTGCTAATGGGGAATGAGAGACAGAAGAATTCGGCTTTTAGTTAACGCGCACGCTGCGAATTTTTTATTGTTCAACAACGCACAGGAAAAATCTCCCACCGGCACCACCTTGGAGGTCAAAGCGTAAGACTGGTTACGCACTACGACTACTACGACTACGACGGACGAACGGGTGCCGCCTTAAGGAGCTTCGCCCCTAAAAACCCGGGAGGAATCGAACTGACGACCTGCAGCCCTAACACTCCATCGAGAGCGCGCCAACCAAGTACGCCACGAACACCACACGACGAGGGCGTCTAAAGCGACCAAAAATCTACGGTAAAGGGGCCCCGTCACTTTTACGACGGTACTGCGCTGACGGGCCCCGTCACCGTAGTCAGTGCCAAAAAAATTTTGCGTGCCCGCGGAAGCAAACGCCGCTGTCGTCTGCCCCCGAACGCTGCTAGAGAAAGCGCGCGCGGGCGAGCTCGCCGGCTCCGCCCGGCCAGTAGCGCGTTTTTTTTTTTTTTTTTGCTGTTGCGGCTTCGCGCCGCAAGGCGCCGCCAATTGAAGTGCCTCCTTCGGCGCACGTTATTTTTGTATTTTGTGTGACGTTATCTGGACGCCCGTTGTAATGGGAGTTTCGCCTCCTAAATATTGGTACGCGCCACTGTAAGGCATTCCGCTTGGGGAACTGTTGGGTACGCAACGCCCCCAAGCCTGCGGAAACCCAGCAATAAAACTCTCTATTAGAGAGTTCTATTGCTGGGTTCGCAGCACGTAGAAACGTACGAGCCGCCAGCTGATGGCTCCGAGATAGCGCGCGCACCAGCACCCTTAGAATCGAAGTTCAAAGTGGCTGCTCGAGCGACAGACTCCTCCCCCCCCCCCCCCGTCGCGTTTTTTCATGCTCGTTCAAGACGTGCGGGGCGTTTCCCGTATGCTTCGACGGCAGGCCTCCCGAGCGAGGTAATGTTATCGCATGCGCCCTCCGAGCGACGCAAATGGGCCGGCTCGTTTGATCTCTGCTTTGGCAGCACTAGTCACCCCCGCTCGAGCGCTTTTACCCGCGGTAGAACATATGATGCGAGGGGGGATCTTACCAATTGACTTTATACGGGACATGACGGCGACGGCAAAATACCAGTCGAGACTGTCCGTATAATTGCTATCGCAATAAATGAAAGATACAATGTGATAGAAAAAACAGAGAAAAAGAAAAAACAAACAGAACCAAAAGCAAGGAACAAGCAAGCAAGCAAGGCCGCCCAGCTCAGCTGCTCCTTCAGGCTTGGCACCACTAGTGCGAAGCTGCCGTAATTCTTCTTTCCCGCAACTGTCGGCTTGTTTTTCGCAATATTCTCTCGGAATGTCGCTTTCCACTGCGCAGCCATCCGGCCACGGCCCGGCGAGCAGGCTGGCAACCATTTTGTCGCTTATATTCGGCGGGGTCCTATTTCTGTCCACGTTCACCAATAATTGAACCCACTTTTACAAGGCACCGTTGAGAAAGCCTCACCTGCAGAGAAATGGGCATTACGCTGACGCTTCAAGAAATTACACAGCGCATTTGAAAGAACAGATGGCGCGTTCGGCAGTGTACAGTACGCAGCCCATAGCAAGCCGCAGGCGAGAAGGAAGATGGTGTCTTCGATGGCCCACAAGTACCGCTTGTGGCGATGGTAGCTTGATCGGAGTGCTGGTGGTTCCATGCACAGCCCGGCGGCCACTAGCCGTGCAAGATAGCCGCTACTGCGCATCTCCGGCGCCGCCCTGCCGGCTGCTGCTACTACCACCGGCCGGTCGGCTGTTGGCCGCTGCGCTCGGCTTGTGGCTGTCCGCCATTGTCGCAGTCTTACTACTCGCCAGCTGGGCACCATCGCCACAGACAACCGGGACAGCTGAATCACTCGACTGGTTTAGGTGCTTCAATGCCATAAGCAAGGCGCAGCGCTAAAGCACTCACTGCACCCTGCAGGAACGCGGTACCCGACAACCCGCCGCAGAAGTTTGTGTTAGAGGAAGGGCAGCGGGGCCGCAACACGACGCCGGAGATGAGCGCTGAGCCTGGTAACTTGCTAAAGGCCTGACCACACGTACGCGTTGCAGCGCGCCAGCGCGTGACATTCTGACGCGGCGCCAAGCCCTCTCCCTAAGGAGAGAGAGGGCGCGCAACTACGCGAAGCTGTGCGCCCTCTCTCTCCATAGGGAGAGAGCTTGGCTCCGCGTCAAAATGTCACGCGCTGACACGCTGCAACGCGTACGTGTGGTCAGGCGTAAGCGTAGCAACGGCGTCAGTGCTGCTCGGATGCGCGCTGGCGCGCCAGCGAGGGAACCGGGCCTCGCGTACACTTCTGGCCGACGCGGGAGAGTCGCTGACGCGACTAGTCAACGGCCTGTTCAATGGTGCGTCTATCCAACCATAGACTTGGTCGATATATAAAGCTATCGCAGGGCCAATGCCTCCTCTAGAAAGATGCCTGCGACGTGAGCGGAAGAGCTGGTTCCCGGCCCTCTCCTGTTCTTTCACCCCCCGCTCCCCCAAACGGATGGATGGATAAGGCTGTACCCTTTAGATCGGGCGGCGGCTCACTCCACCTAGCCGTAATAGTTAAATACTAGCACTATGTATGTACTAGCACTTCCTCCGTAGGTGAAGGAACTTTCACTCGCGCCTTGATTGTAGCCACCAATCAGATAACCTCCTCCTGGTTATTTCTACCCGCTTAAAGTCTATTTTACCTTTACTGTTCCTAAACCCCAATGCTTTGAACAATTCTGCGTCATTTTCTTGAACTACACTTTAAGACAAAATCGAGTATTTGGGGAGTATTTCTGCCACACAACGATAATCGTCATCTGGCTTGCTCGCGTTTCCTTTCTTGAAAACCCAGCTCTCGTCTTTCCTGTCAAGAATGCTATGTCACGCTGATAACGCGCGCGCCGTTCGTGACCGGGAAGTGCCGCGACCGCGGTGATAACGCGAGAAAAGCACGCGAGGTGGGTGACGATTGTTGTTGTGTCGCAGAAACACTCCCAAAATACTCGATTTTGTCTTAGAGTGTATAGGGTGAAGCCCTTTACAGACCAGTATCAAGTGTTCAGCCGTTTCCTCCTCCTCTCCACACGCACTACATAACGTGTCTATTCCTTCGTATTTGGCTCGGTACGTCTTGGTCCGCAATACTCCCGTCCTGGCCTCAAACAGCAGAGATTCATCTGTGCTGTTTCATCTGATTCATCTCTGCAGAGACTCAAACAAAAGTGTCGGCTGCGAGCGCTCGCTGCGGCGGACGCTTTAAACCTTGCAGCCTCTGAGATTAGAGCACTGCCTACGGCCATCCCGGAGGCAATGCTTGCCGAAGCGGCCGAGCGGCTCTGTCGCCAACTGCGATGGCGTCACTTCCGAATCCAGCGGAAGTAGTGTCGGCTGCGAGCGCTCCTTGCGGAGAAAGCACTGAACTACGAGGAGCCTCCCGTCCCCATGGGTACAGTGTACTAGAAGGGGAAGTGTGTCGTGCGGCGCCGGAAAGAGGGTCCTTCTTGCGATGACCGCTCCGCGCGCCACCAGAGGGCGCTACTGGCCACAGGAGCGCTACGCTCGCCGCGGTGATATCTCTGCGAGTGGTTTGCGTGGCTGTTTTTTGTATCGTTCAGAGTTGTCGCCGCGCAAGTGCGGCTGTTTATGCGATTAATAACCACTGCAACGCCACCTCATCAGGAAATCTAGCCCTTCCACACAGGCGGCAGCAGTTTTCTCGCTAAAACGAGCGTGTACAAAAAGCACCCGATTACAATTTGTTCTCGCCAGTCGAGCCTGTCTTTTTTTTTTTTAATTCAGGAATACTATCAAGTAGTGACATACCTTCAAGTGGTATTGGATGAATTTTAACGCATTAACTCATAGAGCTTAAACATCTCTATTTAATGCATATGACTGTGTTCGGTAATGCATGTTTTATATCTTTTATATTGCTTTGCATGCTAAACAGTTGGGAAGCTTCATGCGGATGCATCTGCGTGTTGCTTCTACTTTTGCGACTGGTCGCGCGCAAGGAAAGACACCGACAGACAACATAATTCTGAACTTTATTTCTAATTCAAAAATTTTTCAGCCCAGCTGTTCCTTTCGATTAAACCAAAATATCTTCACGAGACACAAACTTATCGAAAGAATAATATCGTGGTTTCCCCCGTAGAAATCCAGAAATTATCAGTTACTACTAACCCCACCTGTCAAGAAAGCAGCTCAATTACATCGCCTCAGCTTCAGGTGTTTCGCCTGTTGTCTCTTCTGCGCTCCTTGTTCAATGACTTAGCATAGAATCGAAAACGAAGAAGTACATAAAATTTCGCTATACTCAGTGTCAGCTCTTTGTGATGTGTGTCACACCCTGGCTTTGGCAGGTCAACACTTTGGAGGAACATGGCAAAGTCTTGCATGCTTTCTGCGTTCATTTTCTTTGAACTGAAGAAAACGGTAAACGACTCTTCTAAAGCGCTCACAAGACCGGAAAGCCCAGAAGATGAGTATAGCAGACCGCCATAATCACAATGTGTAATGAAGTCATTATTGGTATTTGAATGGCCCTGCTCTTTGCTCACTGTCAAGAGCCCATTACATGTACTACAAGCAGTTTTTCTGGCAACTTTCCTAGCAACATAGCCTGCAACATAATGTATTAGGCGGCTTGAGCTGTGGTGAGTGACACACCTGCTATGATCTTCAGGTGGAAGAAAATCCAAAACAGCTTCAACGTCATCGAGCTTCCCATCATCAACAAGGCAGTCAAGTGCATTTATGGGGTTTGGCTTATCCTGGCTTGACCTGGTATTGCAGTGGCCAACTAGTGAATTGATCACTTCAGGACTGCAGTTTCCTGTTTTTGGTGGCTGTGCTACACCGTAAAAGGCCAGTGCATTCACAGTGACCAAAAATTGGGTAGGTGTCGGGTGATCGTTGCAGCCGTTGCATTGTCGCACAATCCAAACAAGTTTTCCAACTTGTCCTGACTCAGCCTACTGGTTAGAAGATAACGGAAACTGCACTGTGAGCTAAGGTACTCTGCAATATCCAGAGTTGAGCGAATGGTAACCCGTAGGCCGTCATTTTTATTGCGATAGCAATTATATGGACAGTCTCGGCTGGATTTTGCCGTCGCCGTCGCCGCCGTCATGCACCGTATATGTATAAGTATGTATATATCTATAAAGTCCCCACAGAAAAATAACTCAGAAAAATTGCTTCCGAAGCGCGGAATCGAACCAGGGACCCCTTGCTCCGCAGCGAGCGGCGCTATCCACTACGCCACGGAACGCAAATCCTCCACGTAACTAACGGCTAGCGTTATATACACACCATTTAGCGCTGGACGGACTCAGAGACAGCAGGCGATAATAAGCGTTTCTTCAATACCAGCGAGGGTGGCGCTAGGAGCCCGACGGGCGCATTTAAAAGTCGTCGGCGAGCTCGCTCGCTTCTTCTTATATTTGCGCATGGGAGAAGCTTGCCCTTCCGCTGTCTGCTCGCGCGGTCCGCGCTCATGTCCGCGCTCATGTTACGGCGCGTATGAATGTCACTCGAGCTCAGAAACGCCGCTAAACGAACAAACAGAAGATGAGCGCGAACTATCAAGTGTCACAGCTCGACACTTGAAGCACGCTAGTTTCCTTCGCTGCTTCGGCCGCCTTCGGCCGCCTTGCAACAGAAGCGCTGTTCAAACTGAGAGTATCCATTGGCGAGCCTCACTTCGTATAGCATTAGTTCCTTGCTATCGCATTCATTGCTTCGCCCTTGCGGCGAAACTGTGGCTTTTTAACACGAAAGTGTTTTATGCCGGGGTCCACCAAGTACATCCGTCACGGATATGACGTTGATAAAATGGACGCCAACGGGTGAGAAAGAAAAAACCAAGAAAAAGATACCCCGCTGGGAATCGAACCCACGACGTTGCGGCCACGACGACAAGCGTCCGACGCGCTACCGACTAAGCTAACTCGGGAGATGGTACACACGGCGCGAACTCGCCTTATATCCTTCACACAGTGTCTTTCGCGGCGGGCGGAGCGGGACGGTGCCGCCGTCTGTGAGATGTGAAAGAAGTAATGCTTCACGATCGACACTTACTAGCGCTTACTCCGAGATTGCCTGCGATATCGGAGGTTATGGTTAGCGTCTCGATACCAGAGAGCTAGACTGGCCACGCTGGCGTCGCCGAGGCACCCTTGACGCAGTTACGTTCTTTGCCTTTGGCTTCGTGTTAGCGTGCATCGGCTCATCGGAGTAGTGACAGCTTCTACGTGCACCAACGGGATTTCTCCGCCGCCGACTGCTTTAATTGCGAGAGCACCGACTAACAAAACTTCTGCAATATGCGTCGCAGAAAGGACGCGATTTCGACGGGCGAATGTCGTGCCTTGGTGGAGCGAGAGCAGCGCCTGCGAGACAGAGGCCAGCGGGACGCACGCGTTTGCGGCTCAGGCTACGAACCTCTACCTCACGTGTTGCTGAAGCGCAATGTGTGTTATGTATGCATGAGCACAGGCGTCGGCTACCCATTACTAGAAAGCGCACGCCATGCCGTTTCTCTCCTTAATGGACGACGCTTTGAAGAAGTGCATACCGGGTACCAGTGTTGATTATGAGCTTGTTGATATCCTTACGCGGGATTCACGATTCGCTGTGTCCAAATATATGTTCACACCGTCAGCTACCACAACGGTTTAATCACGATCATGGGCGTTAGTCGTCGCGATAGAGACATGCTGTCAATATGGGTGCATCCACGTCAAACGGTGCTATAGCTGCCAAACACGAATAGACATTGTACAAGCTCTCATATATCATAAGCACTACTTCTGTGAAGACACGTTTCACTTTCGTGTTATACCGATTCCTATGACGGAGGGATCAGCCATGTTTTTTTTTTTTTTTTTTCATTCCCGTAGACAAGCGCAGACACCACCGCCACTTCTTCACTCAACTACAGCACAATGCGGCGAGAAGTACGGGCGACGAAGCACTGGTCCCGCGTAAACAGCACAAACTGGCAATGCAACACGTGCTAACACACACGCTCCTCTGGCTCGCAGCGCCCCTAGCGTCCCCAAGCTGTACCAAAGCTGCTTCATCGCTGCGAGGGCCCCCTCACCTCCATTGTAACGCGCCGCGCACGGCACACTTCCCCTTCTAGTACACTGTACCATGGGAAAGCGTGCGACGTCGCAGGCATCTTTCTAGAGGAGCCGCTGGCAGGGCGTGCCCCATCGGAGCTCTGTCGCTGGCGCTACGGGCCACCGACGAGGAGGCGACATGGTGTTGCGGAGCCCACCCGGCCGCCGTGGGTGTGGCGCTGCACTGCCCACCCGCCGCACTGTGCGTGCTACAGCAGCGTGAGCCCACCGCAGCGCTCTGGTGGTGGTGCGCTGCGGCAGCGCGTTGTGCAACATGCTACTACTGACGACCACCATGCTCCGAGGCAGAGGACTCACGCATGCCCTGCTGATGGCGGTGGTCAACTTATTCAGCGTTGGCCGGGGAGACGGGGCGTACCTAGTCGGCCTGCCCCCGCTGCCTGGCGCCGTGTACGTAACATCACATCAATGAAATGTGCGCACCAGTTAACACAACTCCGATCGCTGCAGGCAGCGGATGGCCGCACTGCACGACCTGTTCGGCTCGTGCGGGTGCTGCGTGTTGCTCGAGGCAGCCCAACAGCCCGAGCGCACCCTCAGCGTCCGTTAACGAGTCACCACCACGGGTCAGCTGCTGCAGTTTTTATTTCGTGCCTCCTCAGTCTCGGCTGTCCCTGCGTCACAAAAGAGACGTATGAATCTTCCCTCCGTCTTCATATTCTACGTGCAGCATTACAAACGAAAAAGAATGGCATCACGGATTAAATAAGCACCATTTTAGGCTTTCCACTTTGTGCATTACGGTCCTCGACCTCGAAACCCCAGAATAAATGCTAGAAGCCGTCATAACACCGTAAATAATTTATTGCATCAACTTTTCTACGTACAACGAAAGTTTTCTTTAAACATGAAAGTGTTTTATGCCGGGGTTCACCAAGTACTTCCATTACGGATATGACGTTGATAAAATGGACGCCAACGTATGAGAAAGAAAAAACCAAGAAAACGATCCGCCACTGGGTAAATTTTAAGCGCATGATAAAGGACATGTGATGTCATGTGATGTCATTCAAACAAATTAAGTGATCGTAGTTAACTGCAAAAGAAGCCACAAAACGTCGAAAACGGAAAAAGCAGAGCGGTAGAAAACAGACACAGAGCGCAGAGACGTGGCACTAACAACTGGCGTTTATTTCGGAAAAACCTCCCCCCCCCCCCCCCCCCAGACCGTACGACGCATGCGCGGATGACAAACCAAAACCAAACAACCCAAAAGCCAAAAAGCACACCTCTGTGTTAGAAACAAAAATTCTTTCCTGGTAAGAGAAACCGAAGCCGCGCTAACGCATTTGTCTGGTCCAAGTTTCCAGATATGGAATGCCTCAATAATATCCCGTTCTCGCTGCGTCTTAGCCTTACCTAAAATTGTCACCTTATCAAACAGAGGCTAACAACCACACAACTTGCAGTGCAGCGGCAAGTTACCACCGGTGCCCGTGGGTAGAAGATTTTCGTGCTCCCTCAACCTAACATTGACACATCGACCCGACTGTCCAACGTAAAAATTGTCACAACTTAAAGGGATGCAATACACCACACTTGTGCTACACGCACGGTATTTTTTGACATGTTTTATGTCACAAATCCTGCTCATCGTGCCACGCTGCACAACCTTCTTACAAAGACCCGCGAGTTTGCAGGGTGCAGAACAGACCAGTTTTACATTGCTTTTGCCCGCAACCTATTTCAGTCCATGTGAAATGCCATGTACATACGGCAAAGGTGATGTGCTATCTGTGTTTTTCACGCTTAAGACGCATAAGCCGGAGCGCCCTACGAGAGCCATTGTTATAGAGGAAGGTTCGTGGCAGAAACTTGTCGGTAAGTTTCTGCAAGGATCCCTAAAAGGTCTCATTCCCGATGATCCGTGTGGCATTGACAGCTCGAGTGTGCTGGTTGAGGCTTTGAGGGCCGAAGAGCTGGTAGCGAACACAGCCTTTTCGGTGGACATTGAAGAGCTGTATTACTCCGTACCCCATAATGAACTGTTTGCAGTTCTTCGTGAGGCCATTGAATTGCATGGCGAGACTCTTTTCAAGGTGCGTGTGGCCTTGCAACTGAGAACTTCATTGAACTTTTAAACTTTTATCTGTCGGCAACTTTTGTGACCTTTGATGGCAAATTGTTTTTACAGAAAAACGGTATATGCATAGGGTCTTGTGTCGCTCCGGAGCTTTGCAGTATTTTGCTAGCCAATTTTGACAGACGCCCGTGCCAAAGCCTTGATGATCACCGGGTAGTCCGCATTTTTAGATATGTTGATGATTTTATTGTTTTTCTTAGTATTGGGGGCAGTGAATGTATTTTAGATGTCATTGGTAACATCATTTCAGCATTTCAAGCACGCTGCTCACATTTTCGTTTCACGCATGAAGTTCCCCAGGAAAATTCCATTAGGTTCCTAGACCTCACTCTCACGTTTCATCCTCATGGTCACGTGTGCTGGAAGTATAGTCCAAGGACTAAAAAGAATCTTTTGCCTTATGATTCCTCCCACTCCAAGCTGGTCAAAAGAGGTATCGCCAATCTTTGTCTGACAAATGCGGTTACTAAGAGTTGCATTCAAAATATGCAAGAGAGCATTGCTGAGCAGCAAAATAGACTTGTTGGCTGGCTACCCGAAGTCGTTAATAACCTCTGTTGCTGAATATGGGTTTCAGCGCCTCAATGTAAAACACAGGAGTGATGGTGGTGTTGGAGAACACAGAAGTGATGGAGGTGATCGAGAAAAGAGGGCCCTTGTGGTCATGCCGTATGTAAAAAGGTTGCGGGCAGGAGCGATGTAAAACTGGTCTGTTAATTCTGCACCCTGCAAACTCGCGGGTCTTTCTAAGAAGGTTGTGCAGCGTGGCACGATGAGCAGGATTTGTGACATAAAACATGTCAAAAAATACCGTGCGTGTAGCACAAGTGTGGTGTATTGCATCCCTTTAAGTTGTGACATGTGTCAAGGTTAGGTTGAGGGAGCATGAAAATCTTCTACCCACGGGCACCGGTGGTAACTTGCCGCTGCACTGCAAGTTGTGTGGTTGTTCGCCTATGTTTGATAAGGTGACAATTTTAAGTAAGGCTAAGACGCAGCGAGAACGGGAGATTATTGAGGCATTCCATATCTGGACACTTGGACCAGACAAATGCGTTAGCGCGGCTTCGGTTTATCTTACCAGGAAAGAATTTTTGTTTCTAGCACGGAGGCGATCTGCGTAGATTAGCTGTTTGTGCTTTTTGACTTTTGGGTTGTTTGGTTTTTGTTTGTCATCCGCACATGCGTCTTACGGTCTGGGGGGAAGGTTTTTCCGAAATAAACGCTAGTTGTTAGTGCCACGTCTCTGCGCTCTGTCTCTGTTTTCTGCCGCTCTGCTTTTTCCGTTTTCGACGTTTTGTGGCTTCTTTTGCAGTTAACTAAGTATGTACCAACTTGTCCAACAAGCAACTCTCCTGTAAGTGATCGTAACAGGCAATAATCTTTGATTAGATCCAAGTTTTCAGCAGCTGCTGTGTAAGCGCTTAAAATTTAAACAATAAATAAAAAGGTTGAGAGCACGAGAAAAAAAGGGTATGCACGACGGTGATATGAAATATTGACAGATTGTGCGGTGTACTTTTATGCAACATATTTTAATCCCTACCTTAATAAACAGACGTTTTCTTACTCGTTCACGGTCGTCCGAAAGTGTGCTCAACAGAATTAGTGTAATCATACTAACGTAGATAAATACAAATATTTCACATGGAGAAGTCGTAATAAGATGTACTTAAAAGTGTAAATCACTTGCAACGGTCGACTCCTGAAAGGCTGCGGTGCGATCGATCACTGCACAAAAAAAAAAAAAGAAACTCCCCTATGCATTTGCCTTAGACGACCCGAAAGCGAAAGCCTTCTTTTTTGTTCAGTCGATATATTGTTCCTCCCCGCCGCCCTCTGAAAGCTTTCTGGACCAAACGTGGTTTTTCGCTGCCTCCAGGATCGGAGGCATTGCAAGCTTTCTACACTTCACGCCCCGCCACGGTGGTCTAGTGGTTATGGCGCTCGACTGCTGACCCGAAGGCCGCGGGGTCGAATCCCGGCCGCCGCGGCTGCATTTTCGATGGAGGTGAAAATGTTTGAGGCTCGTGTTACTTAGATTTAGGTGCACGTCAAAGGGGTACTGACACCTTTTTTCGAAGGCGAGCTTACTCTGCCGTAGAAATCTCCTGTATGCAGAGAAGGCTCTGAGCAAGTATGAAGCTCAGCAAATGCTGATATTTTAATTTGATATTAAAGTCAATTTTTCCATTGCACATCTACTGACATCGACACTAGCTTGACGTCAGGCTACAGTACAAATTCTGGTGAATTCACGCAGCAGTCTGGCTAGTTGTGATGACGTTAGGTACCAAAACTTCCAAGATGGCCGCTTGTGCGTCATCAAAACTTCAAAAATGGCCGTTGTCCGTCACCAACGGAGCCACGGTGCGGAGCGGCCGTGGAAACGTCCCTATACATTGTGCGAGCACATGACGAGAAACTCATACCGTGTTGTGACGTCAGGGCATAGGCGGAGAGCTTTCATTTTCCCGGAGGGGGCGGCGGATCGACTTGCTTTTCCACATTTCTCTCTCACTCTCCCCGTATATATATATATATATATAAAGAGAGAGAGAGGGTGGAGGGAGTCACTACTTCCAAATTAAATAATTTAATATAAATAAACACCACGATATCATTACGAAGTTCTGTAGTGGGAGACTCCGGATTTATTTTTCAATTTACACAAAGACGTCGATCCACCTCGTAATGCTTGGCTCAAAGCGAAAAAGGCCGCATACGCTACTACTCGCTGACTGCATTGCATCAAATCGATTCCCACAATGAGTGGGATCTGCCGAATTTTTTTTAGTGACATGCAGGGGCGTAGCCAGGGGGGGGGGGGGGTTTGGTTCAGACCGCCCCCCCCCGAAATTTTTGAATTTTGCTTGCGTATATATACACGCACACATACAAACGCACGCGTGAACATACATGAAGCATGCTTGACCCCCCCCCCCTCCCCAGAAAAAAATGTCTGGCTACGCCCCTAGTGATATGCTTTTCTTCGTTAAAACATGCACCAGACAAGAGAGAGTAGGCTAATGGTGGCACAGGAAGCTTTAATTATGCCAGTGAAATCAATCTAAGATGCCCAGAAATAATTCTCAGAAGGTAGAAAATGCTATTTGCTAGCAGTACACCTTGTGCGAAGCTGAGGTTACGAATTTTTCCACCAAAGGTTGTTTTCTGGACGAGTATTCGAGTTGCTCTTCGGTCGCCAAACTGGTAGTAAAACCCTTTTCTGATAAATATAAAATGCGTACGATCTTTTCTCGGCACTTTTATAGGCAGGCATGTCGAAGGGTACCCATTTGTAGACAACCAAGAAAATACACTTCTTTTACTTTTTTTGACTGTGTCGGGGTTGCTTTGTATTCTCAGTAACAGTTTTGTGTTGTGAAAACCAGTCGATACGCGGTTTAAGACTTTTTAACTTGTCATAGCTTAAGTGGTCGCTTCGATCAGTTGTTCATCAAGACAACGTATTCTGCACATACAAATTCGTTTTAGGAGCATTTTCCCACGGAATTTTTTACTTGTCACTGGTCCATGATCCGAATTATAAAAGCCTGAAATGAAACCGAAGCGGTCATAAACAGCCCGCTGTGAAACAGCTGCCAGACATGACGCCCAACACTCCGTTGTCAGTGGACCGGGACCTAACCCAAGCTCTTAAAAAATATCCTGGGCCGGCGTCAGGGGGGCTCTGCCCCCCATGAAGAAGTCCGGGGAGGGGGGGGGGGGCGAGCCCCACAGCCCCCCCCCCCCCCCAGTACTCTCCGCCTATGCGTCAGGGTACAGTAGGAAGCAAAACTAGCTTTTAAAAACATACTGTAATTACTTTTTCAGAGCGTACTCGCGCTTAGCACTACCTTTTCTAGGCTCTTGAGGGCTTGACCTCTCATAATAATATCGTGGTTTTGGGACGTTAATCCCGATATTATTATTATTCTACACTTCACGTGCATTTGCAAAGCGATGATGTCATGTGATGACGTCATCATTCGACGTCACAAATATTGGCGATATGTGACGTCATCACGTGATGTACTTTTAAGAGTGGAGCTAGGGGAGCTCTTTAAAGGGACACTAAAGGCAACTATCAAGTGGATGTTGATTGTTGAAATAGCGTTCGAGAAACCTCGCAGTGCTTGTTTCGTACCAAGGAAATGCTTATTTTGAAGTAAAATCATGTTTTAGTGGTCCGCACGGGCCTTCTGCCGTAGCAGTTGCCGTGCCCAACGTTGCCCGCCTTTACTACCCGGCAGGGGCGTAGGCAGAAATTTTTTTCGGGGGGGGGGGGGGGCACCTCCTTGATCTGTAGTGGGGACGAGCAGGCAGATGTGGTCGAGTGTCATTTTCTGCTCTGTATGCTATGGCAAAAAAAATTTCGGGGGGGGGGGGGCACGGGCCCGGTGTGCCTATATATAATGTGGCTACGCCCCTGCTACCCGGCCGCCGACGCTACGGTTTCTTGCGCAACAGCGGCCGTCAACCTTGCCAAGACGCAGCCACGGGCCACTCCGAAACTGTATAGTTCACTATAATAGAACTTAGCTTGGCCAGCAGCAGCAGTAGAGTATCAAAAGTGCGAAAATAGCCAGAGCCATAGAGTTTCTTACTATAATACCTAGAGGGGAATCTGGCGTTAGTGTCTATGCGGGCTCCTTCAGCGGTACTTGTACCACCGTGGGAATTATGGGAAGTACGGGCTTTGAATCTGGTTCGGATGACTTTCGTTTTATTGCGATAGCAATTATATTATGGACAGTCTCGGCTTTTTGCCGTCCCCGTCGCCACCGTCATGCACCGTATATATATATATATATATATATATATATATATATATATATATATATATATATATATATATATATATATGACGCTATGAATGAGAGACGTCCCGCGGCACAGACGCCATACTTTTATTCTATCCACGCGCACTTCATCATCTGCTTCTACCAGCCATTCCATCCTTCTTACGTCACAGGATTCCCCCTCCCCCCGAAAGAATGCGCGCGTTTAAAAACAAAACATGAGCAACCAGAGTGTTAAAGCTAAAATGTCAAAACGCGGAGTAGTTCCGTGTCACAAGGGAGCTCCGTAAAACTAGCACAAAAAGATTCACAGGAGAGACCAACAGTCCGGGGATATCAAGGAGAGCTCTGGTGGGCGAGGCTGGCTGTTGCGCTCGGGACAACATAAGCATGCCTTGAACGTTGACACTGATGATGACATAGCTGGTATTCGAGTGAGCAATGGACGAGTTTCGAAGTCTCTGCAGGATCGACAGCTCGGATTTCGTAGGCGTCGTATTCTTCGTTGTGAGTGGTACAGAACACGTGCATGCAGTTTGCGTGCCGGTTGATTGAGGCCGACTGGGCGCTGCCTCTGTTCCTGCAGAGTACAAGGGTTACTTTCGTTTCTTTTTGGGCGTTTTATGTGGTGATGTCGCAGTTGTTTTGATCGAAGGCGCAATCTTGATCTTTGGTGCAGAAGGGGTCCATGACGATGGTCCTTTCGGCGGTGTCTTCTCTTCGGGCTTCTTTTCAGACTATCGTCTTCAAGCCGTGAGCGAGGTTTCGATGACCTTTTTTTTCGTCGTTGCACATGTTGAAGTGTGCGTTGTAGTCGCTTGATTTCGTCGACTTGCTTGTGCTGGTCTAGCTGATGAGGCAGTGCTTGAGGAACATGACTCTGATTTTCTTCGCAAGTTGATGTGATGTCCACTGGGTAGCTGGTGCACGGTGGGCTGTTGTGTTGCTTGTCAGGCAGTGAATGCTTGGTGAATTGCGAATGCGTGTCACTTTGCGGAACCGCTGAGTTAACTCCTCCTGAATCATGGCCTCTTACGGAATGGCAGTGGCTTGGCAGGGTATTTTCTTGATATTCCACCTGGTCTGTAGCGTACGTAGCGATCTCATGAGGCGTGCGATGAGAGTTAGGAACACCAGTAGAGCTCCTGGACGAAAAACCAGGTGGTGGCCCACGAATGTAAGACGAGCAATCAGGCAATCTGGGTGCTTGAATATTGATGTTATTTTTATAGTGCATTGAAGAGGTAGGCGATGGCGATCTTTGCGCACATGGGAAGCCTGGTGGAAGGTCCGGTCTTTTTTGTGTACGTGTTCGTTGCCCTTTTGTGCGCTGCCTATTCGAGTCCGGTCTCGTAGGAAAACGGCCGTGATATTTTTCCATGAGCTGAGACTTTGCTTTATCTCTTGGAAACTGTGCATTCATGCTCGTCGTTTGAATGCGCTCCGTATATTCGGAAGGTTAATGAGACGGGGCGATCGTCGAGGGCTTTGCATTATGAGGCCACATTTGGCAAAGATGCCTGCGACGCGAAGACTGCTGGATACCGTGGTGACCGAGTTGAAATTTCTCCTGATAGGGCAGTGTAGACGAGTCTTCATAGTATTCTTTAAAGGAGCACTGACATCAAATTTCAAAGTCGAGATGTGCCCTTCATTCGATTGCTCGGTATGCATAGGTCTCCTTGGCCAAATTTGAATGGCGTCCGTCGCGTGGAAGTAATTTTATTTCGAGGGCAAACAGCGTACGTAAGCTCAACGGAAGATTGATCACGCTGCGACATCGACACTAGTGCTACGTAACAAGTGTGATACATTCCGACCATACCATCCTGAGTGACGATACGCTAGTAACAATGACGTCGACGATCTGAGTGTATTTATTGTGCCGCCGACTGCCGCCGACGCCAGGCGACGCTCTCACCGGCTCTCACTCCCAGCCAGTGGCTCTCCTCGCTGTCCCGATCCGTGCCTGCGATTCATCGTGTCGTATCGACTGATTTGTCGTGTGATACTCAGCGCGAGTGCGATCAGTCGGAGCGACTACGTGCCAGCATGTTGGGGAACCGCTGCGTAGTACGGACCTGCTCGTCGAGGCGCGGAAAAAGCGGAAAAAGCGGAAAGTGCGTGGCGTTTCCTTACACGCACGGTACACGCCAACACGACCACAAGTTATCGAAGTGGAGCAGCTTATAGATAAATATCATCGCTAACAAGTAACACGTATGTAGCGTTATTAGTGAATGTTAGTTCGTCCGTCGACTTCCTTGCGCTAGCGTAATACCGGATTACTGCAGCCGTAACTGTGAGAGGCCGGATAGGTGGGGCCATCTGGCGGCGTAGAATTGTTATTGTAGAAACCTATCGTATTCTGTTTGTCCGCTGGTGTGCATTCGCTATGCCGATATTCCATAGACCCCTTTGCGTATACCGGAATGTTGTGCACGCTAAAATTCTCTAATATATCTAATTGAGACACACCAGCGAGTATGGCCCAAGCGTGCGTCCCCGGGCGCCTCCTCGTTGCTGCTTGGAACAGCGTCCATTTTTGAATCGCTGTTTTGCAAAGCGTCGAAGCGAAAATGATTCGCGACGTCGCGTATCGCGGTGATTCGAAGTTCCAGAATGCCGTCTTCAACACTAGTCGACACTTTTGACGGCGACGATGGCGATGCTGGTGACAAGGCATGACTGAACGCGCGCGCCTAGCAGACGAAATGTTAGCTGAGCAGCTGATCCTCACGTCACTCCTTTCTGTCGACAAGTGGTAAACTGGGCGCGGTCTGGAATTGACCGCGAGGGAGCGCTGCCAGCGCTAAGAAATGGCGGGCTTGCCGGCCGTTTTGAATCGTGCTAGATACCGGTGATATAAATCAATAAACAGATAGTTATTCGTCCCTCAGTTGCATTTTCGGTCGTGAATCGCTACTAGGGGGTAGATAACTACTCGTGGATGCAAAAATCTTGACATGCGTAAATTTGATGTCAGTGCTCCTTTAAAACGAATGGTCATTTCTTCTTTGATTTTTTTCCAAGATTCGTCGTTTTGAAAGATGTGTGTGAGGTAAAATTTGAAAGCCTCACCGGTGACGTAGTTGTTGAAGTTGGCCACCATGTCCCGTTCTGTCCATGATGCAGCGGTAGCGTGGCGTTCGCAGAGGTCGAACCAGTCCTCTACGTGTCCATCGTCCGCTGATCCGTTGTACTGTGGGATGTCAAGGTCTGTTGATGATGCCGTCATGATGCTGGTCGTTGTGTGCAGCTGGATCTGCTTCGGTGGTTCGTGTATAGTCAGGGCGTCTTGTTACTGCTCGTCGATGATGTGCGGCTGATGAAGCGGCTGCCATGTCTTCATCCTGTCGACTTGTGTGACGCTATGAATGAGAGACGTCCAGCGGCACAGACGCCATACTTTTATTCTATCCACGCGCACTTCTTCATCATCTGCTTCTACCAGCCATTCCATCCTTCTTACGTCACATATATATATTGTAGAGAAGCCTTGGGACATGGTAATGGGTTGCCCTCTCCAGCGCCTTCTAGTGGGTCGTTCTCTTTGGTTGTTTGAAAAAGAACGAAAAAGAAAAGGGAGTTCGTGCCTTGCCGTGACTGTCGCCATTACTCATTGTCGTTGAGTGCTGTCTATTAAACACCTTAACAATTTGGTGGAGAGTGCTCTGCTCCCATTCAATGCCCCTGGAGCTCCGATCCCGTACCCTGCCATCTACCATGCCTCAAGACGCCGCCCAGCAAACGCCTCCTCTCGCAACAAGCACATGTCCCGGTGTCCCCCGTATACGCGATCCACCTATCTTCACTGGCGCCGATAGCACCGACGTGGAGGACTGGCTCGCAATTTACGAGCGCGTCAGCATCCCCAATAAATGGGACTAAGAAGGCAAGTTAAGAAACTTGGTATGAACGATCTCAGCACGTGAACGATCTCAGCAGGCCGGTGAATCTTTCACAAGTTATATCGAAGACGTCCTCGACTTGTGTAAGAAGGCCAACGGAACCATGTCTGAGTCTGACAAGATCCGGAACGTAATTAACGTAATGAAAGGCATTGACGACGATGCCTTCACCATGCTGCTCGCCAAAAACCCTGGCACAGTGGCCGAGGTCATAACGCTGTGCCAGAGCTACGAGGAGCTCCGCCGGCAGCGTTCGATGACCCGTCGCTCCCCATCACGCGACGCAGAGCTTGCTGGCAGAAGTGAAGTCATTCGTGCGCGAGGAAATTGCACGCCAGGTCTCCCTCCTCGCCTTTGCCCACCCGCCGCACGTTCAACAGTCGTCGACCACCCTTCTTCCTCCTCTCCGCCGAGCGATTGAGCAGGAAATTGCGGAGGTCATGCATGAGTACCACCCGCAACCTCCGGCTCCTGCGCCCCAGAGTTGGCGCACCCCCAACAACAATCGGGGGCGCACCGATGGCGCACCCCCGACAACCGGCCAATCTGCTTTGCTTGCGGTTACGCCGGTCACGTGGCACGTTATTGTCAACGCGTGCAGCCGCCTCGAGTCGCATCACCTGTCACCAGCCAGTCAAGCCGTGCATTCTACGACCCACCTCCACCTATGTCGCCGACGTCACGCCCACCTCCAGCTAGTCGCCGCTCTCCGTCTCCACGACGTCGATCACTGTCACCCATGCGGCCACGTTCGGTCGCACGAGAGCAGGAAAACTAGTCGTCGCAGTCCAGGAGGCAAGGGCTGCGACGCTATCGAACTGTGAAAGCCCTCAGCGAAGTTCATCGAATGTAATCGACGTGCTTGTGGACGGTGTTCGCGCATCGGCCCTTATCGATACTGGAGCCGCTGTATCCGTTATGGACGCAAAACTTTGCCGCTACTTCGAAAAGTGATGACGCCACTTTCTGGGATGTCCCTCCGTACCGCGAGCTCCCAGAGTATTCATCCACAGCAGTATGCACTGCTCGCGTCGTCATTCAGGACGTTCTGTACGACGTCGAGTTCATCATAATTGCGGCATGCTCTCACGATGTCATCTTGGGATGGGATTTCCTCTCCCGCCACGACACCGTAATTCGTTGCGCACCAGCCGAAATCGAACTCTCACCGTTCTCACATTTGACGCCGACAGACAGTCCACCGGCAGTGAGCAAGATCCTCGTCAAAGACGATACGAAAGTGCCTCCAAACTCGTCAACGGCTGTGTCGGTCTACTGCGCCGGTCTCTCCGACACCATTGCACTCCTTTCGCCATCTGCCCGCGTCTGCACTAGGAAAGGGTTGCTGGTACCTTTCGCGACCGTGCGAGTCACTCAGGGCAGCACCGCTATTTTTGTTACCAACCCATCCCCGTGCATTGTTACGTTGCTTCGAGGGGAATGTCTCGGCAAAGTGGAACCCGTTGAAGACGCACAAGTTCTGGACGCACCCGATGACTCGCACTGTACCAGTTCCCGCACCATCAGCGCTGTTTCCACGTCTGATTCGTCACCTACTGATGTATTTGGTCCCTCCATTGCTGACAACCTTACGTCGGTCCAGCGTTCGCAGCTTCTGTGCTTGTTTGATGAATTTCGTCATTCTTTCGATGTCGGGCAAACATCCCTCGGCCGCACGTCCGCTGTTACGCATCGCATCGACACTGGCGCCCAACCACCACTGCGGCAACGTCCATATCGCGTGTCTCCCACAGAACGCCGTGTAATTAACAAGCAAGTGGACGATATGCTTCGACGCGATGTAATTCGGCCCTCCGACAGCCCGTGGGCGTCTCCTGTTGTTCTCGTTGCGAAGAAGGACGGTTCTGTGCGGTTCTGTGTGGACTACCGACGGCTCAACAAGGTCACCCGCAAAGATGTTTATCCATTGCCGCGAATCGACGACGCGATTGACAGCCTCCAAGGAGCAGAATTCTTTTCATCTCTCGATTTGCGCTCGGGGTACTGGCAAGTACCCATGGCTGATGACGCGCGACCAAAGACAGCCTTTGTCACGCCCGACGGCTTGTACGAGTTCAACGTCATGCCGTTCGGTCTGTGTAATGCGCCCGCGACCTTCGAGCGCATGATGGACACCGTTCTGCGTAACTTGAAATGGCACACGTGCCTGTGTTACCTGGACAACGTCGTCGTCTTCGCTCCGGACTTCTCCACGCATCTCCAACGTCTGCGGCATGTTTTGACGCGTTTGCGCAACGCAGGCCTCCAACTGAATCTGATGAAGTGCCGATTTGCAGCGCGGCAGCTGACAATCCTCGGCTACGTCGTGTCCAAGGACGGCATCCTTCCCGATCCGGCCAAGCTTCGGGCCGTGGCCGAATTTCCCAAACCTACGTCCGTCAAAGAACTGCGCAGTTTCGTAGTACTGTGTTCGTACTTTCGACGCTTCATACGAAACTTTGCCACCATCATGTCGCCGCTGACGAAGCTCCTTGGAAGTAACGGACCCCTAAATTCGTGGTCGTCCGAGTGTGACGACGCGTTCGCAAAGCTCCGTCGTTTGTTGACGTCTCCTCCCATACTACGCCACTACGACCCTACGGCCCCAACGGAGGTACACACGGACGCCAGCGGTGTAGGCCTCGGCGCTGTCCTTGCGCAACGCAAACCAGGGTTCCCCGAATATGTCGTGGCATACGCAAGCCGTACGCTTACCAGAGCCGAGACCAATTACTCAGTCACGGAAAAAGAGTGCCTGGCGATCATATGGGCCCTTACAAAGTTTCGACCTTATTTGTATGGTCGCCCATTTGATGTCGTCACCGACCATCATGCACTATGCTGGCTGTCGTCATTGAAGGATCCCTCAGGCCGTCTCGCCCGCTGGGCACTTCGTCTGCAGGACTACGACATCCGTGTGAACGGACGCCAGCATGCTGACGCCGACGCCCTCTCGCGCTCTCCCTTGCCTGACGACAATGCCCCCTGCTCAGTATCTCACATAGCTGTTGCTTCAATCAGCGTTCACACCATCGCTACCGAACAGCGCAAGGATAAATGGATCACCTCGCTGATCGACTTGCTCACTGATCCGACGGCAACACCATCCACTCGCGCGTTGCGTCGTCAAGCCCACCATTTCGCCGTTCGTGACGACCTCCTGCACCGACGCAATTACAACGCCGACGGCCGCCAGTGGCTACTAGTGATACCTTCTGCGTTCTGAAATATGCGAGGCCTTCCACTCCGACCCGCAATGCGCGCTCTGGGGTATCCAAAACTTACCACCGCATTCGACAACGATACTTCTGGCGTGGGGTGTACCGCTACGTGCAGAAGTTCGTTCGCTCCTGCCTCGATTGCCAACGCCGAAAACCTGCAACGCACGTGTCGCCAGCAGGTCTACAACCATTACCTTGCCCTAACCGTCCGTTCGGGCGCGTGGGCATCGATTTGTATGGACCACTTCCTCTGACTTCGGCTGGTAACCGCTGGGCCATCGTCGCTGCCGACCATCTAACGCGATACGCCGAAACCGCCGCCCTCCCAGCGGCTACAGCGCGCGATGTTGCCTCCTTCCTACTACACCGATTCATACTGCGTCACGGTCCACCCCAAGAGCTTCTCAGCGATCGAGGCCGTGTCTTCTTATCGGAAGTCGTGGAAGCCATTCTGAAAGAGTGCCATGCTGTTCACCGCAAAACTACTGCTTACCACCCGCAGACGAATGGCCTAACCGAACGCTTTAACCGCACGCTCGGCGACATGCTGTCAATGTACGTCGCCGCCGATCACACCAATTGGGATGCCATTCTGCCCTTCGTCACCTACGCCTATAACACCGCCCCTCAGAGCACTACTGGTTTTTCACCGTTCTTCTTACTGTACGGAAGGCACCCGTCGCACACCATTGACACGATACTTCCATACAAGCCGGATCCATCTGAGTGTGCGCCTATTTCTGACACAGCCAGGCTCGCTGAAGAGTGTCGCGAGCTTGCCAAGACATTTACGACGCAGGAACAAGAGCTGCAGAAAAGCATTCGCGATGGCACCACCACTTCTGAACCCACGTTCCTCCCTGGAGCGCTCGTATGGCTCTCGGTCCCTACCACTGCAAGTGGCCTTTCTTCAAAACTGCTGCCGAAATACGAAGGCTCATACCGGGTCGTCGAGCGCACATCCCCGGTCAACTACTTGATCGAACCCATCGAACCAGCTTCGGACATGCGCCGTCGAGGGCGCGACATTGTCAACGTGGAGCGCCTCAAGGCCTACCATGACCCACTCATAGTGACGAGCTGTTAGGTCGCCGGACGGCTCCCTTTTCGTACCCGGGGTAATTGTACAGAAGCCTTGGGACATGGTAATGGGTTACCCTCTCCAGCGCCTTCTAGTGGGTCGTCCTCTTTGGTTGTTTGAAAAAGAACGCCGCTCGCGCAGGGAGTTCGTGCCTTGCCGTGACTGTCGCCATTACTCATTGTCGTTGAGTGCTGCCTATTAAACACCTTAACAATATATATAAAAGCTACAAAGAAAAATAATTCAGAAAAACTTTCCGACTCGCGGAATCGAACGGGCGACCTCTCGCTTCGCAGCGCGCGGCGTTAGACGGTTAGGCCATAAACATTACCGTCTTTCAGCCTGCTAACGTAGAGCTATTTATATACACCATTTACTTTAGCATGCTTTCTTAGTCACCATATAGATGGCGTGATGTGCGCGAGTTGCGCGCTTTAAAGATCGTCGCCCCGCTCCTACGAACGCCGTTGCTCTTCGCCCTACAGGGCGTGGTCGCCTTTGTGCGCTTATCTAGAGGAAAGAAGGGGGCGGCCGGGGGGATGGAGCGGGGGGTTGTATGTCTTGTGCTTTTCCCGCGATGTACGCACTGAAGTCACAGAGCGTACGAAGGTCACTTCGCTCGCTGCAGCGGCCGCGTTTGCGAAAGGAGCGCGCTGTTCAAACAGAAATAAGTAACTGTGACAGTTCGCGCTCGTCCTGTGTGTACCTGTTCGTTCGTTTCGTGCGTCCTGCTTTATGTTTGAGCAGTGCGCTTCAAGCGTCGAGCTGTGACGCATGATAGTTCGCGCTCGTCCTGTGTGCGTTCTTTTCGTGCGTCCTATGGGCTCGAGCGACGCGCTGGCAATTTCGAGCTGCTTTCCGTTCTTCGCGTTACATTCCAATTTATTGCTATCGCATTCATTGCTTCGCCGTTGCGGCGAAACTGACTTTTTTTTAGATTCGTGACGCTTGTTTGCCGAGTGTAAAACAACGTGACATGAAGTTCTTTCCAATTAAATGTTGCTTCATTCTTTGGTACGTAAAACTTATTGCAAGAAGTTTGCATGACCGTCAGATCGAAGTGAAACCTGGACAAGCTCAACCACCAGGGTATGCACTACTCTACAATTGTGTTCCAGATTTGGCATCACGATATAATGAATTTTTTAGAACTGTAGGCTTATGTCACAGGAGCGAAGGAAAGACACGCCTGAAAAATGATCGATGCCAGCAAGGAACGTGAGCCGTGGCTTCACGTGCCACAGCCTAGCGCCTTCATTTTCTTCTCTCGCCATCGCACGCTCTCCTGTTTGCGCGCCGCCCGAACGAGGGCGCTACAGGGCCCCCCGTGCAGACTGGAAGTCGGAATGTGACATGCCGTTTGTGGTAGTGCAGCGGAAGGTCAGGCGTAGATGAGAGGCTTTCTATGGCGGTCTCCAGGTACACCGACTTAACTCGGTCCAAGCTGACTGTCTCTTCACGGCCGTTCTGAAGAAGAGTGGCAGTTTTAGGGGTGCGGTTAAGGACGCGGAATGGTCCGTCGTAGGCTGGTGTCAAAGGTGGTCTGACAGCGTCGTTGCGCACGAAAACGTGTGTTGCAGTGGCCAGATCAGGGTGGACGAATATGGTCTGTGTTCGGAAGGTCTGGGTGGAGTGGGCCTGAGGTCTTGAACACAGTCGAGGAGGCGTTGTAGGAATTGTTGTGGCTCGTTTGGTAGCTTCGTTGATGTGAAGAAGTCTCCCGGAAGCCGCAGAGAAGTGCCATACACCAGCTCTGCTGTTGAGCACTGCAGGTCCGCCCGGATGACAGCTCGTAAACCTAAGAGCACCAGTGGCAAGGCATCAACCCAGGTCGCTCTATTGAAGCGGGTAGTCAAAGCGGTCTTCAGTTGTCGGTGAAGGCGTTCCACCATGCCGTTGGCGCAGGGATGATAAGCCGTGGTACGGCAATGTCTGGCTCCGAGGATGCCATTAAGGCAAGTAAACAGCGAGGACTCAAATTGACGTCCACGGTCTGTTGTCACGGTGCCAGGACAGCCAAAACAGGATACCCACGTAGAAATGAAAGCGCGGGCAACCGTCTCGGTGGTGATATATCTTGAATTGGAACAGCCTCTGCGTGTGAAACGATCGACCATGGTCAGTATATAACGGTACCCCTGATACACTGGTAGCGGGCCCACAATGTCTAGATGAACATGGTCGAAACGACGGCCGGGTGAAAGGAAAGGTTGGGGAAGCGTCTTAGTATGACGGGACACCTTTGTCATCTGGCAGGGCAGGCACAGGCGCGTCCAAGCGCGCACATCACCGTTGATTTCGGGCCAGACATAGCGCTGGGTGAGAAGACGCTGAGTAGCCCGAATGCCCGGGTGACAGATGGCGTGTAAGGAGTGTAAAACGGTTCGTCGTAATGAAGCGGGAACGAAAGGGCGGGGAAGGTCAGCTGAGACATCGCACCACAAGGGCTCAGATGATAATGGATGAGGCACCAGGCGTAGTCGGAGAGAATGGGGGTTCTCCCTAAAAGCGGCAAGCTCTCTATCATCCTGCTGTGCGGAGGAGAATGAGGCCCAGTCGATGGTTGGAGATGGAGAGGCAACCGCGGCTATACGAGAAAGGGCATCTGCGGCGGTGTTGTCAGCTCTTTTCACGTGGCGAATATCAGTCGTGAACTCCGATATATAAGAAAGATGGCGGAGTTCACGGGGCACGCACTTGGATGAGTTAGTGCGGAAAACATACGCCAGTGGCTTATGGTCCGTCAGCACGTAAAACGATCGTCCTTCCAGAAAATGCCGAGAGTGCTGTATCGCAGCGTAGATCGCTAGTAATTCCCGGCCGAAGATGCTGTAGCGGGTCTCAGCAGGAAGTAGCTTCCGAGAGTAAAACGACAAGGGTCTCCACTCGGAGTTAATGCACTGCTGTAAGACGGCTCCGACGGCCACGCTGGATGCGTCCACCATCAACCGAGTAGGGGCGTTGCTGCGCGGATGAATAAGAAGCGCGGCGTCAGCGATCGCTTGCATGGCAGCGTGTTCGAATCACGTCCGGGTCACCACTTGTAGGCTTATGCCACAGGAGCGAAGGAAAGACACGCCTGAACAATGATCGATGCCGGAACATGAGCCGTGGCTTCACGTGCCACAGCAGTAGTAGTAGTAGTAGTAGTAGTAGTAGTAGTAGTAGTATTATCTACTGCATGGCTCATACCCACTCAGGGGGATTGGCCAAGAAGTTATCTTACGAAAAAAAATTTTTTTTCAATATTTTGAGTATTGAATGCTGATGCCAATAAAAAGAATAAATAAATAAATAATAGCAATGAATATACAAAAAAAAAAACGTACGCATCGACAGCCTAGCGCCTTCTTTATTTTCTTCTCGCGCCATCGCGCGCGCTCTCCTGTTTGCGTGCCGCCCGAACGAGGGCGCTACACAACACTTAAAACAAACACGCTTGTTTTTCCCTCGAAAGTAGTCATTATCTATTAATGGAAACAACAGTACTGTATTGAGTAAGAAACACTTATCGTATGCTGCGATGCCAGGTGCGTCTGTCCAAGTGGCCTGCTTCCAACGCATCTTTCATATTTTTGTGAAGTCGAGTCAGAGGAGCGTGACGGTGCGCCTACTTAGCTTCGCCGTCGTTTTGCAGTCGATTTGAAAGAGCTTTGAGAAGTAGCACTTATCAAAACACGAACTCTACGCAATTTCGTGCACTGGCATGAAACGCTACATCTATGCGCAACGGTGAGTGCACGACGCTTTGCTAAAACGGTCAAATACAACCGGCAAAGCTCCAATGTCGCATCAAACCAAGAGATGTAGCGGTCTTCAGCCTCTTTGAACAACAAAGGCACTGCTTGAGTGCTTTACAACGCATGCCACTACCCACGCCTGGTGAAGAACGAAACTGAAACAGTAGAAAAAGATCCGTAGACAGTTCGCTATCTAACGCTATCCAATGCGAAGCCTGTACTTCTCATCATTCCCATGGTGGTTGAACGATCGCAGCGCCAGTTTTCTCTCTAGGTTATTGTAAGAAACTCATGGCCATGGCGAGAGCTAAGCACACGCAGTAGTACGCGACACCGAAACTACCACTGAGACGCGCAGCTCGGCGAAAACAACTTTTGAACCACTCGCGTCGTTCCCCATGGTAACGCCAAGAGGTTCTTTTTTCCATTAATCAAATAGAAACGAACAAGCAGCATTTCATTACGTCTTATGATGCACGGAAGGTTCTTTTTTTTACCGCAACTAGTTTGATTACTAGTGGTTAATTGTACTAGGGACTCTTGACGTCATCGGAATCATTTCCAAAATGTCCCACTCATGGCGCACATCGTGTCCTACATTTACCTGATTTTCTCGATTAGTAGAGCACTGCTGTTGATAATATTACCACACACATTCCTTTCTTTCCATGTTTTATGTTACCTCCCCCTTTCACGTGTTACTACTGCCTTGCGCAAACCGCGCCAGAATGTCTGGGAACGTTCCAGATTATTTTAGGATCATCTGTTAGGCTTGAGCGCGGAAACGCGTACAGCTGAGTCTTTTCTGGAACCAACGCGGCCACCAGCGACAAGGCTGGAATGTTCGATTTCGCATGTATAAATGCCGATGCGCCTTACCCCAGATCAGATCATCAACGGCCGATGCTCTGTTCGCCGCTACCAGTGTACAGTGTGTATTGCTGTAGTTTGACTTTCCGTTTCCCGGTCATAAGTGCGGCCAAAAAGAGTTTCATCTCGGATACGTCGACTGCTGCCTTCGTCCACGTCACGACCCCGTGACATCTGGTGGAGGCACTGTTCGTTCATGTACCGGACGCCTCCGTCAAGCCGTGAACCCAGCCCACGTCGCGAAGCAGACACCGACACCATCAGTGACAGTCGAGCCAGCCGCAGATTGAAAGGACTATCCCTAAACACTACATACCTCTACCGGAAAATCCAAAAGCCACGACGACGAAGACATCATGGCACGATGACGGCCGCAGTGTCCCCTGCAGCGATAGTGATGCAGCCGCCCAGGGAGCCACCGAGGTTCCGTGGTTCGCCATGTGAAGACACCGAAACCTGGCTGGAGACGTTTGAAAGAATCTCAACATTTAACAACTGGAACGCAGAGGACAAGCTGCGCCACGTGTACTTTTACCTGGAAGAAGCAGCAAGGACATGGCTCGAGAACCGGGAGTCCACACTTCGACCCTGGGACCTCTTTTGCAGCGCTTTCTTGGAGAACTTTACGAGCGTCGTCCAAAAGGAAAGGGCCGCGGCCTTGCTGGAAACACGGGTACAACTCCCGAACGAAAACGTGACCATCTTTGCGGAAGAAATGACCCGCCTGTTCCTCCACGCTGACCCAACATGCCCCAACATGCCTGAAGAAAGTTCGTTTCTTCATGCGAGGAGTAAAGGATCGAGCAGCTCTTCGCTGGACTTATGAGGAATCCACCGAACACCGTCGAGGAATTTCTCTCGGAGGCAACAACAATAGAAAAGACAATGAAAATGCGCACCCGGCAATTCAATCGCCGCTCGACGCTAGGCTACGCCAACATTCACTCTGCTCACACGAGATGCCCGAGACCATAAGGGCCGCAGTGCGCGAGGAGCTTCGTCGAATGTTCTCGTCGTCCCAGCCTCAAGTTCCCTCGAACGCAGATCTTGTTCGAGAAGAAATGTGGCAGTCGTTGGGTGCCCTTGAACCTCCGCAGCTGCAAGCCATGAGCTATGCTGCTGCAGCCCGACGAAACGCCCCCCCCCCCCCCTCCACGCTCACGTCAAGACGCCACACCGCCGCAGCAGTTCCGCCGCCAGACAACGCCGCCGCCAACACCGACGCCATATCGCCCACCTGTCGCCCAGCGCTACACCTCGAAGAAGACCGACGTTTGGCGCATCCACGACCACCGCCCACTCTGCTACCACTGCAGAGAAGCTGGTCACACGTACCGCCACTGCCAGTACCGACAGATCGGTCTGCGGAGTTTCGCCATCAACGCGCCACGTAAAGAACGAGGTGAACGGCCATGTGCATGACATCGCCGACTATCTCGCAGGAGCGCAATGGACCCCCCGAGGACCTTCCCGACCACCGTCGTCAGGCCGCTACGTCTCTCCCCAACACCGACCATACACTAGGCCAATCTGGGGCCGATCACCTAACCCGTATCCGGAAAACTAAGAGCAGCAACCGATGGAAGTGCGGTTGCTGTACGACGAAATACCGAAGATCCTCCATCGCCGACGACGACATCTAAAGAACACGCCGCAAGCCGAACGGAACCCTGACATCAAAACTGCGCCGACCGAAGACCTCACGACGCAACATGGAAGCAGCGGAACAAGCCGACGCAGCCATGATCCGACGCCATGACCTAACCGCAACTCATGCAAGACGACGAAGTAGCGACCTCGACGTTCTTATCGACGGCCACAGCGCCAGAGCTTTCGTCGGAGTAACGTCGGACAAACGGCTCCCATTGAAAAGCGGGCGTTTGCACTAGCACTGAAAAAATAGAGGTGGCGTTGCTCCTTCCAACGCGCGTTGCGCAACTGTTCAGCGTCCAGCGGCGGCGTCCGTCCGTCAACGCGCAACAGCCAAGAATGTGGATTCCCCCGATACCATGGCATAGTAAGTCGAATGGCCACAGGCTTTCGCCGAACACACTTTGGAATTTACAGTGTCCTTCAATTTTTTGCTGTATAGTTTGACTTTCCGTTTCCCGGCCACAAGTTCAGCCAAATAAAGAGTTTCATCTTGGACACGTCGACTGCTGCCTTCGTCAACGTCACGACCCCGTGACAATATTGACGTTGTAGACGTTCTCAAACATTGACCTTTCACTTTGACATAAATTATTATTTGCCATTAGCGTCCCTTTAAGCATTTCGTTGCGCCGTGTAGTGCGAACTGGAATTATCATCATGAACCGGTACGAGCTCGCACCGTCCTCTTCAATTTCTGCCTCGCTTCCACAACACATGGCGCGGCTTGTAGTGTGCACGTATCTCACCGGAGTACGACCACTAGCGTGGGTTCGGACTTAGCGAGCCACAGGGCCGCGTTTGCCGTCGCCTCGCGTGAACTAGCGCGCCGCTGCACACGTGCGTTCGGGCGACAAAGGCGTCGAGCGCATCGCGGCAAGTACACAGTACTGCTCTCGAGAATCCGCAACACTTTATTGCCTGCGGCAACACCACAAAGCCGTACCATGCTCGCTCCCAATGGCGGCGGGAAAAGCAAAGAGGCTTAACCACGCCACGGGTGGAAATACAGAACAATGGGCGCCGCTAGCACGCGTGGGCAATGGCTCGCGGCGACACGCCGCTAAGGGAAAAGGTCCCTCGCGACCATGCTGCGTACCCTCACGATCAGAGACCACTGGGCCCGATCGCTCGAGGGAGGGCAAACTCCGTTCGCTTTGGCTTTCGATGAGTGCGGCTCGGCGTAGTATTACCACGCGCGAACACACTGCACTGCTCTTCGACCAAGAGGTGTAATGCCTAGACCTACAGCAAGTTTCATCAAAATCGGAAATGGTGACCGGGACCTCGTGTTCGATCTTATCTGAACACACCCATTTATAAAAAAAAATAGTGGTGCGGGTGGGGCCCTTCTTCCAAGGCTCCACTACATAGGGTTGCCAGTTGGCTCCCCAGAGTCCGTTCAGCGAGTCGCGCCTCCCACGACCACGCGTGTATTGGGTGCGTATGTCCTGTGTCGACTATAGCCGGTCGCTCGCGACAGCAGTAGGTTATGTGTGTGAGTGCTGCAATATCTCCGCACCACGGGCATGCGTTCGGATATCTCTCTGGGTACATGACGTGAAGCTTATGCAGATTCGGAAAGGTATTAACGGCACTGCTATGAGCAACCACTAACCTCAGTGAAGCCCTGCCGTTGCTGCGAAAAAAAATTACAATTCGAGAAAAAAAAAAAAACTAGAAAAATCAATAACAAAAGACAATGCGCTTGAAACACGATATAAAATGGCGCAAATGAGAGTCCAGTGCATTGAGCCTCTCAGTCTACTCCAACACCCAATGGTCCTTAGGAGGGAGTCGGCATAGATCTTGAGATAAAGGGCAGGCGATATGTGATCCTAGTCAATTACTTCTCGTGGTTTCCGGAAGTGATCAAATTATCCTCAACAATGTCACAAGTAGTCACAACAGTCATCAATAATTGCTTTACTGGCTTTGGCATACCATCCGTAGTGATCTCTGACAATGGACCATGATTTTCTGCTGAAGCATTCGTAGCCTTTAGTAGCATATGGCTTTTAGCACATCACCTCAAGTCTGTGTTATTCACAAGCCAACAGCGAAGTGGAGTGGATGGTATGCACCAAGAAAGATATGATCTCAAAGCCACCGGACGTTTACCTGGCTCTCATGGCATATTGAGATACACAAGATGTCACAGGCTACTGCCCGGCATAGCTGTTTATGCGCAGACGAGTTGAGGATAACTATTCCCAAAATTAATGAAGCACTGACTCCTAAACAGTCATCCATGTCTACGTTCAGGAAGGACAGGAGAGTCAAGAGGAAGCACGCTCGCAATATCGGCAGGCATCCCACCGTTCAGAAGTTGCGCTTCTTGGAATCGGGAGATGATGTGAGGGTGCAAGATATCCCTTGCATCAACAAGGTGCCCATCGCCCAGCACAGAGACCGCGGTCATAATCATTGGAACGCCAGCAGGAGTAACCTAGAGAAACAACAGAGACTTGGTGACCTTCGACTGGAAGCCAAGCGATAGCACCTCGTTGTTGCATTCAGTTTCCTTATTCATTTGAGTTCTTTATCCCCCAAGGGGCGCCTCTGTTCTTCGTTATAGATGTGTTGTGTACGATCATTAAATGGTTATTTTGTATGTCAGTACAGCTAGAGTGGACTCCCTTCTTAGATACAGTTGAACCCCTCAATAAATAAAGCCCTCGAGAACGAAATTGTCGCTTCAATGAAGAAATGAAGAGTGGGTGTGGCGGACCAGGCCTCGCGATGTTGCCTAACAAGCCGTTCTTCTGTGTTATGCAGGTTCTACTGTCCCAGTTAATGAACGCAGCCCTTCAACCGGATAGAATTCGACTCGATGCATGCGTGGATTCAACAGCACACACTGCACCGCATCGTCAGTGCTTCTGGCTACACGTCATCAACCTGCCATCCCACGTGACTTCTACAGATTCACTTATAAGGGACATGCCACACCGCTTCAACTTCAGTGGGTGTGGCGGACCAGGCCTCGCGATGTTGCCTAACAAGCCATTCTTCTGCGTTATGCAGGTTAGCATTCACTATAGCTCAATAAAAAGTGATTATCGCGGCCTCCTGGTCCTGCCATGCCCACACCAGTGTCTTCAGATTGTATGCGATGTTCTTTGTATATGCAAACTTTTATTGTGCGGGGATATTGAAGTGAACCCTCGGCCGAACACTGAAGCCTTATTGACCAAATTACTAGACGGCCAGAATAAGTTGGTCACAGAGATAGCCACTTTGAGAAATCAGCAGACCAATATGGAAAAGATTGAGGATAGGAGCAGACGCTCGAATTTGGTTGTGTTTGGCATACAGGAGGATAGCGCTGAAACTGAGACAACGCTTCGCGCTAAGGTAATTGATGACCTTTTTTGTAATAAGCTAAATGTAAGATGCAGCTCTGTCGCAAGAATACATCGCATTGGAAAACCTGGTAAAATGAGACCAGTCATTATATTCTTTCAAAATTACAACGAGAAGCAGGACGTACTTAAAAAATGCACGAAAACTAAAGGGAACAAGAATTTCTATCCAGAATGACTATTCGGCTGACACTCTTTTAAGAAAGCGCAAGCTGTTATGGCAAAGCGCTAAAACAACAGGGCAAGAAAGTGAAACAACAGGGCAAGAAAGTGATTCTTCTGCATGATAAGCTGCAAATAGATAATGACCTATACGTATGGGATGATGATGCAGATTCTCGGGTTGAACTGGCTAGCCGATGTAAAATTCCCAGCAAAGATTGACAGAAACATTCTCGCGTTGAGGAACTGCGCCTTTTAAATGTCAATGTGCGCAGTATTGTGAACAAAAGTGATCAGCTTGAAGCCATAATTCTGGAATACAGTCCTCATGTTGTCGTGATCACTGAAACTTGGCTCCGAAGAGAAATTCACGACAACAGCATCTTTCCGCCTTCGTACCAAGTATTTTGACGGGATAGAAATTCGAAAGAAGGTGGCGTTGCCGTTATAATTAAACAAAACATTCTGGCAACACTTACAAATCAAATCAATAATCATGAATGCATTTCTTTAAAATTGTCATGTTGCGGCTTTTCTTTGCTACTCGTGGCCGTGTACCGTCCTCCCGATGCTCCACCACAGTTTTTGCAAGATTTACACGAACACGTGTCGTACTTCAGGCAACAAAAAATAATTATTGCTGGAGACTTCAACCTTCCTGGTGTTGATTGGGAGAATCCATTTACTTCTTATGAGCCCAGCGCTCATGTTCACAGTGTGCTGGACTTAATGCTGTGCAGTAATTTGCAACAAGTCATTAGACAACCTACACATATTCAGGGAACTTCCTCGTCTATATTAGATCTTGTTTTTTTAAGCCAATGCATGGAAAATTTTTCTGTTGCAATTGAACCTGGTCTTTCAGACCACTTTATGGTGAAGTGTACATGCCCAATCTTGACAAAAAAAGTGCTCCTTCTAAAACAGTCATGATTAAAAATTTCCTTCATGCAGATGATGAAAGTGTTTTAGACTTCCTGGATGTAAACCTCAGCAGTTTTGGTGGGTCTGATGCTTCAGAGCTATGGGACACATTTAAAAAGTTATGCCTGTACTGTATTGATAAATTTGTGCCTAATAAAAAGAAAAGGCTAGCGAAAAATAATCCTTGCATCACCCGTGACATCTTGCATCAAAAAAGAAAACTATGGCGGTTAAGACGTCGCGGTGCCCCCCAGAAAACAATTCGAACGAACCACACACTTCTCAACCAGTCTATCCGATGTGCTAAGCAATCTTATTTTGAACATACTCTGCCAAACTTCATACGGACGTCTCCTGAGAAATTCGGGTCACACTTGTCCCGTGGAAAAGAAGGCATTATTGAAATAATTCATGACGACATCATCGTTACAGACAAAAAAAGCATAGCTACGCATTTCAATGAATACTTTCAAAGTGTTTTCCAGAAGGATCGCGATAGCGCATGTGCTGATGTTACCTCTCCTTATCTCGACTCGGACATCGTGTCACTTTCAGGAGTAGTATCTATGCTTCTAAATTTGAAGAGTAAAGCTTCGCCTGGTCCCGATAACATTCCCAATGCGTTTCTGCGTCGATATGCAGAGATGATCACCAATTTCCTTGCGATTATTTTCCGCGCCTCCCTCTCTTCATCTTGTATCCCGAACGATTGGAAAACAGCACGAATTGTTCCAATACATACTGAAGTGAGGAGATAAATTATCGGTTTCAAATTATCGCCCCATATCGATCACTTGTTCCTGTTATAAGCTTCTTGAGCATGTCATCGCTAATTATATCACTGAATTTCTTGACGACAACAACATACTAACCCCATTTCAACATGGATTCAGGAAGGGTTTGTCCACTGTCACTCAACTGGTCACAGTGATACACGCTTTAGCATCTGTTCTTGATAAATCCGGGCAAATCAATGTCATTTTTCTGGACTTTAGGAAAGCTTTTGATTTAGTTCCCCAAAATAAACTTATTTTTAAGCTTAAAGATATCGGCCTTCCTGATTTTATTGTAAATTGGGTATCTGCATACCTGTCAAATCGAATGCAGTTTGTGTACATAAATGGTCAATGTTCATCCAAACTTCAGGTTACATCAGGTGTTCCACAGGGAAGTGTTCTGGGACCCCTACTTTTTTTTAATATATATAAATGATATTGTTAAAGTTGTCCCTGAATATGTTGGAATAAGGCTATTCACCGATGATTGTGTCTTGTTTAAGGAAATTGTTACCGTGGATGATCAACGACTTTTGAATACCTGCCTTAACGTTTTTCAATGGTGTAACCAATGGGATATGAAACTGAATTCAGACAAAACAGTGTACATGAACATAACAAGAAAGAAAAATTATTTCTCTTTTCCATACGCTCTTCGATCGCACATACTGAAAGAGGTTAGCGAATATAAGTACCTTGGAGTGACAATAACAAAGAATTTAAGTTGGAATATGCATGTATCTAACATCTGCACATCCGCCTTCCGTAAATTATGCTTTCTTAGGTACAAACTTCATTCTGTCCCGCCATCGGTAAAGTTGTTAGCTTATAATACCATTATTAGACCTACTCTCGAGTATGCATGCATTATTTGGGACCCTCAGACTAAAAAAAATATTCATGCTATTGAAATTATTCAGCGCAAGTGTATCCGGTTTATCTTCTCCATGTACCGCATGACGGACTCCCTGACAGCTATCATGCAAGAAAATAATATACAAGAACTTCAGCTTAGTAGAAAAATCTTGAGATTAAAGTTTCTTTTTCATTTAAAAAACAAACATTTTGCACTACAGGCATCCTCATTCATCCAACCTCTGACGTCACGACTAACTAGAAATCGCCATGCTGAATCGATAACTCCATTTCAAACTCGTACTAACACATTTAAATTCTCGTTTTTTCCTCGAACCATTACAGACTGGAACGCTTTGCCGTTTGAGTCACTACAAAACATACACTCATTCGACTCAATTCATCATAACGAAAACCGCTTTCCTTTCTCGGTCCCTGACTTTAGAAATTTTTGAAATCCCAATCGCTTAGACGCATGTGTTGGTGTAATAGTACCCTTAGTGCTGAGCCAAGTGGTATGTGCATGCATGTATGCATAGGTCTCTATAGTCATGTATGTTCGTATACTTATACTAATTTTGAATTGCTATTGAATCACGCGCTCAAAATACTGTTGATTATGAACTGTTATATGTACGCGGGTATGTAAGTGCATATTATTAATTGTGTGTGCATGCGTGTACTTTTACTACTTGTTCTGATTATGAATTGCAATTTTGCTGTTTGTAAATTGCAATTTTGCTGTTTGTAACCATCGCTGTTATTATTCGGTCTTATGATGATGAGAAGTTTTTTGCTCACGCCTCTGTTGGCAACTACATCGGCACATGACATTTGAAGTGTCACTGTGTTGCCGTGTCGATGGAGCGATACCAGACGCTGTTGAACGGCCGACGCCGACCTGATCGTGCACAGAGTTCAGCGGGGACGCTGTCATCGAAAGAGTGCATAAAGAATATGAGCGTGACAAGAGCGAGGAAAGAAACAAAATCCAAGAAAGTTGAGTTCATGTGAAGTACTTGATGCTTTAGACGTCATTCACACTTTCCTCAGCGCGCACGACGACGACGAAGTTATGCAATGTTATTAAATTGCGAGGCTCGAGCCGTCAAGCTTCTTCAAAGTAACCTGAAACAAAGCAAGATCAGCAACTTCTTTCAATAAATTTTGGTTGTGCGAAGTAGTTGGTGTGCATATTTTTTTATTTTCGCAACAATAAAATTGCCACGAGAACGAACAAAAAATTCGCAGACGATTACGATACTGCCGAATGCGAATTCTGAGTGCAGCTGTCTAGGTGTTTTGATTTTGCGATAAGTTGAGACAAACAAGTTGAGAGAGACATGTATGTATGAACAGTTGCATACCACTATTTAATCGCATTGAGCGTCTTCACACCCAGATGTCTCAGTGCCTGCGTATAATCCATGTCGCCCTTTTCTTTGACAATTTCTTGCACTGCCCGGTTCAGATTGGACATGCTACAGCTGGACTTATTTACATATTCCACCACGTAAGCGGCACATGCGTACATGTCAAGCACTATCTGAAGATCCATGTTTGAATCTAGGATGGACGCCACCCATGGGTTAAAGTAATTCACACAGTTTTGCTGCACAGTGCGGGGTAGCATGAGGGTGGGACGAGGAGTACCCGCTCGGAGAACCAAAATGTACTCTGCCTTATCCATGATGCCGTGATGCCATGATATTCCTAGAACTGCGCCACTGAATCAGTTGGTCGTTTACAAAGCCTAGTGCATGGCTTGGTACTTGTTTCGGAGGTTCTCGATGTGTTTCTTCCGCATGGGGACGGTGACGGCGGCGCCGCTCAATGCAGGAACGGGTGCCTAAGAGCACCTTCGACCAACGCACATCTTTGCTTGCCCAATTCCTGTGGCACATACTTCATTTTTGTTTGAAACTCACATCTGCTGTACACGGTAGTGGGGCTTGCCCAATTCCTGCGGCACGTACTCATTCGCTCGGTTACGCCAATGACCACAGGCGTGCGCAGGATACCCCTTCAGGGGGGGGGGGCAAAGGTTTGTCGCAGCGCCCCCCCTCCCAATTGTCAATGTATGGCGCTGACATTGCGCCCCCCCCCCCTTCTTAGTTGAATAGGGGAGGTGCCCCCCCCCCCCTTGTGCGCACGCCTATGCCAATAACGGCGACGCTGCTCAATGCATGAACAGGCGCATAATAGCTGCACTCTAAAACACTTCCCCAGCTATTTCGTTATTGAGGGGTTTGACTGTATTACACTGGCAACGAGGATGGGATGGCACTGATGCAGGATCAATGGCCTTGCCTCAACCAAAAGAGCCGATAGATCAACTGACTCACTGTAGCTGGTCTGGCAGAATTGCCAAGGAGCCCAAAAGGCTGGACTTATATCTCCCCATGCCTTTCAGGCTGAGAAGGGGGAATGTAGCGATCCCTCACAAGTGGACTGCTAACTTATGTGTCTACTATTGTGTGAGCTGCAACAAATGTCGCATACTGTCCATGTGCTCTTCAAGGTCGTGGTGTGTCGTGTAACAATAAAAGGGCTTTCGGTTGATGGGAACCAGCATGTGTGGTTGTCGTTATGTGCGGATCGGCATTGGTCGCCACTTAAGCCACACACTTGAACATGTTTAACTTCGCGCAACGACGACGAGGACACCAGAGAAGAGGAGACAAACGTCGTCGTCGTTGCGCTAAGTTAAACATGTTCAGGTATTATCACCAACTGGCCCAGCTTTCAGTTCTTCTTAAGCCACACAGCCCTCAACAGCCTGAATACACGCTTATGGGAGCATAACAGCTGTTTGATTGGAAGGCTTTTCATGCACCTGGCCATGCACTGCAAGGATGGCAATGAACGCAGATGCCGGCCCGTTTGGAAGGGCGACGGTGGCTTACATGCACTATGGAAAAACTCGTAGGAAGATTACGGAAGAAAGGAAGGTTCTAGGTGCATCAGCCAGCCTTCGATTAGTTTACAAGTAACCGAGATTGTGTTCCTCAAACGACCCATGCCGGTATGATGATTTTCGTTTTAGGTGATAGTTTTTGGTCGTCATGGTGAGGGTTATCAGGGTTATGCATTTTAGAATTATGTGTTCTGTGAATAAAAATGCTAGTTGTTAGGAGTGCAAAAGGGTAAGACGTTGGGCTAGTTGGTGTTCAATAGTTTGAAGTGAATGACAGCACGTAAAACAAGGACGAAGAGAGAACGAACGACACCAGCGCTGTTGTTCAATTCAAACTATGTCAGGAGTGCTTTGTCCTGTTTTCCGTTTTTCTTTTGTAGTAGTCTTTTTGCGCCTTTTGAAGTATGCATATAGCAGAAAAACTGCAATAATCTTATTGAGCTCCAGAGAAGATAAACAAGCATTTTTGCTTAATATGTAAACTAAATTTGGTATCGACACGTAAAATAATTTTCTCAGAATAAATTCTCTGACAAACAACACTCGGATGACATTTCGTAAAATTCAGAAGACTCCCACGTGATCAAAATTTTTTTTCTGTCCAAAATATTCTAGCAAACCACTGTTTCCAGTGCAGCAAATAAGCGCAACTTTTTTCTAACACAAGTGAGACGGTCGCCAAACTGGCTGGGACACTTGGTGTGGAATGACCCCCTTGTGCTTCACGCGTTTGCTGAAGCATGCATGTCAAGCTATATCTTGCTTTTCATTGTGGAAAATGACAGACATGCGCCACCACTAAGAGCACATGTGTTGCGCTTGTGTTAAAATGAAACATGTTTCAGCAGATCTCAATAGTACCAGCCACCCCACTGTGTGCCTTTACACTACACCAAAATGGCTTGCTCATGTCATGCAAAAAGGCCACTCAGGCATGAAACAGCTGCATGTCTCCCAGCAAACCTGGACCTGGACGCTCCTTTAGCCTTTTCCTCCTGCGGCTGCTCCTCTTCTGGCTTGCCACTGGACCCAGGGCTGCATTGCACAATAAACCATACAAGCCTCGCCCTACATTGCCCATGACTGCCTTTCTCCTTTTGTTGTGGAATGAAATGCATATCAAGGCACGTTGTAGGTATGTGGATGGCTTCTTGCTTTGTGTGCCGTCTGAAAAGGCGAATACCGTCAGTGTCGAAGCAATTTTTCAGCATTTCAAACAGATTCTTGCTGGGCTATACTTCACGTATAAAGTGCCATCCGAGTTTTCCCTTAAATTTTGAGATATTAAAATTTTCTTGACTTTTGATTGCATGTGCTGGGTGTTTCTAACAAAAGGAGAAAAGGCAATCATGAGATGTGATTCAGCACACTCAAAGCTTGTTAAAATAGGAGTAGTGCTATCATGCCTAAAGCAATGTGTGCAGAAATAATTTCACGTAAGGTTGCACAAAGCAGGAACATACAGGTAGAAAGGCTAAAGAACAGTCAATTCCCTGCAAGTGTCATCATGTCGGTGACTGAGAAGCTGCTAAGGACAATAAACGAAAAAAATAATCGTAAAGATAATAAACTGGGTATTGACAGAGCAAGACCAATTGTTTTAAAGAACACAGCAAATGCACAAAATGTTGAAGTAGTCTTTTCTGTGCTGGACAAAATTTTAGGAATGTGCCAAGCGTGAATGGTCGCAAGATGAAATGACAGAATGAGAATTGTGGTATCACTTCAGAAAATTTGTCAAGTGCAACAAGGAAGTAGTGTACAACATTCGCTTTACCTGTTATAAAAGCTACGTTGGGCAGACAGAAAGATGCGTAAACACAAGACTAGGAGAGCACCGAAATAACTGTCAGCAGATTATGCAACCAGGTAGCCTTGCTTCACATGTGTCGCAGTGAAAATGTACAGACGGGTCCACTGTTAAAGGGAACACTTGCGTACGGGGCATGTTTGGATTTCACTCTCTTGCAAAAACATAGTGGCTAATATTTGCATAGAACTACTGTTGGTTGACAGTTCTGCCCCTTTTTGACAGACTCGTGCAGTGCATGAGCAATGTTTCCCTGTCCACTAGCTGTTACAGGGCCAGGAAAATGAAAGGTGCTCATTAGAGTGTTCCCTTTAACAGTGGACCCCACCGTACGCTGCAATTTGAAAACAACTATTTTATCAAAAG